>NC_046331.1:1845446-2155713 GCF_009819535.1 Lacerta agilis | reverse complement strand
CCTGCCTCCCCGAAGCCATTGTGCTCCTCGCCGTCCTCCCGGTCCTCTTCCTCGCCCCTCCCCAGGCTCAGGTGCGGCTCTCCATTGGGGCCTGACATTGCTGCCCAGGCGAGCTCGGAAACCACCTCCCAGGTTTACAAAAGCGGGTGGGTGTGTAAGGGGTTAAGCCCCGCCCCTTACTTCCCGGATGGAACGCGGAGACGCCGTTGCAAAGGGGCGGGCCACGCCCCCTTTTTCCCACGCTCCCTGCTCCCATTGAGCCTTGACGGAACGGGGGAGGAGGAGAACCGAGCTGTCAAAAAGGAAGTAAACACCCCAAGTGTAAAAGTAAATAGTGTGCGCGCGTGTGTCGGACGGTACGTATTTTAAGTGGCAAGCTTCATCCACTTTCAAATCTATATTGGATTTGAAACTGGTTCCACGTCCGCGCGCCCCCCACCAACAATTTAATTTTTATCGGTTTTCATTTTCAGAAATACAAATGCTGCTGAACAGAAATACAAATTTTGTTTGCATATGCTCACAGCAACTGAGTGAAAGAACAGCGATCCAAAGAAAAGTTAGCAGAAATTTAAAACTAAATATTGAATTTGCAGTCAGTAATTGGAGAAAACCCGAGCAGTTAATTTGCAATGTGATATGTTATGAGGTATGTTAAAAACTGGAGAATACAGAAAAGCAATATTTTAAAAACTGTCAGTGTTTTGGATTTACATGTTTCACTTTCCGTTTCTTCATTACTAGTTGTGCACACCTGAATTAAAACTAAAAAATAATAAGGAATGGAGGAGAGAATAATGGGGGGGGGGAGGTGAAAAAATTTAGACATGACAGACTGTATTACACACTGCAGGTACTGCTCTGCCACATGCTCCATCATTTGTGTAATTAATAAAATCACAATAAATACCAAACCACATAAAAGTTGTCATGTTTCTTTTGTCTTCTTGCCATTTTTAATTTTTGTGTCTGTTAGAAACTTTTTTCATTTATGGAGTTGTTTTTAATTGCATGAATTTTTATTTGTTGTTGTTGTTTCTGTTTGTTAGTTTTTTATACTGTCCTTCATCCGAGGATCACAGAGGTGTAGCGGGGGGGGGAGGCAGGGGGCCCTGGGCGCCGCACTGCGTGGGGTGGCACTTATCACGGGGCCTGCAGTGTGCCCAAGCCACGCATGTCTCCTGAGAGTGACATGGTGGCCGAAATGCTTGCATCCACCTGGGGGGGGGGGAGGCAGCAGTAAGTCTCTGCGCATTGCTCAGCCCCAGCTCACCCCATCCAATGGGCAGCTCACTCTTCCCCTGGGTGCAACCGTGCAGGGCACACACCCCGACCACCCTGGGCACCTGAGGGCTAGCTACACTGCTGCAAAATGGGTAAGGTAATAATGAAAACAATAACACACTTCTTCCCCAGTTTTAAAGACCATGGATTGCTTAATTAGCCAAAGGCCTGGGAGAAGGCCTGGCGCCTAAATATATGTAGAGAGTGTGCCAGGTGACCATCCCTGGAGAGAGCATTCCACAAATGAGGAGCCAACACAGAAAAGGCCCGTTCTAGTGTTGCCACCCTCCGGACCTCTCATAGGGGGCACACAAAGAAGGGTTTTCAATTATGTAGGGTTCAAGTCAGTGGAACCTTGGCTGTCAAACATAATCTATTCCGGAAGACTGTTCAACTTCCAAAACGTTTGACAAACAATGTGCAAAGGGCGCTCAGCAAAGTCAATGGAGGGGGGGGAACGCAGCGGAAGCCGTTTGACTTCCGCATGCACACAAAAACTCATACCAAGAACAAACTTAGTAGGTCTCTAAGGTGCTACTGGAATGAATTTTATTATTTTTTATTTTTTATTCACTGTGTTGCACTGTGCTGCGGTACACTCATCACACTGCAGTGTTAAAGGAGATTATTAGTACTAGTAAGAAGCAATTTCTAGGGGGAGCTGCCAGCCTCATTTCCTGCGCCTTCAACTGAAAAAATCTGATCACCCTAACTGCATCTGAATTGACAGATGCAAACGAATAGGCGGTCCCTGCAAGCATTGCGGAATCAATTTGGCGCCCTCCTGATGTTGGACTCTAACTCCCATCAGCCTCAGCCAGCGTGCATGATGGGAGTTGTAGTTCTACGCCATCTCACGTAGGCTGCTCCTGGCGTGGAGTTTGATGACGGAGGGGAGGAAAGGTCAAAGCCTGTGACTTTGACAAGCCACGCCCCTTCTGCTGCTTAAATTGTATGGTTATGGAGAGGGTGGGCACGTGGCGATGATCGGAAGGGCGAGAAAGTGTCTTCATAATTGGAAGCTGCACCACAAAATGCATACAGATCCCCAAACTGGAGGCCTTTTTTGTGTGCGTTTCTGAAGTTCCTGCTTTTGCAAAGAAGACGGGGAGGTTTATTTTGTTATGCTGGATTGCGCTTGAATTTTTATTGCAGGTTTCATAAACGCTCTTGCACGGGATAAGAGTTATTATCAGTATCATAATCATAACCAACCCACTCATAGCCACCTTAGTTTTCTTTCCAAGTAAAGGAGGCGTGAAAAAACCTTAAGCCCTACTAAGTGCAATGAAATAAACTTCTTCTTTGGCGATCACTCATAGCCGAGTTAAGATTGCCTTCCATAAGCACGGTTTTAACAATGAGTCCATGCCAATTCTGGACCCACACGTCCTTCCACAGTGGGGACATTGGTTTCCCGGCGGGAGTTGATCACGGTGTGGATTTGCCAAGCATGCCTTCCTCTTAGCACGTTTCTCCCTTGTGTAGTTGCTTTGGAAGACGATCAGGACCCCCCCCCCCCCAACACACACAGCACACAATGTGGGCGCTGCTGCATCCCCGAGTGAAGGGCTCAGGGCCCGCGTGCCAGGCTGCAAACCCCCCCCCTCCCCACGCACTTTCATGGGAACATGCCCCATCGAATTCAGTGCAACTTCTTCCCTGGTACCCCTGCATTAGGGGCAACTAGCCCAGACAGGCTCAAGTAAGAGTAATCCCCTTTTAAAATGATTCTCACAGCCTTTATTTGCCTCAGGATTGAAGACATTTCAGGTGAAGACATTTTCAGTCGTGTTTTCTTCTCCCCTTTTTTTAAAAAAAAAATATTTGTTGCCGCCGAATGTCATTTTCTTTTTCTTGCATTTTATTTCAGATCCCTTTCTGTATTATTATTATTATTATTATTATTATTATTATTATTATTATTATTATTATTATTATTATTATAGTTTTAAACTTGTGAACCACGCAGAGGAGACTTTTGTCGTTAGGTGGTGGCATATGAATGAATATTGGAGAGAAATCACAAACATATGATGGGAAGAATCGCGTTGAGAAATAGGCGGGCGATAAACCCAAATCGTTACATTACTGCGCAGCGCAGCGCATGCGATGCAATGCGATTTTTTTAAAAAATCAGTGGGTTTGCGCACGTGCATTTCAGGCTGGAGCCTTTTTTGCAAATCTGGTAGGGGCCCTGTCTCTTTAAATCACCTTTTGCTTTATTTTTAAACTTCGGGACCCTCCCGCGTCGCTTTTTTCCCCCCCTCCCGGAGAGCGAAGATGGCAGCTGCTTGCGGCGGCGGGAGCTTGAAGGGCTTCGGCCACCTGGCGCGGAGGGGTCTTCTGGTCTCCCTGGGGGCCGGGGGCCGCGCCCGTTGCATCGCCTCCTCCGGTGCAGGCAGCTGTGGGCGAGGCTGGCCCGGGACAGGGAGACCCCTTCTGCTGGGGGCTGCCTTTGCCCTTGGGGGCGCCTTTGGAGCTTATCGGACCCTCCAGCGCCGCTTCCAAGGCCAGCAGCATCTCGCAGAGCAAGAGGTAGCCAAGGTGAGGCGGGGAGGGGAAGCAGAACGGGGCTCTCCTCCCGTGAATGGCGGGGGGGGGGGGGTTGGACTAGATGACCCTTGGGGGAACCCCCTCCCGACTCCGCAGTTTTCTGAAGCTCCGTTCCAGCTGGTAACAAAGGAAGAAAGGGAAATGGCTTGGAGTGGTCTGCTCTCTGACTGGCAATACGATTGGCACCAGCTTGGCCGCAGGTGCCAAAAAGTGCAGTGCAGTGCAGTGTATATGCAGTGCTTTTTTCTGGGGGGACGCAGGAGTACGCATACACATAAACATTTTATGAATCTTTGTGTTTTTGTCCATTTACTGTATTTATTTTCCCCGATTTGAACTATAAAATGGTGATTTTCTTGAGTCAAAATGAGAGTACCCCAAAACTTTTTTTTTATTATGAAAAAAGCACTGATAATAGGTACCTAAAGCCTCTTGCTTCTCTGGGTGGTGGACAGAAAGAGAGGCAAGGGAGGGTGTGTAGAAGTTTCTGCTTTATGTGGGTGAAATTTGCATTCATTGGTCCACCCACTTTTGCCTAAGGCTCTGCCTGCAACTGTGGCATGTGGCCCTCAAAAAGTTGCCCATATGGGATTCTGGCCCTTGGTCCAGAGTGGCTGGCAGCAATGGCTCTGTTTCAGAGCAGGAGACATTTCCAGCCTGGAATTGCCACTGTGGATTGAACCTGGGTCACAGCCCAGCCTAAGGTGGGTCATAGAAGCAGAACGACCACCATACAGTTATACGTGGAGAAAGGTGTTTGGGCTAAACAAGGGTTCTGCGCGTCTGCAAAGGTTGCAAATTGCTAACCCAACCTATTGGTGCTCTTTAGCTGGTGAGTTTGGAACTTCTGCAGCCTTGCAGACTGATCTCAGGTGGGTAGTAACAGCAGCATCACTGATACCATAACTAATAAATGTATAAATAAATTATTTTTAAAAAATATTTCTGTGCTGTCGTTTAAAGGTTGTTTACAAAGGGGGGGGGGACCATTTGAAATAATGAATGACCCATTCCAATAAAGCAGAGCCGTTGAAAACAGCAGTTTAAAACTCATTACCTGTTTCTGTGTTGTTTTCTCATGAAAATAAATTTTTAAAAATTCAATAAAAGAACTCTTGCCATCCAGCAACACTTTTACCTTACAAGCAGTTTAAAACAGCCACCAGTGCAAACTGTTGTAACTGATAAATAGAAGTGATTCTCCATTGCACCTGGAGGGGAAATGTGGATTTGAAAAGCTTGAGCATAAGGAACCTGAACGCTTATTCCACTTATTTGGAATAGGGATAGGGAACAGATGAATGTTACAAGAGCCGTGCTCAATCAGATGAAAAGGTCTGGCTGACTCCGCATTCCCCTTTATGATGTGTGTGGTAAGTGGATAGACTTGCAGGGGTCAGCAAACTACTTTTTCAGCAGGGGGCCGGTCCACTGTCCCTCAGACCTTGTGGGGGGCCGGACTATATTTTGAAAATATATATATATATGAACAAATTCCTGTGCCCCACAAATAACTCAGAGATGCATTTTAAATAAAAGGACACATTCTACTCATGTAAAAACACGCTGATTCCTGGACCGTCCACGGTCCGGATTGAGAAGGCGATTGGGCCAGATCTGGCCCCCGGGCCTTAGTTTGGGGACCCCTGGACTAGAGGAAAGTGTTTCTCCCTCTCCCATCACACTAGAAGTCAGGGTGGGACATCCAGTGAGGCTGAATGTTCAGGACCACCGGCAAGAGAAAAAGAAAAAGTCCACCATGCGGTGCATAATTAAACTAGGAAACTCCCTCCCACATCAGACGGTCAATGGCCACCAACTTGGATGGCTTCAAAGGAGGATTGGACAAATTCATGGAGGAGAATGCTGTCCATGGCTCCTAGGCTTGATGGCTGTGCCTTGCTTCCACGGTTGGAAGCACTATTGCTTTTGAATGCCAGTTGCTGGAGAGTGCCCTTGGGGCATCTGGTTGGCCACCGTGAGAACCAGATGCTGGATGAAATGGACCCCCTTGGACTGATCCAGCAGGGCTCTTCTATTCTTACGTTCCTCAAAGTGGCCTGGTAGGTGCTGCCAGGAAGGCCCCCCTCCCCACCATCACAGTAGAGAGCCAAAGCAAGGGTACTCAGGGTAGACTGCCTCTGGCCTTGAGGGCTCCATTCAGCTGTCGTAATAAGCAGCTTTTATAGCCTTATTCCTCTGATAAACACTGCTTTTTTGGGGGAGGTATTTCTTTAGCCAGATTAGTGATGCCGTTGACGGGTGATCTCTGCCTGTTCAGCTCCCAGAGGACAACCTGCAGTTGACCCTCTACCAATACAAGACCTGCCCCTTCTGCAGCAAGGTCCGAGCTTTCCTGGATTATCATGGGCTGCCTTATGAAGTCGTGGAGGTGAATCCAGTCATGCGGAAGGAGATTAAGTTCTCTGCTTACAGGAAGGTGCCCATTCTCCTTGCCAGCACTGAAAGCACACTGGTGAGTTTCTGGTTTGGCAATTTAAGTAAGCTCCTTGGTTTATTTTACCTGGGGTGGCCTGTCACAGGGGATGCAGAGAAGGGCCTAATATTCTAAGGGGATTCGTAGTGTGTTTTAATTATAGATTTTTATACTTTATATATAACTGTATATATTTCATAATCAAGTGGGGTCTTGAACCCTGGTCTCGTAAGTCCCAGTCCAACATGCTAACCAATATCCCCCCTCCCCCGCATGATCTTTCACTTTGGAAGTCTGATGACAACTTCATTCACCTTTAAAAAAAATAAAAATAAAAAAATTGGTCAAGTGCAAGTGAACAATAACTGACACGTTTTATTTGGAGCATGTAAGCTTGCATTAATTTTATTGTATCTACCTGATTTTATCATGGTGCCTACCAAAGCAATGTAATGCATTCAAATGCAGGATCGAAACCCTAAAGCAGAGCTTTCCAAACTTTTCATGTTGATGACACATCTTTTAGACATGACACATTTTTTTGACATCTATAAACTGCAGCCAACACACTAACATGTTGCGGCACACAGTTTGGAAAGCTCTGCCCTAAACCTCTTCTAGGTTTGGTACCTACATGGATGGATCAAGTTTTTGTGTAACACTGTGCTTCGCTTTCCCCCCACTCCCACCCCCCAGCAATTGAATGACTCTTCTGTGATCATCAGTGCATTTAAAACCTACCTCATTTCCAGGTAAGGGCTTTTTTATTTTTTAAAGAATAAGTTGCTGAGCTTATTACAAATAAAACCATCCTTATGTGTCTACAGATTGGGTTTTTCCCCCTTTATGATGCTGCAGTTTTAGGACTTGCCCCAAACGCAAACTTGTCTGAAACGTGTTTCCCCCACCTCAAATATGGGACCTAATATTCTAGGGTAAAATAAGCTCCGGGAACAAAGGAATAGCAAATGGTCAGGCGCTTTGTACTTGACTTGATTTAGTTTTGTATACACTGCTAAAACAATCATGGAGATAGGACCCCGCTTTCCCAGAAGAATCCACGGATACACACTTTTAACTAATAATGAGGAATGATTTTGCTGATATGATAAACACTAGCTTCAGATAAATCTTGTTGTACTCGGGTGGGAGGCGATATACTTTTATGTATGTTGCACTTGAAAAGTGAAAAATAAAGGTGTGCTTTTTTTAAAAAAAAAAAAGCCATAATAATTAGCTTCACCACAGAATTGATTTGAGGCTGGATCCTAGGTGGGTGTTCCGCAGGTTGGGGTTTTGTGTGTGTGCAGCTCTTGAAACTAACAGATTACATTATCCATTCATGAAGCTCAGGATTTTTGTTTGTTTCTTAGAATTCTTAAGCAATGCCATGTACTTTCAGCTAGTCTGTTATATACAGGTGAAACTCGAAAAATTAGAATATCATGGAAAAGTCCATTTATGTAAGCAATTGTTTTCATTAGCTACTGGAGTTGAATATATGAGATTCAACTTAATATATGAATACTGGAGTTGAATATATGAGATTCAACTTAAAAGGTGAAACTAATAGATGAGATAGACTCGTGTCATGCAAAGCGAGATATTTCAAGCCTTTGCTTGCTATAATTGTGATGATTATGGCGCACAGCTGATGAAAACCCCAAAGTTGAGATTGTGAATTTGGTATTCTCATCAGCTATACGCCATAATCATCACAATTATAACAAATAAAGGCTTGACATATCTCGCTTTGCATGTCATGAGTCTATCTCATCTATTAGTTTCACCTTTTAAGTTGAATTACTGAAAGAAACGAACCTTTCCACGATACTCTAATTTTTCGAGTTTCACCTGTACTGTATTTTGAAAGGTTCACTATCTGTTCACTGTACAGACACCATTTTGAACCAATATGGCAGACGGAACCTTTCAAAACAGCACAGATTCTCTTGTTGTTTCTTCAAGTTTTTGAGCAACACTAGGCACTTTCTGTTGGTGCCCAGAAATGATTGGTCAGAGTTAGTCTAACTTAGCCATTGTCTTATTTCAGGAGATGTTCTTATTGAACCCCTCTCCCTCTGTCACTGCCTGGTCATGGGATGGGGAGGATGGAATATAAAGTGTGTGGTTGTTGTTTTTTTGCTTCTGTTTCTCCCCCCACCCCCCCAGGAAGAGTTTGGACGAGATTCTGTCATACTACCCTGCCATGAAAGCCACAAATGACCGGGGCAAGGAGGTGATTGAGTATGGCAACAAATACTGGCTTATGCTGGATGAAAAGGAGACTCTGAATGTTTATCCTGTCAAGGAAGCAAGGGTGTAGGTATTAACACAGAGACCCTTCCTTGGATAGCACAGTCTTGATCCTGCTGCCCTATGGCCGCTATTGTATAAGGAAAAACAGTCATGCAAGCTGTCCTTATGATCATCCGTGTGTTCAGAAAAAGCATGGGAGTCCCCACCCAAATTATCACTTCAGGATGTGAGTGGGGATGGTTTGATTGCATGCTACCCTGTGCCAAAAACCAGTTTATTACAGGAAAAGGTTATACTAGGATCCTTCTAAATGACTTCTCAGCTGGCTTCCAACTGATGTGGGAAATTCTTGACACAGATGAGCGTATGATATCAGCATTTGTGCTGGGGTGGGGTGTAAGGATTCCCGGGACCCCTGAGGTAACCTGGATCCAAGTTGTTCTGGGCTTTGTAAATCAATACAAGAACCTTGAACCTGACTTGGTAGCAAATGGGCAGCTGGAGCAGCTGTTTTAACAGTGGTATTGCATGTTCTCAACTACTGGTAGAAGCTCCCGTCAGCAATCTGGCTGCAGCATTCTGCACCAGCTAGAGCTTCTGAAACAGACGCAAGGGCAGACCCATCATGTGCACAGGAAGCATTTACTGTGTAAAACAATAAGATGGTAAAAATTGGAAATAAAATATATATTACGGTGAACTCAGTAATGAACAACATTATGTGTGTTTTCTTCTACTTTGTTGCCATAGTGCACAATAAACATGCTCTACTTTTCTATAAACAAATTATTTTGTCTTTTGGAAACAGACCCCCCCCCCCAAAGTCTTGTGCTGATCTTATTATCTATTTCATAAAACGTGTGCGCTGCTTGATTGTAAGAAAAAACAATCTCAGAGTGGTTTAGCTGTGATCGGCTCTTATCTGTGTTTTGGAATGTGGTGCTGGGATTAGCCACTGTGTTGTTTTTTAGATATTGTTACACTCCAACTCCAACTCCCATCATCCCCAGCTAGCGTGGCCAATGGCCAGGGAGGATGGAACCTGTGATCCCAACAATACCTGGAGGCACCACGTTGGCTTCTGAGGTGCGCTGATCTGTAGAACCACAGAATTGTAGAGTTGGAAGGGACCCTGAGGACCATCTAGCCCAGCCCCCTGCAGTGCAGGAATAGGCAGCTATCCCATACGGGGATCAAACAAGCGACCTTGGTGTTAACAGCACCACGTTCTAGCCAACTGAGCTATCCAGGCTACTATAGTTTAGTTTTAAGGGACTTTACAACCTGGTGGCACCATTTAACTCCCCACCCGGCTTTATCCAGCTCTTTGTCGTCAATCCCATGTGCAAAAAAATGTCTCAGCTTTTCCTGTCTTGTTTGCAGGGAGGAAATGAAATGGAGGCAGTGGGCGGACGACTGGCTTGTGCACCTCATCTCGCCCAATGTTTACCGCACGGCTGGTGAGGCCCTCGCATCTTTCGACTACATTGTGCACGAGGGCAAGTTTGGCACAATTGAAGGCTTCTTTGCCAAATACATTGGGGCTGCTGCGATGTTCTTCATCAGCAAAAGGCTAAAGGCCAGGTTGGTGCTTCCAATGTTTTAAGGCTCGAGGGTAGCATCTTCATTTTACCTTTCACTTCTTGACTTCAAGGACAGCCAGACTGCTGTCGGTTGTTGGGGTTCATCAGGGGCGGCCCATCCCATTTTGCCCCATGGAGAAGCCGTGTAGCAATGTAGTATGCAGGGACGCCCTGGCTCTTGCTGAACCTGGTGGGCGCCAGTGGGTTCTGTAAAGCATAACCACTCAGCTTCTCCAACCAGGGGGGGGGGGGACGAGCATCAGTGTCACATGCCAGAATACCTCCTTCTCGCCTCCGCCAGGGGAAGCAGTAGGGCAGGCAGAGCACTTCCTCTCGCACTTTTGCCACTGGGGTTCCTTGACGTGGTCCCCTTTTATGTCTGCTTGTGTTTGACCAAGTTATTGACCTTAATGCCTGGCACATATTTAAAAAGCAAGGGGCCTTAGGGAGTCTTACTGAAGTCAGTGACATGATGATTCAGCACGATGTACAATAGCAACCGTCCAGCTTTATTTTGCTGAGTAATATGGGAACACATTTATATGCTAACTTATTTATTTACTTGACAGATTTTGTATCTCGCCTTTTTGCCAAGACACCCAAACTGCTTTACAAATTTGAAAAAAACACTTAAAAAAAAAAAAGCTGGGTCCTCTCATGCTGATTGAGAGCCAGCCAGACCTGAGCTTGTCTATTTGGTTCAGGTCTTAAAATTACACCTGATTTTCTGTGTTTGAATTTATGTTCTTGGCAGGACCTGGTGGCTGATCTGTCTTCAGGATCAGCAGTCCCTCTTCAGTTTGCTTAGGAAGGTTCAGTTGCTGTCCCACCTAGATAATCATAAAAGGATGCTAGATTGAATCGTATTCTAGAGTAGACCCATTGCAATCAATGCTCAGGTCTAACCTAAGTCCATTTATTTCAGCAAATGCACTTTGAGTATGACTTAGCCAAAGACAGCCCTTTTTCTGTTATCCCCTTTAAGATTCAGAATTCTTACAATGACACTGTGATGTTGTCATAATGGGTAGTATCCAATTGGCTAACTTTGGAAAGAACGTAAGAATAGCCCTTTGCATCAGACTATGGCCCATCAAGTCCACCATCCTGTTCTCACCGTGGCCAACGCCATGTCCGTGGGAAACCTGCAAGTGCAACCCGGACAAGAGCACTCCCCTTCCCCACAACTGGTAACACTGATTAGAGTGGGTCTACTCTGAGTAGAACTTAGTTGCCCTTAACCCATCATTATGAATTGAATTCCAGTGTGTTTATTTTTCCCGTAATTCACTTTGGGGCTTCCTTTGCCTGCGGGAAGATTTGCATAAATCTATATGAATTAACTAAACCGATAGTATGTCTCCGTTTTTTAGATTTGTTGCTTATCCCTAGAGGGCAGACTTGGAATCTTAACCAAAAAAGTGTTTGCTGTTTTGCAAGCCGTGTCTAAAATTGAAGAAATGTGAATGAAGGAAATAAATCAGTTGTGGAAGCTTTAAAGCCAACCAACCCCCCCCCTCCCCCAATTCTCTCTCCGCAGGCACCACCTGCAGGATAATGTCAGGGAAGACTTGTACAAAGCAGCGAACGACTGGGTGAAAGCTGTCGGCAAGCACAGGATGTTCATGGGTGGATCGGAGCCAAACCTTGCAGATTTGGTAAGGACCTGGCAAGCGGGCCGTTGGAAATAATCACCGTTCTGGGGAGGAATGGCGGCAGGCCAGTCATCAGCTGCTAACACTCCCATTAGCAGAGATAATTAAGCAGTGATTAGAGGCAACCAAGGCATAAATCTTGATTGCCAGAACTCCCTTTTGAGATAAGTGGGGACAGGGATTCACCCCTCATGCTCAGAAGAGGACATTCATCACACTGTAAACAAAGAAGTTTTCAGTGGGCAAGAAGTGGGGGAGTAGCGATATTGTCCAGTGACACTGATTGTTGTGTCACCCCATCCCCCGGTGGTGAATGAAATTTAGTGAGACATGCCGGTTTATCAGTCAAAAAGCCACGGTTCCGTATCATGCAACAGGTACCGCAGCGTGAAAGGAGCATTAGAAAACAGGGCGGAAGTAATTGTAACTTGGAAAACTAATGCAGTGTTCTGCACAGGCTTCTGCCAGCTGGGGGAGGGCAAGGCACTTTGGGGGGCTCCCAAAGCTCTTAAGGAGGGAGCTGGGCCCCCTCAATATTGGGTGGTAACTTTGCGTGCCGCTTCAGCACGTCACCTGCTGCTGGTCCCCTCAATGGTGGGGGCAAGTTGGCACCTCTGGTGCTGCATATCTGAAGGCACCCATAAAGGGTCTGTTTCAGACCTCTGAGTGAGCCTACCTCTCCACTGCCACCTGTTGCCCTCCCTCTGCATCCAGCCTGACAACACAATCAGGCGAGAGCAGAAGGTGACAGGAAGGTGCTAATCCATCTCCTTGTTCTTTCTGTTGCTTGCATGCTCAGGAAAGGCAGGTGTGTGCAGGCACCAGCAAAGCCCAGAGGGTGATCAGTGGGCCTCCTTCAGGACTTTGGCATCATAGAATCATAGAGTTGGAAGGGACCCCAAGCGTCATCTAGTCCAACCCCCTACAATGCAGGAATCTCAGCTAAAGCATCCTTGACAGATGGCCATCCAACCTCTGCTTAAAAACCTCCAAGGAAAGAGAGTCCACCACCTTCCGAGGGAGTCCGTTCCACTGTTGAACAGCTCTTACTGCCAGAAATTTCTTCCTGATATTTAGTTGGAATCTCATTTCTTGTAACTTGAAGCCATACCGACCCCCTTAGGCTGGATCCAGTTTAGGTGACACAAGCAGACCATGGCTTAGTTGCCAGCACTGTGTTCTGGGCTTGTGTGTTTACTTCATTGTCTGCTTCAAGGTTCAGTATAACTGCTTGCCACTGAACTTGAATCAGGGAATACAGTGGTTACTGCAATGCATGGATTGCCTCCAAATCAGAATTGGAAGCTACTGTTTGAACTGGCATTTCTGGCAAACTCTGCTTTGCTGCAAGCCATGTTTGCCAGTTCAGGCAGTCACTGGCTAATGGTGGTTGTTGCAAGCTGGGAACGGCAAGGAGGTAACATTGATTCCATGAGCATGTGTACCAAGGGGACAGTCACAGCACCAAACTGTGGCTTGGCTGTGATGTCAACACCAAGCCATCCCGTTACCACTGAGTTAAAGTTGTGACTAGAAAGATGCAACACAAACTGCGCCTTATAGTAGAAAACGAAAGCTACGTCCAGAGGGAAGATGGGACCTGTTCCCTTTAAAACAGGGAAGTTGCTCTCCTTAACTTCAGTTCCATTAATCATGTTGCAGGCATGTCATGAAGTAATGTGAGTAATTGACCTATGTGCTGTGAAGGAGGCAAAAGAGGGAGCTTGAGTATTTCCACCACAGGTCTCTAGGGCTTTGAAGCACCCTTGTATGAGGGTACCCCAATAATTATGGGGTGTCCAAAATAGGGAATAGGTTGCTGGGGTCCTTAGTGTGAGCCAGGAACGCTCTTCTTACGGTTTTATGCCCTGAGTCTTTGTCCAGTCCCTCCTTCTGAAGGTCTTCTTAGTTATGAGATGCTGGGAATTGAAAATGGAAGCTTCTGCGAGGCATGTGTTTTCCTCCCACTTGTGGCTGATGTTCTTCTCACCAGTTTTCTTCTCTGTCCTGTCTGCACAGGCGGTTTATGGAGTTTTGCGCGTCATGGAAGGCTTGGAAGCTTTTGATGACATGATGACCCACACCCAGATCCAGCCTTGGTACCGTCGTATGGAGGCAGCCATTGGGCAGTCTAGAGTTGCCATTTGATGTCACACAGTACTCCAGATTCTAAAAACAGGCCTTAACATTGTCCAGGAAAAGCTCATGAAGCAAAGCAGGATTAAAAAAAAAACTCCAAAGCCAAAAGGGGTGTATGGAATGAATGCCACCACCAAAGGGGTCTTGGAGAAAGCAGTGGAACATGGCACATGGACTGTTGTTTGTAGGAAGCATTAAGAGTATCATACTTGCTGAGTGAATTTTGATTGTAAGGCCTTTACTAGGCCCTTCTGCTTTGGGATTTTACTTTCCCCCCGCCCAAGTGTCTAAAACAACCTTGTCTGTCTCCAAAATATTTGCTTGGTCCTGGGGCAGGTGGAGGAAGCGAGTGTTTTGCTAGGGGTTCATTCTGCTGATGTCCTTCCTGTTATTCAGAGTGAATAGATCTGAAGCCACACTCTAATTGCTGCTTTTCTCTGTGCCTGTATGGCATGTGGGACTTCTCCATTACCAGACAAGTTGACCCAGAGAGGGTGACACAAACAAATAAAGAACAGTTAGGAAACAGTGTGCAATATTTATATGAAGCAGGGGTGCAGGGAGAAGGCTGAAGTTTCTGGAAATGTGCCCCTTGGCTAGAATAATGGCATTCTAGGAAAGAATGAGAACAGAAGAGCTTTTACTCCTGCTGCCCATCAAAGGGATCTGTCAGAATTTCCAAATGAAAGGCAGCTCCTTTTTAAATAACGTGTGGTTTGTAAAATGTGACAATGGCACGCATCTGTGATGTTCTGCCATGTAAGAGATTGTCTTATGTGACATGTTGATGTTGGAGAAGGGTTGTAAAGTGTGAAGCAGCCTTAGGAGAAGCACATGCAAGTTCTGTTCTTAAACCTGTTAAACAGACACGGCTCACTTTGCAAAGCCTGGGCAAAGGGCTTCAGTTACTTAGTTCTTTAGAGGGGGGGAAGGGGGATACAAATGACAGCTCAATTTAAAACTGGATTAAGTTTGTAGACTAGAGTTTCTTCAATGTAATTTGGCCTTTATTCAAGTCAAAGGCATACCTAGGTCCCTTGCACCCTTGGCAAGGAGCTGTCTTGGCACCTCCCCCCAGAAAAAACCACTTTACTCCAATAGCCACATGAGAAAATCCTATATTTTTATGAGACCCAAGTACTCAAACATCTGGAAGAAGGGTGAGACAAGCAGGAAGGGCAAAAGGTGCGAGATCACACACATATACACTCCATAGTCTGATAGGTGATTTTTGCACCTGCAACCCTGGTGGGGGCTGGTTTCACCAACCCTTAGGTACACCTCTGATTCCACTGGGACTAAATTATTTGATGTGAATAACTGAGTTTAGGCTGCAGTCATTTGCATGCCTATGGTTGTGGTCAGCTACATTCTACTCAGAGAAGACCCATTGAAACTAACCTACATTAGTCATAGAATACAATTCTGGAACTGTAGAGCTTGAAGGAACCCTGAGGGCCATCTAGTCCAACCCTCTGCAATACAGTCCTGTTCATTCATTTCAGTGGGTCTACTCTGATTAGAACTGAGTTGGATACAACCTATAGTATATGGGTATATACTATATAGTATACTGCACCACCGTGTGCAGTGGGGCTTACTTTCAAACAAATGCACACACAAGGTTATGCTGCTGTTGACATGTGCTGTGCTTTGTTCAGCCTGATCCCAAATCATTTTGGGATTGCAACCCTGGATATGTACTCTGGTGTAGCTTTGCTGCAAAATTCAGATATGCAAACTCTGTCTTGGATAAGACAGTATTGGTGTCAGTTGGGCTACTTGGAAATAAAAGGTTTCTTTTGGTGGTAGAGCTTTCAGTGTCCTTATTAATCAGCTTCTATAACATGAAGCTAGCACATCTGATTACATTTCTAGACCAAAATGTTCCTACTGAAATTAATGGGCTGGTTCCTTTGTAAGTGAACAGAGAACTCGCCCCTAAAATGTACCGTAACCTGCATTTATTCTTCCAATCCTTTTTTATCTGGTTTGATGCAGGTATCATCTGGAGTTAATCTTGCATCCTTTCTCATCTCTTAAAAGCGTTCTTCCTCCATCCCAGCACTCCAGTCCAAAACACACAGGCTGTATCTGCACATAACGCTAAGCCAAAAAGTGTGGCTTGTTTGACGGTACATGCTGCCTGAGCACTCCCACTTTGCTCCTCTTTGCCACCAGTGCCAAAACAAACCACAAACTGGTTGGCTTAGTGTGATATCCGAATCGGCGATCATTGTATGTTTCGTATTGAAACAAAGCACCGCCATTAGCCAGCTTGAAGCCATGGTGTGTTGTTGGCTTTGCAATCAACGTTTGTTAGGGCAAAAAAAAAAACTATGACCCCCGGTTCATTTTTTATTTTTTTGCTTGTTAAATGTATACATCACCCTTTATCCAAATATCTCAGGGCGGTTCACAGAATGAAATACAAGATAAAACACAGTAAATAATTAACCAAAGCAACCAAACAATACCCCCCTTCCCACAGATACATTTAAAAGGCTGCAGGCTACGGGCCTGGTTGAAGAGGAACGTTTTCACCTGGCGCCTAAAAATATATAATGAAGGTGCCAGGCAAACCTTCCTGGAGAGAACATTCCACAAACGGGGGCCACTACAGATAAGGTCCATTCTCGTGTTGCCACCCTCCAGACCTCACGTGGAGGAGACACATGAATAATGGCCTTAGATTATGAACACAGAATCCAGGACGGCTTACGGTATATGGGGAGAGGCGGCCCTTAAGGTGTTGTGGTCTTGAACCATTAAAGGCTTTATAGGTCAAAACCAGCACTTTGAATTGGCCTGGAAGCTGATTGACAGCTAGTGCAGTTGGACCAAGATTGGTGTGATATGCTCAAACCGTCTTTCCCTGGTGAGCAAACGGGCTGCCAAATTCTGCACCAGCTGAAGCTTCCGTACCATCTTCAGAGGCAGCCCTATGTATAATGTGCTGCAGTAATCCAACCTAGAGGTTACCAGAGCATAGACAACAGAAGTTAGACTATCCCTGTCCAGGTAGGGGCATAGCTGGGCCACTAGCCAAAGCAGATGGAAGGCACTCCGGGCCACTGAGGCCACCTGAGCCTTGAGCGACAGCAATGGATTGAGAAATACCCACAAACCAGGTACCTGCTCTTCAGAGGCAGTGTAGCCCCATAAAGAGCAGGCTACCTTCCAGCTATCCAGTTTAGGGAAAAGCCTAACAGTGTCTCCGTTTATCTGAATTGTGCATCAGTTTGTTGGCTCTCATCCAGTCAGTTACTGAGGCAAGACACTGATCCAGCACATCCATTGCCTCACCAGCAGATGTAAACAAGAAGTAAGAGTTGTGTGCTGAAATATACGCAGAGTGTTGATTTCATGCTCTTTCTGATTCACTTCCTCCTGGAGCCGGATTGGGCAGCTCCTGCAGACCAATCAAGTTGCTGCCTTCCAGGATCCTACCTGCCTAATATTCTAAGATCCAAGCTCAGTACATAACATGTGCCCTCAGCATATTGCTGACATACGCAAAAACTTTGGATGACCCCACTCAGCAGTTTCATGTAGATGTTAAATAGCATGGGGGGCAGATTTTATATATATTTTTTAATGGTTCCACCCTTCATGGGTGTAGCGGGGGGGGCAGTTGCCTCCCAAATCAAGTAAGTAAGTAAGTACAGTGGTGCCTCGCTAGACGAATGCCTCGCTAGATGAAAAACTCGCTGAAATTGACCTCCACAGTCACTTATGAACTCACTTATGATGAAACAAAATAGAAAATTCTTTCCAGTAGCACCTTAGAGACCAACTGATGGAAGACACTTATGATGGAAGACAATCTTACTCAGCTACGAGTGATCACCAAAGAAGAAGAAAAAGTAGTAGCCCTTGCACAGCTCTCTCAATGCCATACAAAATGGAGGGACTTTGGTAATCTTTAATAAAATTGTGCCCTATGCAAGGCCAATATTTGATGCCCTTGAATGGATCTTCTCGATTATGGATCTTCTTGGAGCCCTGTGCAGGAAAATTGCAGATCTCCCGCACTGCGGCAAGCAAGGCGCCTGGCTCCAGGTAGGAGGCTCCAGGGCTCTGGCAGGGTCCTAAAGCCCTTCCCTCCTTCCCAAAGCCAGGTGCAAGACCAATATTTGGCGCCCCCAAGTGGATCTTCTCAGTTATGGATCTTCTCAATTTTGTGAAACTCAGCACCACTTCTGGCTTGAGAGAGGCGGTGCCAGGGCTCTGTTAGCATTGCAGAGCCCTTGTGCCATCCTCCAAATGCCATACAAAATGGAGGACTTTGCAATCCTGCATAAAATGGCGTCTTGTGGAGGCCAATATTTGGCGCCCCCAAGTGGATCCTCACAGTTATGCATCTTCTCAATTTTGCGGCACTTCAGATTGGAGCCCTGTGCAGGAAAACTGCTTAATCAGCTGAGCAAGGTGCCTGGCTCTGGGAAGGAGGCTCTAGGGCCACCTCAGCTGGGCACCCTGTGCAGGATAACTGAAAGATCCCAGATCCCATCCTGTGGCTAAGCAAGGCGCCTGGCGTTCACCTCAGCGCCACTTCCGGCTTTAGGAAGGCAGTGCCTGGGCTTTGGCAGCATCCCAGAGCCCTTGCGCCATCCTCCCAAGGCCAAACAAAATGGAAGGGACTTTGTAATCTTCCATAAAATGGCGCCCTGTGGAGGCCAATATTTGGTGCCCCCAAGTGGATCTTCTGAATTCTGCAGCACCTCAGCACCACTTCCGGCTTTGGGAAGGTGGTGCCAGGGCTCTGCCAGCAGAGCCCTTGCGCCGTCCTCCCAATGCCAAACAAAATGGAAGGGACTTTGTAATCTTCCATAAAATGGCGCCCTGTGGAGGCCAATATTTGGTGCCCCCAAGTGGGTCTTCTCAATTCTGCAGCACCCCAGCACCACTTCCGGCTTTGGGAAGGTGGTGCCAGGGCTCTGCCAGCAGAGCCCTGGCACCACCCTCCCAATGCCAAACAAAATGGACAGGACTTTGTATTCTTCCATAAAATGGTGCCTGTGCAAGGCCAATATTTAGTGCCCCCAAGTGGATTCCTCAATTTTGTGCCACCTTGCCTCAGCACCCTGCAAAGTGCCTGGCTCAAGGTCCAAGAGTCCTTCCTGCCACTTCCTAGGCATCCATCTGCCAGGGCTCTGGTGGCATCCCATTTCATCTGTGTTTGGGAGGGATGCTGCCACAGTCCTGGTGCTGCCTTCCCAAAGCTGGAAGCCTAGGAAGAGCATTCCCAGCTTTATGAAGGATGGAAGGGCTCTAGGACTTCCCAGACCCAGATGCCTTGATTGAGAAGTTCCATTACCAATAATAACCACTTGGTGGTGCTGAATATAAGTACTGTACAGTTGAACTACTATGCTTAATTTTGTTTCTTCTAAAGATGGTTTCTGAGAAACGAAGTTGCCCTTCAGCTGTGGGCTTTTAAGGGCTTCTGTTTTGTTACTTCAGGAAAGCCATCCCCTTCTCACACTTCAATGACAAGACATCCGCTAAGGAGTAACTCTACCATAGGAGCCGCAATTGCTGCAGCCAAGCTGGTGCCAAACCTATTGCTCTGCTTTCCTTAGGCCTAGAGGAGGGTCTTGTAAATGTCTGGGCAGCCCAGGACTTCCATACACACTGCCAGCAGACCTGCGCCCCATAGAGGTCACTTTGGTGCTGCAAATGCAGCAAAAACATCATAAATGGTGGGTCTTGTACATATCCCTTTGCCTCAGCCTTATCAGCCACCTGCTAGCTAGAGTTACAAGGACAGAAGCAGCAGGAAGGGCTGTGCATGCATTTCACTCAGGAACTGTGGCTCTGCTATTTTCCTGAAGTGTATTGCATCTCCTAAGGACGGAGGGCTCTGGGACCCTGCGAGAGCCCTGCAGCTTCCTTCCCAGAGCCAGGCGCCTTGCTTAGCTGCAGTGCGGGATTTGGAGCACTGGAAGTTTCTCTGCACAGGGTGCTGACGCAAGGTGGTGCAAAATTGAGACGGTCCAGTTGTGGGTGCCAAATACTGGCCTCCACAGGGTGCCATTTCTGGGAGGGTGGCACAAAGGCTCTGGAATGCTGCCAAGGCCCTGGCACCACTGGCCCAAAGCTGGAAACCTACTAGGTGCTTGATCAGCTTTTGTGTGTGTGTGTGTGTGTGTGTGTGTTTTTGACAGTTTCACAGTGAGTTAAAGTAAATCAAAATAAGATTTAAAAGGAAAAATAAAACCGATACATGAAAAACATTTTAAAAGGCAGAGGAAAACAACAATAACAAAACAAAACAACAAAAAATGCAATTAAGGTTATAGAACTATATAGTATATATGTAAATAGATGAACTTACTGTTTCCCTCAAGATTCAGGTAGGTAGCCGTGTTGGTCTGACGCAGCCAGAAAAACAAAATTGTCCAGTAGCACCTTAGAGACCAACTAAGTTTGTTCTGGGTATACGTTTTGTGCATGCACATGAAAGCTTATACCCAGAACAAACTTATACTCTAAGGTGCTACTGTACAATTTTTTTATATAAATATTTTTTATTTGTTTCCCTCAAGTATATGTTTGTTCATAGCTTACTATGGTTTTGGTAAATGCATTCCAAATATAATTAAATTTGTCCATGCATTATCTTCATCTGGGTTGTAAGAGTTGTCATGACATCTATCCACAGAGGTCATATTTTTGTCCTTCCAATGTATTAATATCAATTGTTTGGCAGATGTAAGGGAACAGAGAATCTATTTACATTGACCAATTTCAAGCCCCATATATTAGGTATATAGTTTAAGATTATGTTATCTTTTGAAATTTTTAATTTATTCCCCACAATAGTATTTATGCATTCCAATAGCCCCCCCCCATTGGCAAACACTTAACACTGTATGAACATAGGTTTCAAACAAGCACTTTTGTTATTGCATCTCCAATGTTTATGCAGTCGTAATGGAATCCAATAAACTTGAAATAAAAATTTTTGTTGTATGAAATTTAGGTTTATAATCAAATGACCTTAGACATGGAGGCTAAAACATTATTCCGTTGTTTAACTAAGATGGTGCTTGCTAATTATTTCTTTCATTTCTCAAAGTCTGTGCGTCAAATTGATCAATAGACACTAAATAGCTATTAAAAGTAATATCCATTTTTTAAACTCTAAGGCATGGGTAGGCAAACTAAGGCCTGGGGGCAGGATCCGGCCCAATCGCCTTTTAAATCCAGCCCACGGACGTTCTGGGAATCAGCGTGTTTTTACATGAGTGGAATGTGCCCATTTATTTAAAATGCATCTCTGGGTTATTTGTGGGGCATAGGAATTTGTTCATTCCCCCCCCTAAAAAAAAATGTAGTCCGGCCCCCCACAAGGTCTGAGGGACAGTGCACCATCCCCTGCTGAAAATGTTTGCTGACCCCTGCTCTAAGGATTAAATCAAGCATTCAAATAACCTTACGCGATTGCAGCTTTGCGCAGGTGGGGCAGCGGCAGCAGAATAAATAAATGGAGAGTGCGTTTCCTCTGCTCCCATTTATAATTTATTTACCGGTATTTACTTCCCACTGCCCTGCCCACATAAAGCTGTGATCCCATAAGTAAAATAAGAATAAGATGATAAGATGTGAGTTACCTGTCTAGGAAAAGCAATGACAAACCTAGACAGCATCTTAAAAAGCAAAGACAACATCACCTTGCCGACAAAGGTCCGTATAGTTAAAGCTATGGTTTTCCCAGTAGTAATGTAACGGAAGTGAGAGCTGGACCATAAAGAAGACTGATCGCCGAAGAATTGATGCTTTTGAATTATGGTGCTGGAGGAGGCTCTTGAGAGTCCCATGGACTGCAAGAAGATCCAACCGATCCATTCTGAAGGAAATCAGCCCTGAGTGCTCACTAGAAGGACAGATCCTGAAGTTGAGGCTCCAGTACTTTGCCCACCTCATGAGAAGAGAAGACTCCCTAGAAAAGACCCTTATGTTGGGAAAGATGGAGGGCACAAGGAGAAGGGGACGACAGAGGATGAGATGGTTGGACAGTGTTCTCGAAGCGACTAGCATGAGTTTGGCCAAACTGCGGGAGGCAGTGGAGGATAGGCGTGCCTGGCGTGCTCTGGTCCATGGGGTCACGAAGAGTCGGACACGACTGAACACGACTGAACAACAACACCTGTAGTGGCAGCATCAGGACAGGAGTTGCAGGGTTTTAAAGTACAGGGTTCAATTGGGACAGCTCTGTCCGTAGAGCATGGGATTCTTAATCTGAGGGTTGTGGGTTCAAGCCCCACTTCGGGCAAAAGATTCCTGCATTGAAAGGGGGTTGGACTAGAGCAACGTTTCCCAAACTAGGGTCCCCACCTGTTTTCGGACTACAGCTCCCAGCATCCCTACCAAGCAGGACCTGTGGTAAGGGATGGTGGGAATTGTAGTCCAAAAACAGCTGGAGACCCAAGTTTGGGGAACCCTAGATGATCGTCATCATGGTCCCTTCCAACTCTACGATGGGTGATGACTCATCTACATGTGCTCCAAAGCCCATGTCCTCTTCTTAATTTACTATTCTCTTTGGAGCACTGGCCCAGAAAAGGAGCTTAGCCCGCGCACGAGGCAGCCTGCCACAGAGGCAAGAGCATTCGCGTGTGATTCTGGAGACCTCTGTTTGAATCTTTACTCAGCCATGAAGTACCGGTACTGTGGGTCAGCGTATGACCGACCACCTCTGTCAAAAACCAGGCGTACCTCTCCAGGATGTGGTGTGGATTAAAAATACCACAAGTGCTGCCCTGGCGGCAGGGGCAGAGAGATTTAAATACAGAATACAGAATCCATGTCCAGCTGGCCTGACCCGCCCCGCTGGCTTTGCCGCACTCGAATTCCCGTCAGCCCCAACCATTGGCCACGCCGGCTGCGGGCTGATGGGAGTTGGAGTCCAACTCAACAACCGTTGGTGACGTCTCCAGGCCTCATCTCGCGCGCGTCCCAACTAGGACGCAAGCCTCTCAGTTCCCATAACAACCGACGGGAGGAGGCGGGGCTCTTGTGACGCCACGCGCGCCCCCGGCTTGTGCCCAAGAGGGGGCCGCAGGAGTGCGCGCGAGCGCCAAAGAGAGCGCCTGTGGCGGCCGGGCGATCGGGGGGGTCACGAGGGCGGCGGCGGGGGTTTGAACCGTCCAATGGGGGAGCGGCGTGCGGCGTGCCGGGGGCGGAGCCGGAAGTCGGCCTGCGCGTCCTGGAGCTGCAGCTGTTCGTCGGTGTCGCCGTGCCGCTGCGGTGGGAGTTCCTGTCCTCGCGCTGCGGCGGCGGTGGCGGCGCCCCAACGGTGCCAAGGTCTCCATGGCAGCACCACCAGCAACCGCAGCCTCTGCAGCTACCGCCGCCTCATCCACGGCTTTGAGGACGTCGTGAGGCGGCGGTTGCGAAGCCGCTTGAGAACCCCATGGTGAGCCGGGGGCAGGAGGCTGAGGGGACGGGGGCTGGGAGCGAGGACGAGGCGGGGGGAAAGGAGCGGTGCAAATGCAAGCAAAAACCACCGCCAAGCATCTACCAAAGTGGATTTCAGTTGCTGCAGCAATCAAATAAATCATACAAGTGGTCTGCCAAGACCACCAGCAATTTCTAAGTCATCCATTGGGGGGAGGGCAAAGAGTGTGGGAACCACTGCTTCAGCAGCTGTGAGTGGGACTTCCAAGTCCCATCGTCACTAGCCATTGGCCTTGCATATTGTGTCTGATTAGAATTGTAGTCCAACAGTATCTGGAAGGGCATGCATATGTTCGTTGAGGCTGATGGGAATTGTAGTCCAAAACATCTAGCGGCCAGCAGATTGGAAAAGACTGGTACATGAGTTAGTTCTCAAGAGATGTGGAGGCTGTGGACTCCCAGCTTTTCAGCATTGGAAAGCATGGGCAGTGGTTAGTGACTGTGGGAGTTGTAGTCCAGCAACATCTAGAGGCCCTTTTGGGGGGTAAGCATATACTAGTCCTTGGTACCTAAAGCAGACTGTACTAATAGCCTAAATATAACTGTTTGGGCTTGAGGCTAATAAATGGGTAGCTTGCGAGAAGCGCAGAGTTATGTAGATAACAGTGTGAACTGACTGTTGTAGCTGTGTACTGGAAACAAGAATGCTTGCTGTTTTAATTTGATGGCTTCATTTTATTTTCTAGGTTTTCCCCTTCCTTCAGGAGTGGAGTAATTGTCACAACTCAAAAAAACGCATCACCAGAATCTGACACTCTCCTGCTAACTGTACGTAATTGTACCACGTAGCATAAGTTAGCCATAGTGAAAACTTTTAAGAGGGGGTTGTCTCAACATGATGAGGGCAGCAAGACCAGAATGTATGCTAGGCTATATGTATTCATAGATGGTCACTAGGGAAGTTATCAAAACTCTCTAGCGGTCATTAAATGCAGGCAGGGAAAGGTATTTACACTTTGTGAACTTGGAGAAAATGCCAGGTATGTACTGAGGTAAGGTACAAACATAGTTTAAGATATAAAAAGTTTTATATACAAAGTTTCTATTCCAGGCATGTACTCATAGTTGAAATACAATGTTTTAGGTTAATCCTAGAAAAACAAGGGGTATTTAGTTTAGCGTCTGTATTCCAGAGTGTTTTATTGAGTAGTTTTTAAAAAAAAAAATGAAATGAAGGTGAGCTGGAGCATGCACAGTTGCTTGATTAGCATATTCCCAAAATCTCTTGGACACACTGCACAAGATTATAATATGATTTTTGGAGACAGTGATCTGGTTTGGAGGCAATGTAGTTTAGCTGCTAAACCTTAGCATGGGGTGGGAACATTCG
Organism: Lacerta agilis; assembly: GCF_009819535.1. Classification (NCBI taxonomy): domain Eukaryota; kingdom Metazoa; phylum Chordata; class Lepidosauria; order Squamata; family Lacertidae; genus Lacerta; species Lacerta agilis. Next base: position 2,131,005 of record NC_046331.1, on the reverse strand, counting down.
GTTCTCCAGACATTGCTGAACTACAGCTCCCACCAGCCCCAGTAAAAATGGCCAGGGATGATAGGAGTTATAGTTCAGCAACATTTGAAAGGCTGCTTTTGCATAATGAGAATAAGCAGCAGTGAGCCTGAGACCTTTATGCTCCCCTGCCTTCTTGTCTAGGAATTTGGAAGTTTCTGTAGCTTGATTTGTCATCTGAACTAACAAACTCTGGAGAATTTCAACTATGGCTTGTTCAGAATAAGTCAACTTCAAACCATGGAGGTGACTTGTTAAAACAAACCATATTTAAACAATCACAGTTAAGTGACACACTAACTGTGGACAGTGTATTTTTTAAAAAGCCACAGTTTCCAGACTCCCTTTAAACTTGTTTTAAATTCCTTTGTACATTGGCCAGATGGCTATGTGATCCAGTGGGCTTCAAAGCAGTTGCACGTTCCTACCCAAGAGAGCTACACGTCCTGGTTTTTTTTTTAAATAATAAAAAACTTGGGTCCAAGGAACAGTTGTTATTTCCGGTCTACTTATTCACAGGTCCTTTTTCCATTGTATTGAATGCCCTTTCCCAGTTATCGGAGAAGAACCATGAAGAGCCGCTCCACAACTCCCCCTTTGCACGTCCATGTGGATGAAAATACCCCTGTCCATGTCCATATTAAAAAGGGTCTGAAAACACCACCACCTGCAAAATCCCAGGTATGAGTGTGCAGCTGGGTGTTTGTAGGGGCTCTATTGTGAAAGCCCCAGCCCTCAGAAGCACCAGTGAAAACCCAGCCCTCTTCCTACCTTGCCAAAGAAGAGCAGGCCCAAATGGTTTGTTTGCTTTACTTTGCAGCTCTTGTCACAATGTGTAGATGTAGAAAATTGGCATTTTTTTTTACTGCTCTGGATTGTGTTCATGGGTGCCATATGTTCCTGCTGAAAGACTGTATTTGTTTAGTGCTTCCTTCAAAATCAATACTACTTCCTCCCATTAATACAAATTTCTATTTGAAGCCTTATACATTAATTAAGGAAATAATTAGGGGGTAGGATGGCAAATGTCATGGCTGGAAGGGGATTTTCAAAACTGTGTTGAAATTAATATATTTGTCCTGTTTACATTTCATGGTAAACCGAATTTGGTTTGTTTTGCTCCTCCTTGCTAGTGCACAGTCCTCCGTGCACCAGCAGCCGTTTAGTCCTGCTGGCCACTTGACCCAGAAAGCTGTCTGCAGACAAACTCTTGCTCCCTTGGCCTGAAAAGCAAGCTGAGCGCTACACCCCATAGTCGCCTTTGACTGGACTTAACTGCCCAGGGTTAAAAAAGCAAAACTGTGTCCAGGGTGAAAAAAGCAAACTGTGTTCCTTACCAGGGGTGGTGGTTTGCTTTGCTCAAACAAATGGCAGTCAGTAAGCTAAGAACCATGGGGTCACGAAGAGTCGGACATGACTAAACAACAAAGCTAAGAACAAACCTCGGCTTTATCCATCAAGATTTATGGAGAGCAAAACAAATCAAGAAAGCTGGTTCAACTAATGCTGAGCTATTGATTTGTTTCTCTCTAGTGCTTATGGGGAGAGGAATAGTGGGTGCAATGAACTCATGCCCAGTAAACCATCCACTGTCTGGCAACTTGGGTACTCCAAACCAGCAGAAACAGTGGAACCTATGGATTTACCAAGGAAAATGAAAATTTTATAATTCCTTAAAAATGTTACACCCTGCAGCTGAAGAGCAAACCAGTAGCTAATTAATCAAAAACTAAGCCCGCAACTTAGGTGGGGGTTACGTCCTGAGGATCACACCTAAAGTCAAAATTGTGTATAGTCAAAACCCATTAGGTTCAATGATGGGTGGGATTACCAAAGTCATTTTTCCTGGAACCTCACTCACTTCCTGCCCCTTTTACATTAAATTTATTTATTTCCCCCCATGTGTGTAAAGTTGAACATTCACAAGTTAAATGTGTGTATGTTGTGGGCTTTAATTAACAGAGCTGCCAAAATGGGTGCAGTTGAGTTGAGTTTAATGCCCTTTCAATTTTAGCACATCCCCATGCCCAAAGCACCTTGTTGAATCTTTCTTAACACGTGCAAATATTGTGGGCCACAGGAGAATCGTAGTTTCATCTAGTCATGTGAAACACCTTTTCATTGTCTTTCTAAGAGTTGGTCATGTCTGCGATTCTGTTGTCTACATACATGTGTTTTTGCCTGAGGCCTTTCAGCAGTAAATGTCACTTTCAAAGATGTATTGCAGCCTACCCATTCAGCAGCTTCAGGTTCTGGTAAGTCCTGTAGTAGGTGGCCCTGGGATCAGATGCAGAGTCATATGTTTCCAATTCACAATCAGTCCTTTGCTGAAGCTGTGACCTAAATCTTTCCTACCATACACTAGATCTAATCTTCCCAGGGTAACTAAGGCCCACCTTGCATCATAAGAGACTAAGAGACATGATGATGTCATAATGATCCTGACTGACAAAGAATAAAGCTGCTTTCAGGAGTACCATACTCCTAGCTATGCGGTACCTATATTTCTTTTTCTGAGCATGGTAACTGAGACTGCACTGTGATGTAGAATGTGAAGCCTTTTTCGTGGTACAGTTTGTTGGAATAATTTTGTTGGGGGCTTCCAGTTTCGTTGCACGAATTTTAAGGGTGGAAGTAATCTCAGCAAGTGTTTCGGGCAACTAAAACAGTATGCTTCTTCTCTCTTTCTCTCCCTTTCCCCCTCTCTCCTCCCCCATCCTCACAGCAAAAGCACAAGCAGAAAATGAAAGGGGATACCGTGAATGTGCGCCGCAGTGTCCGAGTAAAAACTAAAGTCCCCTGGATGCCCCCAGGCAAAACACCTTGCCGAGAGTCATCATACAAGTGGGAGGTAGGACAGCTGCTGTTTCTTTTGCAGCCCAGTAACTGGCCTTTTCAGAAGCTGAACTGGAAAGAAGCTGATGCTCAGCCATAGAGCACATGCTTTGTGTGCGGAAGGTCCCAGGTGTGCTGAAGCATTCCTGGCTGAAATTCTATAGAGCAGAGGTTTTCAACCTTTTTGAGTTCATGGCTCTCTTGACCAACTACATTCTTTCTGTGGCTCCCCTGTGGGGAAACACGCTCAGAGCCTCACCCCTTGCCCCATGGAGACTGGCCAAAGGTGGACGTGAGGGCAGCCACCTTACCTTGGAAGACAGCAGTGGCAGTAGCAGGTGCCGCCGGACCTGCATGGCAGAAAGTCTCCCCTTTGGTGTTGGGCACTCAGCTCCCTGGCCTCCCACTTGTCTGAGCACTCCCAACAGCAAGGGCCAGTGGACTGGCTGCCTGGGCTCCCTTGTCCGCTTCCTTGTTTACTCTGAGACCACTTCATCTCCTGGCAACCAGCACCCCTTGGCCAGCCCCGGAAGCACCATTCACCTGTGGAGATTGTTGCCAAGACCATTGCAACAAACAGCTGTGCAAGTCTTTGGGCATCGGAAGAGGTAGGGAAGGAAAGAGGGACAGAGGCCAGTGTTGCCTGCGGCCCCCCCTGACCATCATTCAAGGCACTGCTATAGAGCATGTTGGGCAGTTCTGAGCTAGATGGACCAACTGTCTGTCTCTGTATAAGGCAGCTTTTCATGTTGACCACCTTGCCAACAGTTATTTTTTTATTTTTATACTGCCCTCCATACAAGGATCACAGGGCTGTTTACCGTATAAAAACAGAAAACTACATAACATAAGAAACAAAAACAATAACTACCCACCATTGCCCTGTTTAAAAGGCCATGGATGGTTTAATCAGCCAAAGGCCTGGTTATAGAGGAATGTTTTTGCCCGGCACCTAGTTGATTCTCTGGCTTCCCGTGCTCGTAAGCTATATGTATCCAACCCCAGGATTTCCCCCAGAAAGAGCTTGGGAATGAGCCTTGGGTTTTTAAAAAAGACATTGGCTTTTATGAAAGTGCTATTCTGGTTTTTAGTGTATAGAACAAAAAACTAAGTAAAATAAATCATTGGGTTGTAACTTCCTGTGGTATACGACTACAGGGAGCATTAATGGCTAAGAATAAGATCCATTTATTTTGGTCCATGGGTTTGGGTTTGAGGATCATGAAAATACAATAGAATTGTGTGACAATTTGGGGGTCTAGGTCTGTATTTTGGGACAGGAGGGTGAATCTTCAATGCAAATGCTTTGGTATGAAAATATTCTAGTATTGTGATGGGGCATTCCCTTTCCCTTGTGCAGTGTAAAGGAGATGAAGGTTTGACAGCCACCATAATCTTCAAGACTTTGGTTCAGGCGTGGAACTTCTGTGTTCCATCTGCTCCTCTTGCACCATGCTTGCCCTGGGTGCAAGAAAACTACTGAACTGTGATTAAAAAGTTAGCAGTAACTGAGTAAATTTAGCTGTAATAACTATTGAGATATAGAAAATGAGAAAATGAAAAGATAGGGATTAATTAGAATATGTAGTGGAAAAGAAAATCATGAAGTGAACCATAGAAAGGGCAGGGGGGAGTCAAAATTAAATGTGTATTTGGTATTTAGATCATCATTCAGTGTTCTTATTGTAAAATGAAAATAATAGACTTCTCTGCGACCCTTCCCCTCCGCAGGGAGATGGGACTCATTTGAATGGTCCAGCTCTGCCACATAATGGATCCAAAGGGTTTCCAGGGATTGGTAGGGGATGTTTTATCCCATGTTGATGGCCTTTCAGCTGTTTCCCTGGTGGTCTGCTGGAATGCGGAGTTAACCAGGGCTGTTGACTGTCTGGCTCTGAAGCGCCCTCTCAGATTGCATGGATCCTGGACAGCCCCGTGGTTTTCCCCGGAGCTGAGGGCAATGAAGCAATCGCTGAGACGGCTGGAGCGCCGGTGGCGGAAAACTCATTCTGAATCAGACCAGACACAGGTTAGAGCTCAATGTTGAGCCTACCAAGTGGCGATAGCAACAGCAAAGACTTTCTTCACTACCTCTGTTGCATCTGCAGAGAACAGCAGCAGGAGACACTTTCAGGTGGTTTGCAATCTAACAACCTCCTTCGCCATTGGGGCTTGGTGAGGACCCCAAGATCTGCTGCAATGATTTTGCTAAATTCTTTGCAGATAAAGTCATTCAGATTTGGAAAGAGGTAGACTCCACCGTGGGAGCAGCGCGGGGGCGGGAGAGTGCTAGAGTCCTGTCTAGTAAAGTTGCATGGGATCAGTTCCAGTCTGTTACCTCCAAGGATTTGGGCTGGCTGCTTGGATGAGTGAACCTGACCACTTGTCTCCTTGATCCTTGCCCATCCTGGCTAATAAAAGCGAGCCAGGAAGGGCTTGGCGATGGGCTCTGGGTGTGGTGAATGCTTCCCTCTGTGAGGGAGCCTTCCCAGACCCATGGAAAGAGGTGGTTGTTAAACGCTTCTTTAAAAACCATATTTGAATCTGGCCAATATGACCAACTATTGCCCGGTTTCAATTTTTTCATTCTTGGGCAAGGTGGTCGCTGAACAACTCCAGGCATGCCTGGAGGATGTGGACCATTTAGACCCCTTCCAGTTGGGATTCAGGCCTCATCATGGGACTGAAACTGCCTTGGTCTCACTGGTTGATGATTTCCAGTGGGCTAAGGACAGAGGTGAAAGCTGTTTCCTGGTCCTGCTGCATCTCTCAGTGACTTTCGATACCATCAACCATGACATCCTCCTGGACCGTCCAGAGGAGCTGTGAGCTGTGGGCAGTGTTATGCAGTGGTTCCACTCCTTCCTCCTGGGCTGTGTCCAGAAAGTGGGTGGTGGGTGGGATGAGTGTTCAGACTCCTGGCTTCTCACTTGTGGGGTGCCTCAGGGCTCTGTCCTCTCCCCCATTCTTTTTAACATTCCATGAAGCCAGTAGAAGAGATCATCAGGGGGTTTGGGCTGGGTGTTCATCAGTATGCAGATGATACCCAGCTCTACCTCTCCTTCAAATCAGAACCAGTGAAGGTCCTGTGTGAGTGTCTGGAGGCAGTTGGCAGTGCAGGTCCTGTGTGAGTGTCTGGAGGCAGTTGGCAGATGGATAGCAGCTAACAGATTGAGGATGAATCCTGACAAGACAGAATTACTGTTTTGGGGGACGGGGAGGGTGGGTGTGGAGGACTCCCTGGTCCTGAATGGGGTAACCATGCCTCTGAAGGACCAGGTGTGCAACCTGGGAGTCATGTTGGACTCACAGCTGTCCATGGAGGCGCAGGTTAATTCTGTGTCCAGGGCAGCTGTCTACCAGCTGCATCTGGTACATAGGCTGAGACCCTACCTGCCCACAGACTGTCTTGCCAGAGTGGTGCATGCTCTAGTTATCTCCTGCTTGGACTACTGTCATGAGCTGTACATGGTGCTACCTTTGAAGGTGACTTGGAAACTACAACTAATCCAAAATGCGGCATCTAGACTGGTGAATGGGAGCGGCCGCCAGGACCATAAAACACCGGTCCTAAAGGATCTTCATTGGTTCCCAGTGCATTTCTGAGCACAATTTGAAGTGTTGGTGCTGACCTTTAAAACCCTAAACCACCTTGACCCAGTACTGTATACCTGAAGGAGTGTCTCCACCCCCACTGCTCAGCCCGGACACTCAGGTCCTACTCCAAGGATCTTCTGCTTGTTCCAGGCAGAGGGTCTTCTTGGTGATGGCACCCACCTTGTGGAACGCCCCCCCTTCAGATGTCAAGGAGATGAAGAATTACACAACTTTTAGAAGACACCTGAAGGCAGCCCTGTATTGGGAGGTTTTTAGCGTTTGATGTTTGATGTTTTTATATATGCTGTAAGCCACCCAGAGTGTCTGGGGAAACCCCGTCAGATGCGCACAGAGTTGATCACATCTACCTGAGTGAAGTAATCTTCCAGTTCAGCATTTCCATTTTAACAATGGAGATGTTCTCTTCTTCGGTACAGTCCTGGAAGAGTGAGCAACGTGGCATGACACCTAATTAAAAAGACATCAGACAAAATAACTGAGGACCTGTCTGTTAATAGCTATTTGACATGATAGCTGAATTGTGGGGCTGCCCTTGAGGACAGAGTGGAGGTTGGTGCAGAATGCAGCTGCTGGGTGGTAAGTGGGGCAGCCCCATGAAACCACATGCCACTGGTCCAGAAAGCACTGCATTGGCTGCTGGTGAGTGACTGGGCTCAATTCATGGCGTTAGTACCAGCATATAAAATCCCGAATGGATTGGGATCAAGGACCTAAAAGAGCAATCATTTCTCTTTACCCAGGAGCTGATGTATGAACGACTATTTTCCTGTCAGCCCTGAGATCACGATGTTTTTAACTGTTTGTAGAATGATTTTTAAAAACAGGTTTTTAAGAATAGTTTGTTGTTGTTTTTTTTAAAAAAATCCTCATGAGAGGAAGAGTGTAAGAAGCAAAATAACAGCCTCTGTCCTATCTTCCTCAATCAGGGACCAACCCATCGCCTGGAAATAACTCCTCCAGATTCAGATAAGTTACTGTCAGTGCTCCGCTTGAGTGATCTTTCAACAGACGAGGAGGACGCCATTCACTGCAAAATGGACAAGTACGAGAAGAAGATAGGGAGCTTAATGAACGTGGTGGGCACCTTGAAAAATGAGGTGAGTTGAGTTGATATTTCTTTTTCTTCCAACATGTTTGGAATTCACGTTTGGAATTTTGTAGAAAATGATGTGGCACAAGCCCCTTGTTAAAACATCTTGTGGTGTTAGGGTGAATTGCGTGAAGATTTTTGCCCCATCCTTCTGCCAGTCAATTTCATTGTTTAAACCTGAATTTGAAGAGGAAAGAGAGGAAACAGGGAACCTTTGGCTCTCCTTATGTTGCTGGATTCCAGTCCCATTATCCTTGACCACTGGCCATGCTGGCTGGGAGCGACATGAGATGGGCATCTGGAGGGTCTCAGGTTCCCACCTATTCTGCTTTTTTTTTTAACCCTGTTCAAAAAAGACAGCAGAGAACAAGAAAAGGTGCCTGATGACAAGTTTTCCAAAGCTAGCAGAACAAAACAGCTGTAGCAAAACTATCAGGCTTCTATTAAGAGGATTATCGACTTGCTCTTCATGTTCAGTAATGGCTACCATGAAAATTGGTATAACGTGTGTTGCCCTGTTCAAATGACATCCTCCAAACTGCAGCCCTGTAAGAATAAGACCTGGGGGCATTTAGTCTAGACACTACGGTATGCTGTAACAATGGAACAGCTCCAAGTACAGGGGTTCCGTTCAGGTGACCATTGTTCACTTTCTGCATTATTAGAGCCCACCTTCCTGTTGGGCAAAGCAGAATTTGTTCCACTTTGAATGGGCTGGATGAATGGGCTGGATGAATGGGCAGAATTGTGATATTTCCTCTTTTACTAAAATCTTGCTAAATTTGTTGGCCAAAGTGTTTTTTTTATTTTCTGATACATTGTGGGTGAAATTCTTTTCTCTCCTGCTCTGTTGAATTTGTTAGATGTGTCCTCAGATGTGTCCTCAGATCAAAATGCCAAAGCGGGATGATGGACGATGTGTGGCTAAGCGTCTCCTTGAAGAGCAAAAGGAAGAGCTTGATGAGGTCACTCAGGAACTGGTGGAGACAGAGCATGAGAACACTGTGCTCCGGCGCAATATTGAACGTATGAAGGAGGAGAAAGACCTTAGCATGTAATTAAGCTTTTGACCCTTCCTATCTCTGTATATCATTGGGTTTGGGAGAGCAGCTGTGGGCAAGGCCCATGGCCCTTTACAATTTACAGGTGGTTGTGGTCATGCAGGAGTGGGTTCTCATACTCACTTTGGAAGCAGAGTTAGGATTTTTACACTTGGCCTCTTTCGTTGCGAGCAGCCTCTGTCTGCTTCAGAGCAGCAGGGCTTTCTTGCAATAACTGATCTGAACCATTACAACCAAATATCTCTGACATAGCCAGGATTCAGCAGTCTGGGTGGAAGTCACAGGAAATGGCAACCCTATTGCATGCACTGTTACCCCTGCTCCTGTGGAACCTGTGTCAAACCCAGGGGAAATCCCCCCATTTGTCCCAGACAGGTGCTCTTCAGCAGCAGCAGAACTGTCAGTAGAGGGTCAAACTTCTCATGATAGAATGCAGCTCCTGGGCAGCTAAGAGCATTTTGGGGGATGTGGTGTGATCTATGCCTTCTGCTGCTGTTGTGATTATGTTGTTCAGGCTCAGTCTAAACGTGGCAGAATCCTGAGTTGGTAGGCTGTGCTTCTTCATGGTGAGAGGCGAGGAATTCTATTACTTTAAGTAAAGGTAAAGGTAAAGGGACCCCTGACCATTAGGTCCAGTCGTGTCCGACTCTGGGGTTGCAGCGCTCATCTCACTTTACTGGCCGAGGGAGCTGGCGTACAGCTTCCGGGTCATGTGGCCAGCATGACTAAGCCGCTTCTGGCGAACCAGAACAGTGCGCAGAAACACCGTTTACCTTCCCGCTGGAGCGGTACCTATTTATCTACTTGCACTTTGACATGCTTTCGAACTCCTAGGATGGCAGGAGCAGGGACTGAGCAATGGGAGCTCACCCTGTCATTGTGGGGATTCGAACCACCGGCCTTCTGATCGGCAAGCTCTAGGCTCTGTGGTTTAGACCACAGCGCTACCTGCGTCCATTACTTTAAGCATCTCCTTATAATTGTTTCAAGATTCCTTATATGTTTAAAACTGGCACATCAGGGGCACAGTCTCCATCCTAGTGTCTTTTCTGACCTGCTTGTTTCTTCCTTTTATGAAAATGATTTATTATTATTTTTTTACAAAGCATAGGGGATTTAATAAAATTTGGGTTAAAAAATGAATAAATAATAACCCTGTGCCCCCTGTCCCATGCTATTTGAGGATTAACACATTATTCCTTTCCAGACTTCAGAAGCGGCACTTGATGCACGAGAAGGAATGCTTGATGTCCAAGCTAGTGGAGGCTGAGCTGGATGGAGCAGCTGCTGCCAAACAGATTAAGGCCCTGAAAGACGCTATCAGCAAACTAAAATCTGTATGTGCCAGTCAAGGGTAGTGCATAGAAGCAGCTTTTCAAAAGGTGGTGGTTGGGAGCATCCCCAAGGAGGAGCAGGCAGTTTTAGTGGGGAGTCTGGTGGCTTGCCTTGGTCTCTTGATTGGGAAAAGAGCAAAAGCACTACAGCCTGCTCCCCTGTCCATTCCCAGGTGGTGTTGCTTAAGCTTGTCTAGATGTACAGGGAAGATGAGGTGGTAACACTACATTGTGCACCACTTCAGAGTGCAGGGGGAGGTTGGATTTGGAGCCCCCGGAAAACAGTTCTGCTCATGAGACAGGGCACCCCTTGTGTCTTGGTTCTCTTTTTCTCCTGATGCCACTCCCACTCCAAAAATCCTATCCAGAGCACTGGGTGGACCCTCCTGAACAATACGGGACTTGGCAGGGGAGACCGAAGGGAGAGTTGTTAGCCTGGCCAACATATTGATATATTGCTCTGGACTGGTATGAGAGGGAGACCACGATGGTGGTTTCACTCAGCAGTTTATTGTGGATGAAACCTCTACCGCCTCTGCTACCAGCACCCAGCGTGCTGAGGGGGAAACAAACAGCAGCCAGGCGTTGGAGGCAGAGGGACTTGGGAGCGGTGGCAGTTTACCAGTGATACACCATCAAGTGAAACTGCCATCATACCGGCAGAGGGAGTAACAAGCTGCTTCAGTGAGGCATGGTATAGCTTGTTTCTCCCTCCACTTCCTTAAACTGCTTGGCTGAGGAGTCCTCCTCTGCCCTCTCCTCAGCCAATCAGTTTTATGGAGCCCCTGACCTGCCACCGGCTCACACGAGCCAGTGGCAGGGTGGGGGCTCTGTTAATGTGCTCCCCAGCTGTGAGAGCCCCATTTCAGCTCCTGCTTGCACACGAGTAGGAGCACGATTGCGGCTGTTCAGATGGGGAGGTGTGGGCTCCATCACAGTTCTCCACTCGGGTGCATGGCTGTGCGCCCCTTAATGGAGATGTTGAAAGGAGCCCCCTCTCACCTCCGGCTGGCGCAAGCTGGAGAAGGGGCTGGGGTTCCCTTAGACCGCTGTTGAGGGGAGTGAGTGTGCACCCCTTAACGGAGATGTTGAAAGGAGCTCCCACTCGCCTGTTAGATTTACCCCCCCCCCCGCTCCATTAGACTCCCCTCGCCACCTTGCCTTGTGGATTTAGCCCAGAAGGGTGAGCTGTGTCTTTCTTCCCAGGGTGAACTGCCATCCCACAAAGAGGCAGTGTGCTCGAGGGGGCCTTGCAAAGGATCCCCCAAGGTCCCTGTTGCTCCCTGTTGGAGCTTGCTCAGCCCACTGTGGGCAGGAGCTTTTCCACCCTCCAGCTGATCAGCAGGCTGGGGCCAGCTGCATTGGCCTCAGCCTGTGAGGTGTTGGAGTCAAAAGCGCCTCAGCTGCTACGGTGAGAGCTGCTGCAGTTTCACCTGGTGCCTTCTAGGAAACTGCCCTGCTGCTTTTATTGACAGCAGAGGACACTGTTTAGTTCCCGGAGTAAGAGTCAACTTTTGTATGTGAAATTGGGATAAGTTGGAGCAAAATGTCTTGGCGCTTGCTCTGCACCTGCAGTCATCAATAACTGTGCACTAAAAAATAATAATTTTCAAGTACAGACTTTGCTTCCTAATTAAACAGTGGCATCTTTTTATTCAGTCCTGCATCTTTAATCAAGTAATGAATTGATCAGTTAATATCTGCAGCTTTGCTCTGCTAATCTTAGATTTCACTGTTGGCAAGTTGGCAAATGTAAAGCACTGGGCAACAGTTTTATTTTTAAGTACCTGAATAGCAGAAATAGTAGACCTTTCTGCCTTCCGAAACTTGCCCTGAAGCTGTTTACACATGTAGCTGGCAAAGCCTTGTTGAATAAAGATTTGGAAGCTGTAGTGCTGGATAGCAAATCTGATAGCCTTGGCTTTGGGTCTTTTTCCTTCCTGCTCCCAGGAGAAGAACATGACAGTCTCGGACATCAACACACTTACTAGGCAAAAAGAACTGCTGTTGCAGAAATTAAGTACTTTTGAGGAAACCAACCGTACCCTCCGAGACCTGCTTAGAGAGCAACATGGTCGAGAGGTGAGTGAGGACTGAAACACCTGCTCTTTGGTACTAGATTACTACTTTTCTTTGGACTCGACGTAAAGAACTGTAGTTTTGCACAAACAGGGTAGTAGAAGTGCATAGTGCTGTCATGGGTAAATTCCTATCTGGTTCTCAAAATCTGCTTATGCAAGAGGAAGTTGCATCTCTAGGAAGCTGAGTAGGCCCACTGGTACATCTGACTCGTCTCCCTCAGGGGTAGCTATTGTGGTGCCTCTAGAATCTAGATCAGGGGTCGGCAACCACGGCCCACGGGGGTTGTTTAACCGGCCCCTGAACTGCCCCTGAACTGAGGAGCCGCCCACACAGTGCCAGAAATCGCTTCTGCACAGACTCCAGAAATCGCTGTTGAACCAGTACTTGCTAGCCCTAGCTGTCGTGGCCAGTGGTCAGGGTTTGGTGGGCATTGTGGTCCAGCATCATGTGGAGAATTGTGGGTTCCCTATCCCCATCCTGAGTCTTCAGATTTTGTGGCCCCAGTTTGGTGCAGTGCTTATACACAAGGTGTAGAGCAGCCCTTTTGTGTGACAGAAGGCAACTTTGGATTGACTCTTCTTACATTTTCTGAGTTATGATTGTGTTTGACTATCTGGTATGTTACACCAGAGAATCCTAAACTGGTCCAAGAAAACACAAATTTTCTGATCAAAATACCTAGGCAGATTGCAATGCTGATCATTCTCACAATCAGCTTGAAGTGTCTTGGATTGCTTGTTTTATGTTTGCAAAAAACACAAGCCTGAAGCTGGGATATTTTTGGTAGGGAGCATGGTGATGACAGGTGACCTTATGGTTAAACAGCAAGGGAAAGAAATACAGAGCACAAGGCTTTTACTTTCCTGCATGCATTTTCGTTAACTTGTATGTGCACATTTGTGAGGTAGTAGCTGTTCAAAAACACAAATGGCAAGGCTTTTGGGATTCAACATGTAGCACCAGATCCTGAACTTAAATGTGCAATTGGCAAGAGAAATGGCTACAGCAGGGGTAGCCAACATGGTGCCTCCCCAATTTTTCTGGACTCCAATTCCTGTTGTGCGTGAATATGGGCCACTCTAGTCTGACAACTACCAGAGGGCACCGTCTTGGCTATCCCTGGGTTACAGTTAATAGGGTACTTCCTGCTTTCTATACTCTCCCCCTATGGGATGGCTACCTCAATTTTTCCATGGTGCCCTTAAGACTTAATTACCCTATCCCAGCTTTAAAAAAAGATTTTATGATTGTCTGTGGTGTTGTATTGTATTTCTTTAATCTGCTGTTCTCCATTTCTGATTACTTTAGAATAATCTTGGAAGCTCTTTAATCAAAAGGGCTGCCTATTAGTGTCCTGTATAGTAATCACACACACACACACACAAAAACACACACAATTTTGCTTGTTTTGTACACCACTGTAGTGTTTCATAATGTTGGGTTTGCTAGCATTAGGGAAAGAGGCACAAAGCTATAGTTTTCTTTTTCTTTTCTAAATTTTTTAATTAGGTTTTACAATTTAAATTTCTCATAGTCACATAAATAATATAAAAACAAAATTCAATCAACCCATTCCCCCCCCCCACTCCGGACTTCCCTCAGCTTCCTCTTTCACGCTTTTTGTACATACAATACTACTGCTTACATCATTTTATCTTAACTTTGTAGTCTTTTATCTACATATATTCTCATTACTATCATTTTACATCATTAACATATAGTTTTCTTTTTGGTACAGAAGTCAGCGACACACACACCCCTTTCAGAAGCAACACCATCATTGCTCTGCAAAAGCCAGCCCTATAGGAAAAAGGGATGGGTTTTTAAAAAAATAATTCCATAAATCCTGTTTGTTTCTTCTTCTCTCTCTTTAACACTTTCTGCAGAAAGACTCTCAGAAGTTGGCTGAGCAGCAGGCGGCACTGATGAAAAGGCTTACTGAAGCTGATGCCGAGAAAGCGGTAAATATATGCCAGAAATTCACTCCCTCTGTTTCTTGCCTGTATATTGAAGGGACTTAAGATTTTGTTCTTGAAACAAAATGCTGAGTTCTTGCCTGCGGACAAAGTGCTGTGCCTGAGACAGGAAAACCACGTTGTCCTGGAGGTGCAACTGGAGCATTAGTTTTCTAATGAAGAAATGGCACTTGCCTCAGTTCCTTGATCTGTAAAATGGGGAAAATAATCTACCTAGGACAATTGAGGACCAGTTCATCAATTAATATACTTCTTTTGTAAGCAGTCCCCAGAGGAAATGAATCTTTGTTCAGTTCTTCTTCCTCATGTAGCCTTTTGTTTTTGTTATAGGTGATTCTCAACTTACATGCATAGGGAAAAATCACGCATAGGGAAAATGCACTGGGTTCAATGGCAGGTGGGATTGTGAAAGTCCCCCCCCCCCCGGCACCCAGAGTTCTGCACCCTTTTTATTTTATTTTATTTTTAAAAAACTTTTTTGCACACAAATCAAGTTTGTGTAAGTTGCAAGTTACCTTTACATATTTCAATTAGTTATCCACCCTTCATCATAAGTTCATTGGGTTGGGTTACATCAGCGTTTAGAAGCGGAGCCTCAGTTTGCTCACTTTCTTGTTTCTTCCTTTACTTTGCTGTTGCGTCTGTTAGATAATAAGCCAGCAGTTAGAGCAGCTTTGTAAATAATTGCAAAACAATTACTTGCCCACAAAAGAAAATTAATAATACTGGCCTGCTTTTCCAAGAGGGGGTGGTGGAGCGTTCCATCCCTCCAGCAGCCTGCTTCATTTCTGTGCTGGGCACAGAGGAGGAGGAATCCCTCTGGCACTCCACCACCAGCCCACTCCGTGACCTACACGGAGTTCCTTCTCACCTGTGGCTACCAGGCTAGTACTTAAATGCAAGGTTGAAGTTAGGGTTGCTTGGCTGTTTCAGTTGTTGCACATCACCAAGGAAATTTTGAACACTTGATAAATAATTATGATTGTCACCGTCGACCACTGTGGGCTCTCTGTTTTGCAGCAATTGGTAAAAAAACTGCAAGAGAAAGAAAAAGAAGTTGATGATCTAATGGTTCAGATACAGACAGAAAAGGTAAGTTTTTTTCCTTAGGCATTTTATGCTGTGAGTAAATTTTCACAGTGAAATTGGGAGGGCAAAAGGGTGAAGATTTAGAGAAGCTGAGCTTAATCTTATGCACCTGTTTCCCTCCCCACCCTTCTTTTAGGACCAAGCAAAGACCGCATCTGAACTCTCCAAATCCATGGAAGCCGTGAGGGGCCACCTGCAGGCACAGCTGCGCAATAAAGAAGCTGAGAATAACCGCCTGCAGATCCAGATCCGGGTACAGTGTCTTTGCGCTATTGAGCAAACAGTGCCTGGTGCTATACAGTCAGCCAGATGAGGTGGTACACTGGGCTCTGCCAGTTCAAACTGCAGGTTGGGGGTGGAGGAATACAATTGTTTCTTCAATGTTCCTCTGCTCGTGTGCGTTTTTTAGTTAGTACACTAAGAGGAAGGCTATGCAGAGTTTTTCTCTGTTACGTGGTCACTTACTATGTGCAGAGGTCTTTTAACAGAGGAATGCATTCAAAAGAAAAGTGGCACTACCCCTCTGGCACAGTCCTAAGTGGTACAGTTTATTCTGCCATCACAGAATTCAGCCACCTCATTTTGCTGCACGTTTACACTAGGCCTGAGTTCAGAATAGATTGTAGTGAATGAGGTGATGGGGACATGGCATTGGGTCACACACAGAATTCTATGCATTCTGCAAACAGAGGAACAGGGCATTTATTCCAGCAGGAGTATGGCTAACTTTTCGATGAATCAGCTCTCAAAGACAATAAATAATAAAATAAAAATAAAATTAATAATAAAATTACAGAAACAAAAATATCATGAATGACAATATATATAACAATATAATATCATTTAGGTCAGAAGTAGGGAAAGAAGTAGGGACGCGGGTGGCGCTGTGGGTTAAACCACAGAGCCTAGGGCTTGCTAATCAGAAGGTCGGCGGTTTGAATCCCCGCGAAGGGGTGAGCTCCCATTGCTCAGTCCCAGCTCCTGCCCACCTAGCAGTTCAAAAGCATGTCAAAGTGCAAGTAGATAAATAGGTACCGCTCCAGCGGGAAGGTAAACAGCGTTTCCATACGCTGCTCTGGTTCACCAGAAGCGGCTTAGTCCTGCTGGCCACATGACCCGGAAGCTGTATGCCGGCTCCCTCGGCCAGTAACGTGAGCTGAGCGCCGCAACCCCAGAGTCGGACACGACTGGACCTAATGGTCAGGGGTCCCTTTACCTTTACCTAGGGAAAGAAGGATACAAAAACTTGGGGTTCAACGGTGGTTCTGCATCTGTTCCAGCATCCTGCCCCAGAGCAGTGGTTTGCCCCCAGATCCTCCAGAATAAATAGACAGACAGCTAGAGATTATAGTAGATGGTAGGATTTGAATAAGTGTGAAGAAAGGGGTGACGGAACACATCTTCCTTCAAATATACTGACTGAGAAAAAGATGCAGAACTAAGACTGCGTACAGCTAGTTTTGCTAGGTCTTTGGATAGTATAAGACTGGTCTGCGACGTTTCTCTATGTTGCCTTGCTCTGCTCTCAGCTCTTGTGGGGAAGAAAAGTTGGTCTTTGGCTGCCTGAAGCACAATTAATTTCTTCATGTACCCTGATTGCCTTCCTCTCAGAATCTGGAGCGTGTTGCAGCTCAACACAAGACAGAAGTGGAAAATATCATGGAACAGATGAAAGAGCTGAAGTCGAAGACTGAGCGTGACAAGGACGCCCTGAAGAATGCAATCAAGGCACAGAAGGAGCGAGCGGAGCGCAGCGAGGAGTATGCAGATCAACTGAATGCCCAGCTGGCAGAAAAGGTGATGGTTGCTCTGGTGGCCTCCATGTCAGGGCAGTGCTTACTATCGGGCCAAAGCTTTGTGGAGTGACCTCTCCCCACCATTTCATTTTGCATTTGAGGACACCAGCAATAAAGACTGAAGCTGCACCTGTGTCTTTAGAAAGGCACAGCTGCTTGGCTACTTGTGAGGTTTGATTTGCAGAACTTGGGGGACAGCAGACCCTGTTCCATAGGTTTCCTTGGAGAGATTTCAGCTTTTGAGCTCTATAGGTCACTTAAACAGTCTGAATGACACAGCTGCCTCATTCTGCCTGAAGAAGAGGTTGCAGAACTTGCTGAGGAAAGTTGGTTTGTTAAGTAACGTAGCTGTCTTGAGAGCATAGAGATTCCTTTTTAAAGCCCACCTGGCAGTTGAAGAACAAATACTATTTAACAGCCATGGTGCTAGTAGTAAATTCATTATTTCTGAACTCTGGGACAGCTTTGAATCCTGATACTCCTCCCCTTCCTCTCTTCCTCCTCCATTCATCTTGCTCTCTCTTTTTACATTTTATTGGGTTACAGTTGTGGGAGGAGGCCTGGGAGTTCCAGGAAGGGTATATATTGTTTTACAGCAGAAGTAGCCAGTGTGATGTTGTTGGACTCCAGTTACCACCAGCCCTAGTCAGCATCACATGGGTCAGGGAAGGACATCACTCTGTATGTTCAAACCTTTTAAAAACCGTACTTCCTGAGGCATTTAGGTCTGATTAACTAGTTTCACTGTACCTGACTTAATGGCTCATCAATTGTGCATTTAAAAGTAGGGTTTATATTTATATCTCTTTCAGGGTAGAATTCCTTCTCTGATTCTGTTACAGAGCCATGTATGTTGGTGGCACTATATAAATAAATGTTGGTGGTGGACATATCATTATGGGAGTTGTAGTAGAACAGAATTCGGAAGGCACATTGGCTGTCTCCGTTGTAGAATTTTGATTTGTATTCTTGTATTAACACAATATGTGACAGTAAGCAAAAAACAAACAACCCTCACTTTTATCGCTCTTGGTGGTGTTAAGAGCTTTCTCCCATTTGTCCTGCAACAACCCTATGAGGTAGCACACTTATTGTCAGGCGAGTCCTGAAGAAGGTAGGAAGAATAGACTTTTTGGGGACTTCTCCCAGCCTCTGTTGTCCTGAATGCGTATAATGTTTTCCTATCTGTAAACCATGGTTACATGTTACTTGGGAGCTCCCCATAGGCTTATGCCATTTCCTCCCCATCTTCTTCTTCCTCCTGTTCTTCTCACCTTCCCTTCCTGTCCAACATTAATATGGCTTAGTGTTATGATGCACTGGAGATAAATGACAACTATGGTTAGTTCTCAACCAAAACAGCTTTTAACTCTTGATTTAAAGCAAGGTATAATCAAAGTCATCGCTGCAGATGTAACTCTGTGCCACCCTTGTGAAAGCTGAAAAGGAAAAGAAGGGGAGAATCTGCATAGGGGGGAATGAGCATGCTGTTCACCACTTAACTTGGTTAGGACATTGAGCAGTGTTTGATCTGTATTGGGCTTGCCTTGATGTTCTAGGCTTGGCTTTGGCTTAAGGTGACTAGAAGTACAGGGCTGCTGTGAAAGTCTACAGTGGACCCTCCGGATACGAACTTAATTCATTCCAGGGGTCCTTACGTACCCCGAAAAGTCCGCAACATGAGGTGGTGCTTCTGCAAACGCGCACGGCGCGATAGAGCACTTCTGCACATGCACGTGCAGTGAAACCCAGAAGTATTTGCTTTGCACAACTTGTCATTAGCGTGGGGTGTCAGATGAGTTCTTCTTTTCTATGCCAAACAATGTGACTGCTCTTCTAACCTTGCCTCTTGCCTTGCTTGGCAGGACAACTATGTTGCTGAGGCGTTGTCCACCTTGGAATCGTGGAGAAGCCGCTACAACCAGGTGGTGAAAGACAAAAGTGATCTGGAAGTTGAGATTGTGATGCTGAACAGGTAGGTGAGAGCTGTGCTGTTACATTTGGAGCTGGCTCCCACGACGGCTCGTGTGGAGGGATGGATGGGAGGCAGCACAGCACTCAGATCCGAAAGATTACTGTAGCTCCTGAAGAAGCTACTGGGCTCCATCAGCCCCAGCCAGCATAGCCAATGGTTTGGGGTAGAGGGAGTTACAGTCCAGCAACACTGCAGAGCTACAGGTTCCCCATCGCTCCATTACTCTCTTTTAGTTAGTGAAGAAGGTGATGGTCATATGTCCTGGCTCTCTGCCATTTCTGTTTCCTCCATGACTTGTGACTGCAATTCTGCCAGCTCTGTCATTTTTTTTTATTTTTAAGAAAATCCATTCAGAACTTTGTTGTGCACAGCATATAATCCTGTTGGTGCTCTGTGCTAAAGGGGGTTCAAATTGTGCGAGTTTGCATAAGTCAAAGAATCAAAGTATTTAGTTTGCTTTCAAGGCCTAGGTTGTCAGAGAATGTGGACTTCTCGGCAGAAAGGCTGAAGGAATGACAGGAGATCAGATTATGAAACAGGGTGTGGGGTATGAAAGACAACAGTTGCCTGCAGAGAGGACAGTCTGGTCTGAGAAGTGTTCCGAGGGCCAGAAAGAGATGCCAGTGGGCCCTCAGATCTGACATTGACCACCCCAGTGTAGTGAAACAGGCAGGTGAGAGCCTTGCACACAAAAATTGCTGCCAGTAAAGACAGAGAAGTTGAATCCCTGTTTATGTCTGTGAGGTATTTTATAAATTTTGTAAGCCACTCTTGGTATGTTCTTTTAAATGGAAAACTTGAAATTATTTTTTTTAAACTTAGCAAATAAAAATATCCAGTATTTCACTACTGACATTATGAGACAGACCAGTATGATTTTTGACAGTGGGCTTGGATTTACCGTATTTTTTGCTCCATAAGACGCACGTTTTTCCTCCTAAAAAGTAAGGGGAAATGCCTGTGCGTCTTATGGAGCGAATGGTGGTCCCTGGAGCTGAATTGCCCAGGGGCCAAAAGAGGATCATGCTTTTTATTTTACAAAGAGAAAAGGGAGTGTTGAAAGGACCCCGCTCAGCAGCTGATCAGCAAGAGATCGGGAGAGAGATAAGAGTCCCGGCTCCCTTTCAGCCCCGCCCTCCTTTGTTGAATGTGCTGCAGAGGGAGGTTGTTTGTTTCCCCAGGACATGTGACTGGCTGATTAGATTATCTGTCTGGAAACTGTAGAAATGGCTCCCTTTCCTTAAGATTTTTCAGAAATGTGAGTTAAACCTCATAAAAATGGGGCTTTTCCTCTTTGCTTTTCCCCCTTTGCAAAAGGAGCTTTGCTTTTCCCCCTTTGCAAAAAAAGCTGCAAAACCTAGCTGATCCTCGGGAAAAACCCCCCAGGGCTTTTCCCTTTGCAAAAAAAGCTGCAAAACTTTTAGCTGATCCTAAAAAAAGCCTTTTGCCTTTGCAAAAACAGCTGCAAAACTTATAGCTGATCCTCAAAAAAGCCAGGGCTTTTCCCTTTGCAAAAAAGCTGCAAAACTTTTAGCTGATCCTCAAAAAAAAAAAAAAAAACAACAAACACACACACACAAACACACACACACACAAAAAGGGCTTTTAGAGGAGGAAAACCAGAAAAATATTTTTTTTCCTTGTTTCCTCCTCTAAAAATGAGGTGCGCCCTATGGTCCGGTGCGTTCTATGGAGCGAAAAATATGGTAAATTCCCTAATATGAAAGAAGCTAAGTGCATTAATTACTTTTGAGCAAATCTAAGTATTCTGTACAGTTGCCAAAACTGAGGAACAGTCTTGCAGAGTGGTTGTTCCTAGGATCCAGCTAGCTTGAGTGCAAAGGGGAATCCATTAGGAAATCCAAAGGAAAACGATTCCAGTAGCTGCTCCTTGGCATTTGGGGTGTCAGAAGATGTTGGTCTCCCCAGGAGGCCTGGGTTGAAATTGTGACCAAGCCTTCTTAGCTCAGTTAATTTGTCATCAATATCCTAGCTGGCATACCATGGTTTTGTTTTTTGTATTTCATGTTAGGATGGGTAGACTAGGATTTGATCTCAGTTTGACATTAGATGTGAACCAGTCCCATGTCTTCCAAAGACCCTGTGCCCCTTACATGCAAAGCTTGGTATACCGGGTATTTGGGCTGTCATACATAATGGCTCCACCTCTATAGGGGGATTGAGACTGTTCTTCCCATGTGAATAATAGCACAGTTGGGTGGACTTACCTTAGCGTGAATTCCTAGGTCTGGCTCTTTTCAAGTTCCTTGGCCAAATGAAAGGTGATGTGTTGCATGTGGCATTAGGAAGCGGCTCTTAATTTTTCCAGATTATTGATAAATATATAAACATTAATCTCTTCTCTTTGATGCAAGAGAAAGCAAAGAGATAATGGTTGGCTCAAGGTCACCCAAGCTTTGTGGTTGTGTGGGGATTTGAACCTATGTGCATCTCTTCCAGTCCTAGTGCAACACTCTAACCCTTACACAACACTGGCTGTCTCTAACAGGGGTGGGCTGTCTGTTGTCCTTCAGTTGTTGTCAGATTCCCATCAGCCCCAGCCAACATCTGGAGGGCCACAGATTCCCCTCTTCTGCTATTTGGGAATCGTACCTTAAAAAAGATTGTCATCTTTGTGAAATTCTGCTTTGAACTGAGACTGCTTCTTTCTTCCTTGGGCTAATGTATATTTCCCTCACTTCTATTTAAGCCGTATTTCAGACTTGGTGGAACAGCAAACCACTATGGAAGACAAGATGCGTGAAGACAGAGACGCCATGGTGGACAAACTGCACCGGCAGGTCACAGAAAGTACCTCAATGAAAATGGAGAATGAGAGGTTGAAGGTTGGTAGAGAAAAGTCCTCATCTTCACCATGCTGGGGCCTTCAAGATGTTTTGGGCTACAGTTCCCATCAGCCCAGCATAATGCAATCATTCTGGCTAGGACTGTTGAGAGTTGTAGTCCAAAACATACATACATAGAGCACCAGCTGGTCTAGGTCTGCTAGGGGCATCTCCTACACCATCCTGATGAGATGTACAGGAGCATTTTATAAAATAACTTCCAATCATTTCAGTTGAGATAGTGCAGGAGATGTTCCAAATGGGATTTGTTTGTTTGTCTGTTTTATTTCATTTTTATCCCATCTTTTTTCCAAGGAGCTCAAGGTGGTGTACATGCTTCTCCCCCTTCCTCCTCTAATCCCCACAACAACCCGGTGGTGTATGTTGGGCTGTGAGTGAGTGACTGGCCAAAGGTCACCTGGTGAGCTCTGTGGCCGAGTGGAGGATTTGAACCCTGCTCTCCCAGATTCTAGTTGACACTCTTAACTGCCTACGCCACACTGACTCTCTCATGAGAGGGAGAGGGAGATGCTAGTTGTACAGCCCAGCAAGTCCTTTCTCTTCTGACTGAACACGTCTCTTTTCTGGTACCTCCAGAATAGCATGCTTCCGGTGGAGGATAAGCTGAATAAAGCTCAGCAGGAAATAGCAATGCTCAAAGCATCCCTCAAGAACTACGAAGGGACAATTGAAAGTTACAAGAACCAGGTACTGCTCTCGAAAGACCTTTTGGCACTCTCTTTCCTTCTTTGTCTTCTGGCAGGAATCCCCGGCTGAGCTCCAAAACCCTGGAACTTGGGGAGTGGGGCAGAGCTGCATTTTGGTTTTCAGGCATTCTGTGTATTTTGCCTAAGCAAGTACTTGGCAATTTCTAGATATTTGGAAGAGGTGGGTGCACCTGATAAGCACATGCTCTTCTTCCTTTGTGTTACTGAAAGGATTTGAAGCTGGTCTGTTTCATTTTGTAGCCCTCTATTATTGGGGGACTGAATGTAGGAATAGGATTTACCGTATTTTACGCTCCATAAGACACACTTTTTCCCTCCTAAAAAGGAAGGGGAAATCCCTGTGTGCCTTAAGGAGCGAAGGCTTCGCTCCCGTGGCCTCCCCCCATCCCCTGCCACATTCGGCAAGAGGTGGGGGGAGGCAGCAGCGATGATGCTGGATCGTGTCAGCACCTCCATTCGCCGAAAGAAGCTTTTTTCAGCGAACGGAGGTGCTGGGCACAATCCAGCAACATCTCCGCTGCCTCCTCCCACCGAACGTGGCGGGGGATGGGGGGAGGCAGCGGGAAGCGAAGGGGATGTTGCTGGATCATGCCAGCAGCTCCCTTCATGGAGCTGCTTGCATGATCTAGAAACATCTCCGCTGCCTCCCCCCCTCCCGTTCGGCGGGAGGTGGGGGGAGGCAGCTGCAATGCCTGCTTTTGGGATCGGTGCAAGGCATGGGGTGGTGGAGAAAAAAGCGGGGATGCTGCTGCTTTCTCCACCACCCTGCGCCCCGCGCGCCGATGCCAAAAACAGGCTCATCCCCGCTTGCTTTAAAGGGACATGGGGACGAGGGGAGAAACGGAGCGTTCTCCCCTCGTCCCCGTGTCCCTATAAAGCAAGTGGGGATGAGCCGCTGTGAATGGAGAAGTGCCCCCCTTCCTGCCTTTTAGAGAAGGAAAACCAGGAAAATATTTTTTCCTGGTTTTTCCCCTTTAAAAAACAGGTGCGTCTTGTGTTCCGGAGCGCCTCATAGACCGAAAAATATGGTGTTTTTTTTACAAAAATAAAAAAAATACCCCTACCCACGATGGATTACAATATTTCAAATGAGAGGTGCCTAATTGTGGTAGTAATTAAAAAAGCAATAAACAAATGCACATCAAATACAGAGAATGATTTGAGAGCTGCAGAACATAAAATAGGCTTAAACTGGTTAGTTTTCTCAAGTGCTTTTCTTACTTGAGCTTGTCTCACTCTGTTCTTGGCAGCAGTGAAAGACTCGCGTGATGCAGATGCCTTGGGTTAGGCTAGGCTCATAAATGGCAACCTTTACCAAGACCCTTCAGATGTTTTGGACTACAGCTTCCATCAGACCGAGGCAGCACAGCTGTATGATGCTGCAGATGATGGGAGTTGTAGCCCAAAACATCTGGAGAGGACTCCAGCTTGGCAAAGGCCGACGAAGAGGAAAGCCAACAAATTGGAGCACTTCTGTATAAAAGCCTTGTCCACTAATTTAGACTACCTTTTTTATTAACTGAACTGTCACACTTAAAGGGGGTTTGTCTCACCTTGTGGTGAAATTAGGCTCTTTCAAAGTCTACGCATAAAGGGCTTGCATGCAGGAGTAAGCTCACAGAAGCATGGGAAGAATGGTCCCTGTACATTTTGCCTCGTATACTGTATATCAAGTTCTACAGGTGCTAGAGATCCCCCCCCCCCCCGAAAAGCTGGGAATCTGGAGATTATGGCTCATCATGGATCCCCATGCCTCCAGGGCTTTTCTATTGCTGGGTGTGTTTTTTTAGGGTTTTTTTTTAAGAAACAGAATGGGAAGATTCATTACATTGTATCTTGCCCAGTCAGAGTGATTCACAGAACGATGGCCACTGCGGAATTAACCTACGGTCATGAGCCCATCACTGTGAAATTAATAGATGAGCAGTAAAGCTGTAGGGTATGGATTTCAGAATTATATTCCACTCTTGGTATTTAGAGAGGAAATTGTCTCTAAAATATGAACCAAAGGCACCTGTATAGGTTAGAGGTAGAGTTCATGTGTTCTAACACAAATGGAGAAAAGCAGTTCAGCAGGGCAGGTGAGAACATAACTGCAAATGCCTTTATTTTGAGGATTGATTAAAAAATGGAGTGTCTATGTGAACAAGACGTTTAATACTTTCTCTTCAGATTTTTCACAGTTTTGTTCAGTAAACCAAAATTGAAACACAATTAATTCAATTCTGTTTGATAATATAACTGCTGTACATGCTTGTCTTCTCCTTAAAAACAACAACAACAACCCACCAACCTCTTTTCCCCAGGTACTGAAAACGCGAATGGAGGCTGATGAGGTGACTGTGAAACTGGAGCTTTGTGACAAGGAGAACAAATCATTGAAAGAAGAAATGACCAAGGAGATTGAAAATGTAAGTGTCTGGTCCAAGCTGTAGATGAGCCATAAAATCTGGAGGTTTCATGTGTTGTAGCTCCTGCACAGGAACTTTTCATGGGGTGCGGAAGAGAAGGAGCAGACTCGTACCTCACAAAAGCACGAGAAGAATACTGCTTGTACATTTTGCATCATATTTATCAGTTTCTATGTGGTTCCCCATATTGCTAGGGAAATGGGACCTATCCAGCACATATGCTGCTCTGTTGAGATATACAGTGGTACCTTGGGTTACAAACACTTCGGGTTACAGACTCTGCTAACCCGGAAGTAGTACATTGGGTTAAGAACTTTGCCCCAGGATGAGAACAGAAATTGTGTGGTGGTGGCGCGGCGGCAGCAGGAGGCCCCTTCAGCTAAAGTGGTGCTTCAGGTTAAGAAGGGTTTCAGGTTAAGAACGGACCTGCGGAACGAATTAAGTTCGTAACCAGAGGTACCACTATAATCCTTTGGCACTACAGGCTCAAGTGTGCATAGCAAGCCATTGGCAGGCAAGCCATAGTTACATGTGTACGAGCAATTGTAGCTTTGTGCATGTCCTTTGTGCATGCAAGCAGAGACGATAGTTTGCTGTTTTGGATGCCATGGCCTCCAAATAGGGAGAGCAAGCCAATTTGTATTACACAAGGGCAGGAAGACAGAAGTTTTTATCCCTCTCCCATAATGATAGAACCTGAGTCCATCCAATGAAGCTGAATGTTGGAAGGTTCAGGACAGATGAAAGTACTTATTCACATGGTACATACCGGTAGTTACATTGTGGAATTCACTCCCAAAGGAGGCAGTGATGGCCACCAACTTGGATGGCTTTAAAAGAGGAGCTGAGAAATTAATGGAGGATATGGCTGCTGGTGGCTGTTTGCAATGTACTGCCTCCACTGCTGTTGCTCTTGGGTCCTGCTTGTAGGCTTCCCAGAAGCATCTACTAGCTTCACATAATATCTGGCCCTTGATCTAGAATTGTGGATCAAACTCATAGTTATCAGATAAATAGGTCTTGTGGCCAAGCAACCTCTGTTATCTTTAATTCCTGCTTTTTGCATTCTTGCTCACAGGCTCGTAAGCAGTTCCAGAGTCAGGTTGCTGAGCTAGAAAAGCTTCCCGAGATCCTGAAGCTCACAGAGTCTAAACTGGCCGAGTGTCAGGAACAGCTAAAGAGTTACGAGAAGAAAAATATGGAGCTGTCAACCATGATCACAGACCTCCGTCAGCGGGTAAGGGATTGGCAGAAGGTGCCCACACGAACCTCAAGCCGAGGACCAAAATGAGCCTCTAGCATCAAGAAAATGCAATCTTTGTCTCTTGTCTCGTCTCTTTTTGAAATGATTAAAACATCTGCACTGCAGAATAAAAGGACGTGTGGCATGTCTTTGTTTTGCTGTTATCTGCATTTAAGCCTGCTGTTTTTCTCAGTCCACCAACACCTTCTCTGGCAAGTTAACAAATGGGTAGCCCTGTAAAAGCATGCAGTTAAGATCCACCAGCCCCCTTCATGCTTTTGTTTGTCGGTCCTTCATATGGCGATGCACAGGTTTCTCACAGTTCTGTGTAATTGCAGTGCAAGCTAGAAACTTAAAATCAACAACAAAAAGTCAAAATTATAGTCCTCGTGACTGAGAGGAACAAAAAAATTGAAAATGGCTAGGCAGGTCTCTAGGCACTGAGTGGGATCGAGGAATCAGAACTGCCTACCAGAATATTTGCACATGTTGGCTTGTTTTGCATAATTTATTTATCTTGTCGGGGGAGAGAGAAGGTGCAACATTCGCATGGAACACTTAAGTAATGCCATTGAGGATTGCTTGCTTTCATTTTAAAGAAGGAAATAGAAACTGAAGTTCTTAGGATGCACTCAGTTCAGTTTCTCCTCCTGTGTTGTTCAGTCTTGAAGTGCACACATCCTTGTAAGTATGGTATGTGCTAAAATTGAAAGCAAAAAGCTGGGCTGGCGGTGGTGGAGAGCTTCTGTGGTTCAGCTCACAGTGACTGGTTGAGTTACACTTACTAAATTTCCAGTCTTTTGGTCTTTCTGACAGTCAACACTTGTTACAGGTGGGTAGCCGTGTTGGTCTGCCATAGTCGAAACAAAATAGAAAATTCTTTCCAGTAGCACCTTAGAGACCAACTGAGTTTGTTCTTGGTATGAGCTTTTGCGGTATCTGAAGAAGTGTGCATGCACACAAAAGCTCATACCAAGAACAAACTCAGTTGGTCTCTAAGGTGCTACTGGAAAGAATTTTCTATTTTGAGTCAACACTTGGTCACCTAAGCCTCTCTGTGTGACCTTTTTGGCCTTAATTTTTACAGCTGCTGTACTGTGCTTCCAGACTGACCCAAATTCTTCTTTCCTTTTGAGCCGGAAATCTTTATGCACAGTAAATCCATGTGAAATAAGCTCTTGGCAGATTAAATCAGATCTTGGTTTTTAATACTAATTTTCATAGAATTTTTGATTTACAGTATTTATTTTCATAACATGTGCCTGGCCACAAGCACCTGAGCCTCCATTCATTGTAAAAGACAACTTCCATCTTTTTAGCAACCCATGGTTAATTTTGCTCGGCTCCATAAGCCTTTCCTTCTGTGTGTGTGTGTGTGTGTGTGTGTGTGTGTGTGTGTAAGAGAGAGTGAAAGAGAGAGAGAGAGAGAGAGATTGTGGTTTTTCTCTCCTTTGGGGTTTGCCTCAATCTGTGTGTGCTTCACTTTGCTTGCAGGTGGCTGGCGGCTCATTTGTGCAGCGCTGAGAAGAAAAAATTTCATGCTGGATCAAAATAGGCTCTGAAAAGGCCACAAAAACAGGAACACGTACAGTGCTTAATGTGTGCAACAGGAGGTTCCTGGGCTCTTCCCTGCCCTGCAGCCATCCCTCTGACCAGTGGGGTTGAGGGTCTGTGCGAAGGGGTTGCTGGTTATAGTTGCTTAGTGGTGAGCAAAGACACCTACCTCAGAAGGCTGTCTTTAATTTTACTCTGTATCCCACCTCCTGGTACTGAAATCAGATTCTGCTACTGGGGTTTGGTCTTAAAGCACACAAGGCCATCACCTTGCTGAAGAGTAGCTTTGGGTCTGCTCAGTACCTGGAAGCCACATGTGGATGACCTTCCATGGTGGAAGACAGGTGCAATGTAAATAGTAACATTCCATAAGCACCAAATGAGCCCTGGTCCACTTAAGCCCTGAACATGGTAGTTTTTTTCTGCTCCTTTTCTCTCCTTGTCTGTCTTTCTGTCTCTCTCTGCATGACTCCATTCCTGTTTCTCTAGGAAGTAAAGAATGGGGAGGTACTGACAGGAAAACGAGCAGCGCCTGTCACTGGTAGCTTGGGAAGGTCTTAAAAGACTTCATACATTTTCTGCCTTTCCCCCATCCTGTTTTTTTCATCAATCATTTTCATATCTTGAACTGCTATGATTTAATTTAATTGTATTGATTGTATTGTTTGTTTTGATGATTTATTGTTGCCGTTTGCTTTATTTATATGATGCTGTGCTTGGTATCGTAGTGATTGCAACGCTTGTTGCTTTGTCAGTGCCCCTCGTTAGCTGCTTTGAGCTGAACATTTGCTGTTGGAAAACCGGAATACAAATATTAAACCAAGTCAAATCAAATTTCAGATTGAGCTTCAGGGAGACAAGATGGAGACGATGAGAGAGAGGTATCAGTCTGCCCAAGAAGAGAACAAGCAGCTGATCCTCAAGCTTGAAGAGCTGGAGAGGTTAGGAGCAAACGGGGGAGGATGCAACTTTGTCAAGGATGGGAGCAGAGTGAGCAAAACTGAAAGGCTGTGTTGTGCAAATGTTTTCCTGTGTGTATAGATCAATCAGGTGCTGTGTCAGTGTTGATTATGGAACACTCTAGTCTTGTCATGGATGCTGGGCTTGGTGGTGATGGTGGGGGAGATAGTTGCTCTGGTTGGCACACCATGCAAAGCCCAAACCATGGCTCAGCGTGCATGTATGGCGTTCAGAGAGGAGTTCACAACTGAGCCACAGAGTTTTGCTGCTGTCTGCAGTTATCTTTGTACCAGTAAGTGCGGACCTGGGGTCAGACTTTAACTCTCTCCAGATTAACTGTTGGCGGTAGCTAGGGTTTGTCCTTTAGTTCCTGGCTTGTGGATTGCCTGGAAGACCTAAGCTACAAGCCTGGGTTTGGATGACATGCTAAGCCAAACTATGGTTTCACTCAATGTGATGCAGCAGCAAAACAACCAGGGAGAAACAAAATGGCCACGATCTCCTCTTCTGGGGCCCCCACACTTCTGCATTTGTGCAAAGCCATGGTTTGGCTTACTGTAACATGTGAACCAGGCGACTGGCAGTGTTGGGAAGGCAAAAAGTGAAGGCCTCTTGCATTCCAAATGTAGGTTAATACCGCATTGGCCTGAATATAAGCCTCACTTTCCCCCCAAATTCCGACCGTGAAAAGTTAAAGTGCAGCTTAAATTTGCAACCTTACAAAAATTGGCTTTTACGATATTGCTGCTGAAACAGACATACGGTAAATGGAATGGGTGTGAGTGCCTGCGGAATTTTAAGGGAGCGGCTTATGTTTGGGTGCGGCTTATGTTCGGGCCAATATGGTATACTTTTTTGTGGGGTGGAGGGAGAGCAGTGGGAGGAGTCAAGGAACTGTAGCAATTTATGTAGCTATATACTTTCCACATGGGATGCGGGTGATGCTGTGGGTTAAAGGTCAGCGGTTCGAATCCCTGTGACGGGGTGAGCTCCCGTTGGTCGGCCCCAGCTCCTGCCCACCTAGCAGTTCGAAAGCACTTCAAAAGTGCAAGTAGATAAATAGGTACCACTCTGGTGGGAAGGTAAACGGCATTTCTGTGCGCTGCTCTGGTTTTCCAGAAGTGGCTTAGTCATGCTGGCCACACAACCTGGAAGCTGTATACCAGCTCCCTTTGGCAGTAAAGCGAGATGAGTGCCGCAACCCCAGAGTCGTCCGCGACTGGACCTAACGGTCAGGGGTACCTTTACCTTTACGCTTTCCACAACCTGCCTCTTAAGATAGGTGCTGGTTCCTAGGACCAATCTCCTCCTGTGGGGATCAGCTAATGATCAGTTCTCTCATGACAACATGTTCAGGCAGACCTCTTCAGAAGCACTGAAACTAAAGCAGACACATAGAGCAAAACAAATGCAAAGCTCTGTGGCAAGCGGCTGTTGCTTGCTGGTGGACCACAGGCTTCACATTAAGGAGGTCTGGAAATCAAATCTCCAGCTAAAAAAATCATGGTAGCTGGGAAAGATGGGGGAGGAAATAACCTTTTCTCACCTAAGGCTCTGGAGAACTGCAGGTGGGCAGTGCTGGCAGCTGACGCTGGGCAGAAATGATGGCCTGACTTGGTGCATAACACATTCCTTTGCAATATCAGTGTTGCCAATAGGCCTGTGTTTGCTTTTCACTAGAGCTGTGGCTTGAACAGACATTGTATTCAAACAAGTGTTGTTGTTGTTGCTGTTGTTGTTGTTGTTGTTCCCAAAAAATTGCTTATCTGCAAAGCAACAAAGACTGCGCTGGCCACCTGCAGTTCCTATGAGGGAGGGGTAGCCAGCATCATACCCTCCAAATGCTGCTGGACTCCAGCTCCCATCAACCCTGACCTTTGGCCATACTGGATGAGACGCAACAGTCCACCAGCCCCTGGTGGTACCTCCGGTTGCGGATGGGATTCATTCCGGAGCTCTGGTCGGATCCTGAGGTTTCTGCAACTGGAGGGACCGCTTCTGCACATGCGCACGCGGTGAAACCCAGAAAAGTACTTCCAGGTTGGCCGTGTACGTATCCAGGATACATAACTGGAGGTGAACCTACGTAGAGGTACCACTGTATAAAGTAGCACCTATTGAAACTTATTTACTGGCACATCTAGTCAATTTAAATGTTGAGCCCTGTTTTGATTGGCATATACCCATGAATCTTCCTTGTGGTTGCAATTCAGGAAGCTTGAAGCAGCAAGCGGTCAGAATATAGAATTTATCCAGGTCATAGCGAAAAGGGAGGAGTCGATCCATCAGGCCCAGCTGCGACTAGAGGAGAAAACCCGGGAATGTGGCTCCTTGGCACGCCAGCTGGAGATAGCAATTGGCGATGCCAAGAGGCAGGTTGGTACCTCCCATTTTGTGGTTCGCCTATGTGCCAGATGTCTTGGGCCGGCCTTGCCACAGATTCCCCAAGGCTGCCCACAAGGGAATGCAGCCCCTGGGTTGAAAAGAGTTCTTCCCTGTTGCCCTAGTAGGAGGTCATGTATATTTGATACACTTCCATCCCATCCTACTTCTGAGGAGCTCTTGAGAGCAGCCCATGCAAGGAGCCTCTTTCCTTTTCTCCTCATAACAGCTCTGGAAGATGTGCTCAGCTTGAGAGAGAGCACTCAGTTAAATTGTGGGTGGATAGGGACCCACACTCTGCTCTCTCCAGTGTAAGCAAAACACTTAGCCATTACATATGCTGCTGGCTCCCAGGATAGGTTTCTGTGTATGTTTGTGATTTGATTTCCTTTCTTTCTTTTTAGTCTTTCATATTAGAAGTGTGAGCTTGGTGGGGGAAGAGTGGGGAAGTATAAATGCAAAGATAATAATGTATTGGGCCACTAGATATTTAAAGTAAAATCAGTGCTCCCTCCCCCCAACACACACACACACACTTTTCTCCAAGTTCTTTACATCTGTTAATTTAATTTGCGAACTCTTGAGAGATGGGCATGTATTTTGAAGAACATGTTTGTGTGTGTGAAGAACATGTGTTGGCTGTAAAGCAACTCTAGTCTGGGCAGATGAGGACAGAAATTTCCCTCCTGTCTTGTTGCTTTTCCCCCTGCTAACATTGCATATGTAGATTAACCCTGTTTCTAATATAACAGGAAAGTGAGCACTGCATTTTATTTTTTTAAAAATGTTTCCTGGCTTTAGAAGCTTTGGAAAATTGGGATCAAGCCACCCTCTTTCCCCAGAGGTTCTTGAGGGATGCTTTTTGGTTTTGTTTGTTTGCTAAAGCCCAAAACATTGTCTTGTTTTTGTTGCCTTGCCTGCAAAAGCTGGAACAGACAAGGGAACGAGCAGCAGCAAGGGAGAGAACAGCCCAGTCGAAGATGCTAGATTTGGAAACTCAGCTGAGCAGGACAAAGACGGAACTGAATCAGCTGCGGCGGAGCAAAGATGATGTGAGTGGCTTTCTGCAGCAGCAGCAGCTCTCTTAACTCTCTTAAGGACTTTTAGGTCCATCCCATCTTGTGTTTTGATAGGCAAGGAAGTAGATGAGTGGGGGGATGGGGGGGTTGGTTTTTTGGTTGTTGTTTTTTTTGATACGATGGAGCACAGGGAACTGATTGGGAGCATAGAATATATGCTAAAGTTGTAAAATAAAGGGTTAGCAGGCTGGAATTTCTGCTTGGCATGGTGAACTGCTACTTGCTTATATGAAGAATCTATAATGGATCTGGTATAGAAATGGGGTGAGCGTGGCAGTGATTTCCCCCGCTTCAACCATTTTGTCCGTCCTCATGCAGGCAGAGTGTCGGTATGAAAGCCGCCTCCAGGACCTGAAGGATCGCCTTGAACAGTCTGAGAGCACCAACCGAAGCATGCAAAGCTACGTCCAGCTCCTCAAGTCCTCTTATGCCAACGTCTTTGGAGACAGTGCCTTATCAACATCCCCGATTCGTGCTCGATCTCCACTGTGATCAGACCTTGTCCCTTAACACCCAGTACCCTCTTGCTAGTAGGCTCAGCTGGGTGGACCTATTTCAAAGCCATATCTGATTTTGGAACTTAAATAGCTCAGGACCTTCATCGTATTGTTGGCGTGGGAGATTCACCCTGCCTTTATGTCGGTGAGATGGTGGCATTAAGGGCTGCATTGTGTATCATAAGCCATGTTAAAGAGGGCCAACAAGGGGCACATTTACCACCCCTTCTGTCTTTTAGTGCCTTACAGAGGTTGCATGTTTCGAAAGTAACCTGCAGTGTTTTAATCATCATTTAGTTTTATTAATGTTTTATGGATGATTTTCTCACTATGCCATGAATTTCAAATATCATGTTTGTTGAATGCAGAACAAAATATTTAGATTTTTAAAAATATAATAATAAAAATTGTTATCTGAAAAATTGTGAACCCATTAAAGGTTGTGTCTGCTAGCAGCATGCCTTGGGTCAGACACAGCTGGTGTGAAAACCATTCCTTTTTCTTTTAATTGCATTATTCCAGTTTTTCTAGGGGTGAGTATCAGTTTAAAGGTGTGATTTCAGTAATTGTGTATGTGAAGGAGAAAAGCATCTGCACTGCTTTTTAAAGAAAGGTGTTTCATACTATCTGTACTCTTGTAAAGGTTCCTGGGATCCATTTTCCAGAGCTGCATATCTCTGATTGCTTGTGATTTTCACGTGTGACTTTTGTGTTGAGCAATAATTTTTTTGTGTGAAATATCCCTTGATTTTTTGTTTTCAAGCTCTGTGTGTCTCTGTTATTTTTAGCTTCCTTATGTGATGGATAACATCTCTGTTCCTGCTTCCATGCTGCACAATACTGATCCTCACTACAATTGGGCATGAGCAGAGGTCAGCAAGGTTTATCTTGCCTGGGCCGGATCGGTCCCGCGGAGGTCCCTCCATGGGCTAGATCGCGTGCGCGTGATTTTCTGTATCTGCGCAGACGCGATTTTCTGCGCCGTGGAAGTGAGTCCCTGCACTGTACTGCGTTGGTTTAGCACAGTGCGTGAGTGGGCGGCTCGGTTCAGGGGCAGGGAGGGGGCGGGTCAAACAACCTCCGTGGGCCACTTCTGGTTGCTGACCCCTGGGCATGAGCTTGCTAGGTTACTCATGAGTGAATTGCTGTAAAACCACATTGTTAATTCAAATTGAGGAGTCTCTGGGAATCCTCCATCCAAGGGTGTGAATTGTTTCCAACCTTAGGCAAGAGAGTCAGCCTCTTGCTGGGAGCGGGGATGGGCTTCCAGTCTTAGCACCAACTACCCCCTTGAAAAATCACGTGTTTCAGTCTTCCTGCCCTCCAAAAATGGAACCAAGCTGACTGGTCGAACTGTCCAGAATTCAAGAGAGGAGGGTAGAGTCTTTCATTTTGATGGACAGGTCTATGTTTTGTTGTTGTTTTATAACTTTATAATATATGCATATACAATACATACATATGTTGTTGTTGTTGTTTAGTTGTTTAGTCGTGTCCGACTCTTCATGACACCATGGACCAGAGCACGCCAGGCACTCCTGTCTTCCACTGGCTCCCGCAGTTTGGTCAGACTCAGGAGGCAGTAAATGGGCCTTTATAGACATATAAAAGCCCATATAAAAGGAATCACAAGACAGAGAAGCCAGCAGGAGAACACCAGCAGAGAAGCCAGCAGGAGAATCTCCCAGGACATTCAATACAGGATCTCAAAGCAGCTGTCTTATTACAAAAGAATTTCAGAAACAGACTTGAAAGAGAAGTTGCTGATTTACAACTTATCTCTAAACTGAAAACTATGGAGAGACCTGGTCTTAATAGAGATATTGGATTCCTGTCTCATTACATATGCTAGTCATCTGCATACCATCCCTTGCTTTTTCCTGTAGGACTAATTGCAGTCGTTAATGATCATCAACAGGTTTACCATACCCATTGAGTCAATCACCCATCTCCCACTACCCTCCTGAGAAAAACCCCACCCCACCCTCCCACTATAAATAAGGGTCTGGTGACTTCTGTTTCAGTGTATCTGAAGAAGTGTGCATGCACACGAAAGCTTCTACCCAGAACAAACTTGGTCTCTAAGGTGCTACTGGACAGTTTTTTTATTTTTATTTATTTATATAAAAGCCCACATATATACAGATTGTTACAATAAAAATATCACAGCACCAGCCATTTCCTTAATAGCCAGTGGCCCTCATAGAGAAGAAAGTTCCAAAGGGCTGTTTGCACCAAACTGTTGATTCTGTAGTTTCACCTTGTCTGTACTTACTGTATTGGCCTGAATATAAGCCTCACTTTCTTCCACATTCCGACCATGAAAAGTTAAAAGTGCGGCTTAAATTTGCGACCTTACAAAAATTGGCTTTTACGATATCGCTGGTGAAACAAACATACAGTAAAACACTGCGGCTTATGTTGGGGCCAATACGGTAATCATAGAACACATAAAAAGAATCAAGGAAAATGTTTTCCATTGTGGAATACTATGTTCATATTTGTACCAAACATACCATTCATGAATGTTGCCAAATAAACCCCTATTTAGTGGGAATGTTCCATCCATGAGATTCTTTGGTCATGTACAGTAAATCACAAACAGCCCCCAAGCAGTAGCAAAGTCAGAGAGGTCCGCATCACGCCTAGCAGAATGCATTGTGTGAGTCAGGTTTTTTTTCAAATGCCAAGAAACACAACTATTTTAAGCCATAGGTCCACAGAGTAACAAGATGCATCCTTTCACACAAGATGAGCAGCAACCAACAGATTTATAATTAATTGTTGAGAAGTATGGTCAGCATTGGCCACATCATGAATGGATATGAGACATAGCGGTGTCCAAAGTGAATCATTTCCCTGGGGAAATGCTCCCTCAGGGATGGATTGAAAACTGATCATTTTTCATGTGGAACTGTGAAAACTCTTCTGTGGGGAGGAGTGACAT
Source organism: Lacerta agilis (assembly GCF_009819535.1). Taxonomy (NCBI): domain Eukaryota; kingdom Metazoa; phylum Chordata; class Lepidosauria; order Squamata; family Lacertidae; genus Lacerta; species Lacerta agilis. The sequence goes on along the minus strand of NC_046331.1, from coordinate 2,095,484 downwards.
ATCTGTGCTGAGAATCCATGTTCTGTTTTTTTCCTACCATTGCCTATGATTTGTAATTTGCCTATCCCAAAACGCTGCTCCTTGTAGAGTAGCCACATAGCAGTTGCTCAGAAGGGATGGTCATGCCTACAAACAGCACCCATTTCTGATAGACACTGTAAAATCCCTGGGTCTACAGTACAGGGGAAACTCGAAAAATTAGAATATCGTAGAAAAGTTCATTTATTTCAGTAATTCAACTTAAAAGGTGAAACTAATGTATGAGATAGACTCATGACATGCAAAGCGAGATATGTCAAGCCTTTATTTGTTATAATTTTGATGATTATGGCGTACAGCTGATGAAAACCCCAAATTACTCTTACTCCTAGAAAATATGTTGGGTGGAAAGTACACAATACTGTCATCAATAGCCTATGACTCGCCTTAGTCAATAGATCGAACCTATAGATCAGGGGTAGGCAACTTAAGGCCCGGGGGCCGGATCTGGCCCAATCGCCTTCTCAATCCGGCCCGCGGACGGTCCGGGAATCAGCGTGTTTTTACATGAGTAGAATGTGTCCTTTTATTTAAAATGCACCTCTGGGTTATTTGGGGGGCATAGGAATTCGTTCATTCCCCCCCACCAAAAAAAATATAGTCCGGCCCCCCACAAGGTCTGAGGGACAGTGGACCAGCCCACAGCTGAAAAAGGTTGCTGACCCCTGGTCCATAGGCAAGGGGTCTTGATACATTTATTGCAACAAAGTATCAACTTAGCAATTGAAACTTAGCTAATGATGTTTTAATAGACTGAATCCATTGTTCTCCCAGCGGGCAGCCGCTCAGTCAAGCGTGCAAAAGCTCAAGCGGAGTTACCTTGCAGAGGGGAAAGGCAGCTTCTGTCCACTAGAGGCCGCTATCCGCTAAACGCTATTGGCAAGCTGTCAAAATCCAACGCTTTTGATTGGTCTATACTCAATAGTATGCAAATACAGAGCTCATTCACAAGTCCTTGTTCATATTGATACGGGGTTTCAAAAACAAAAAGGAAGCAGAGTCTTTATTAATGAAATATATGTGGTGCTTGGTGCGGCAGTGTATGGAAAGGGTTTTATTGAGCTCATCGTCTCGCGCCCTAAATATGGGGGTGGGGGAGCGTTTCTGGGATAGGCGATACCCACAACGCAACTGGGCTCTCGCTTTTGTGCCCCCCCCGGAAATTCAGCTTGAAGTGGGGTGCTGGCCTCAGCAGGGAGGGGGGCTGGGAAGGGGGCACCAGCTTAGGTCGATAGGACCTGGGCATGTTCTTGACAGGCCTTTCTTCAAGGATGATTCTATTCCCTCTAATATCTCTCATCCCTCTTTTCTGGGTGTTTTCTGGTTCCCTTTTGCCCTTTATCTCCTTTGTTGACTTTTTATTCTTGGGGGTGGCCTTTCTTGGGGTTTGGTATCCCACCCGCTCTATAACCAGGTTTCTCCTTTCTTTAGACCAGGGGTTGGCAACCTAAGGCCCATGGTCTTTAACAGGCCCACGAGCCGCCCCCGAACCAAGCCGCCTGCTTGGCGAGTCCCTGTGCACTGCGCCCACAGAGGTATCTCTGCTGAAGTGAACCTTGCCAACCCCTGCTCTAGACCTCTAATGCCACAACTTGGTATCTTCATTTCCTTCTGAAACTCCACATTTAGCCCCTCCCCTTTCGGATATCGGATGTGCGCCCCCCCCCTCTCAGCTTGCTTTTTCATTGCCCCTCGGATGGGCCATTTTTCTTCAGTTGCTGGCAATGGAGGTACCCTCCAGACAATTCCTTTTGTATCCCTTTTGTATGGTGGAGAGGCTGGAGGTCTTACTTGCATGGGCTGAGCTCTTGTTGCAGATGATTTGATGTTTTCTGAGAACCCAGAGGTTTTAGCTGCCACGGCCAACTGGTGAGCAGTGTTAGAAACTGGGATAAAATAAAAAATTAAAAAAATTCCTTCCAGTAGCACCTTAGAGACCAACTGAGTTTGCTATTGGTATGAGCTTTTGTGTATCTGAAGAACCGACTACGGCAGACCAACACGGCTACCTACCTGTAACTAGAAACTGGGATAGATAAGCTAGGAGCCAAATGGCTCTTGGGACTTGGGTTGTGGGTGCGAAATTAGAATGTTTGGTAAAACTTTTTAGTTTTTTTTTTCAGGAAGCATGAATGGTATGCAATTCACATAAGTATCACATTGTTAATATGATTTTTTTAAAAAAAAACAGAAATTGTTAATTGTTAATGTTTAATTTTCTGTTCACCATAGAATATTGGCACTATGCTTCTGTTTTCAAAGCAATCTATTCTTTATTGTTAAACTTTTTTGGTTTTTGCATCTTTAAGAATGTCACACTTTGCTCTGGATGTTCGTATAATGAGTGTATTCACAATGGAAAGACACTGGGAATTTTTTATTTCTTTCTAAACATACAAATGTTAATTTGTGTGTGTGTGTTTGCATCACATGAAACTTTCAGGTTAAAAGATCAGGATTTATGCTCCCCCAGTGTTTATACTCCATGATTTAATTACTCTATTATTCATGTGGGTGAAGAACACTTGAATACCTGAGTACAGGTACATGTAGCTAGCATATGGGACGCAGGTGGCGCTGTGGGTTAAAATGAGCTCCCGCTGCTCGGTCCCTGCTCCTGCCAACCTAGCAGTTCAAAAGCATGTCAAAGTGCAAGTAGATAAATAGGTATCGCTCCGCCAGGAAGGTAAACAGCGTTTCCGTGTGCTGCTCTGGTATGGAGAATCTGGAAAAAAATGAAAAAATTGAGTCAGGGGATGAGAGGCTCCCTCCATTGACCAAGGTGAGTCTGTGCCGGCTCAGTAAACCTCTCAGCTTAGACACAGAGGGAAGGGTCTTGCCCAACTATTGATTCTCTGACCATTGGTCCATCTAGGGCAGTACTGTCTATTACCTTGATTGGCAGCAGGTCTCCAGAGCTTTAGGCAGGGGATGTTCCCAGCCCTGCCTAGTGATGCCCTCTCTTGAACCCATGACCTTCTGCATGCAAAGCAGGTGCTCTCTCACTGAATTACAGCCTTTCCCTGGAATACTCTCCCTGGCGTGGTTTTCCTGATGCTTCTGCTGCTGCGCTCCTTGGTGCCAGGCAAACATGCTGTTGTACTCCTGCTGCTGCAACCTTTTATAAAGCACTGTAAAACAAACGAAAGCATCTTGGCTGGCTTGCTCTGCTATTGACTCTTAGCTGCATTTTATATTTGTTATTCCTTGCAAACTCAAGCTTAAATGGCTTGCCTTGCATACAGTGCATTAGCTGTTTTGATTGCATTTATGCTCAAGATACCAGGATACAACCTCCTCTGTTAATGATGAAGTCAGGGCGCTCAAGTGGCAATGGTGGGGGGGGGTTAAATCCCCCACCTAATATATACGTTTTTAATATCTAACGCTGTATTGTTTTAACATTCCTTTGGGAGCCGCCCAGAGTGGCTGGGGAAGCCCAGCCAGATGTGCGGGGTACAAATTATTATTATTATTATTATTATTATTATTATTATTATTATTATTATTTCTGTCTCTATGGTAACTGCAGAATGTGAGGAAGCCCACTTCCGTTCATCAGGAGGTGGCTTTGCGGGCCTCACGACCCTAACACGTGAGTAGGGGCTGAATCCAGCCCCTGCGCGATTGGTAAGCCCATTCCCACGCCTCCCCACAGGCAGACCAATCAGGTTGGGCTGGGGGGGGCGTGTCTAAGTCCCTTTAAACTGTGTGGAGAGCGGGGGAAGCTCCCCTCTTTGTCCCACTTCCCAGCTGGTTAGGTTCATCACTTTGCTAGCCTTTGTTTCCTTGTTTGTTTGTTTTATTTTAATTTTTAGGCTTTATTTTGCTTATTGCGTGAATGGGTTTGAGTTAGGTTAGTTAGGATTAAAGAATAGTATTGGAGCGTTCCTTCACGAGTGGCTGCAGCAGCTGTTGCTGCCTCCTTGCAGGTCCCGCCTGCTGCCTGAGCAGAGAGGAGGAATTTTCCTGGAGCTTCGCTGCCTCTCCATCCTGCCTGCACCGTTGAGCCATCTTCCCCTTTAAGAGCTGGCTACCTGATCTCCCAACACTGGGATACCTTCGCTGATTTCCCTACCTGGTGGTATCGTATGCTGGCGTTTGAGGGTTGGAGAGTGTGCTTTGTGTGGTGTTTTCAGCCTTCGTGTAGCTGTGGAGAGAGTGTAGGAGGTTTGCAGTTTAAAAAGAGGCTTTCCTGTGGCACGGCAGAATCTTTTTTTGGGGGCAGTGCTGAGGTCCCTGCAACAGCGGAAAGTTCCGGGGGAGATTTAAAGGAACATACCACCTTTGCACTAAAGGGGGGGGGTGTTTGCCTGAGCTGCAGTTTTTTGCAGCAGCAGGGGCTTGGGAGGGGTTTTAAGAGATTCAAATAGCTTGGGTGTGTGTTTGCTTTCGTTGTGGTCTTTGCAGCAGCGAATTGTTCCTGGGGGGATTTTGGGAAGCAGTTTGGACACGTTTTGAGCGTGCTTGGGATATTGCATTTGCAAAGGGTTGGTTCTTTTGAGGTGGAGGTTCCCCAGCGGTACCGCAGATCTTACATCGCGGCAGCCGGCTCTTAAATCCTTGCTGTCCTTACAGGACAGTAACAAGCTCCTCGCCTCCTCGCGATTTAAAACAGCCCCTTTACTGTTTTTTAAAATCCTTGCTGTCCTCACAACACAGCAGTTAGCTCCCGGCGATTTAAAGCAGCCCCTTACCGTTTTATACTCCTGACTGTCCTCGCTGCACAACCGCCAGCTCCTGGGGATTTAAAGGAGCGTCCTTAGAGTTGGGGGGTAGGCACCTCTCTGCGCTGTTGCCCCTTGCATAGCAGCAGCTCGCGCCTGGGGGATTTAAAGGTTTGCCTTTAGCCCTGGACATCGTTCCTTGTCCCGTGCCTTATTTTCCTATTCTTTGCGATCCTTGTCTTCGCCGCCATCTTAGGAGTGGCCACGTGTGCCGGCTGCGGCGGCCATTTTGAGTGGGGCTACTGAAGTTCGCACATGGTCCTTTGTTTACAGCGCCATTTTGAGTGTGGCCTCGCGTGTCGGCTATCGCGGCCATTTTAGGTGTGGCACTCTCCAGTTGCGAATTAGTACGGCAATAGCGGCTACCGTGCAATATCGGCATTGTTGATCCGTTAACATTTTAGGTGGTTTACTCCAGGCCAATAACTTGGAATTAATAAATTGGAATTAATAGTGGTATATAATTACAGCCTTTTGATTGACGGCTAATACGGAATCGGCTATCGAATTAATTGGCTGTGACTAATTAATAACTTTAATAAGACACTATTAGAGACAATTGAATACATTTAATTAAGTGATTAATTTGAATTATTTACAGAAAACGGATATTGAATTAATTGGTTGTGACTGATTAATAATGTATTAAAGTGCATTTGGGTCACCTTATTTAAATACATTTAATTAATCACAGATATTAATTTAATATTAAATTAATTACAATTAAACACCATTAACATAATAAGGTCACCTTATTTAAATACATTTAATTGCAGATATTAATTGAGTATTTCATTAATTACAATTAAACATAATTAACAACAAATCATCGGTAATTGTATTCATATAAATTGTATGAATAGATTACTAGCAGCTGCAATATATTAATTGCAACTATTACATAAATCAATCAATAAATAAGTGTATTTAAGCACAATTGACAACAACTCATTGGGAATAAATTCAACATAGATACAATTAATTTGCAATAGGTGCAGCATAAATAAAATTAATTTGCTTAAAATAAGTTATTCAGTATTAAATTTTAAGTGGCCGGCTATCTGATCAATTTAATTACTGTAGTCCAGAGGAGTACAAATGGCTTCAAAGTGTAGTCAGGGTCATGCTGCATCGGTTCCTACCACAAGCCGCTCTACTGCCAACAAGGCTCAGGGGCAGAACAAGGGGGAAAGTTCAAGCGTTCCTAAGGACCCTCTTGCGTTGTCCAAATTCTTTACAGCTGTCAAAACGTTTTGTCAACAGATGGACCCTCTGCTCAATAGCTCAGAAGAGGAGTCACAAGATTGTGTACCTGATTCAGAGTCCAGCAGTGAGGATGTTCCAGGCACCTCACAGTCATTATTCTCTGATTCTCAGTTGAGAGGTTGCCAAGGGGACCGTCCATGGACGCGTTCACAGGCGGTGCGGTCAGACACTTCCAACTCACAACCGTCAGGTAGCAGGTCTCGTTCTGGTAGTTCTCACAGTAAGTCTTCTCAGTCTCTTTCAGATGTTCCTCGCATTTTGCAGGCTTCACAAGATGGAGTGAGGGCCACTACTGGGGTTGCAGGTTCGGAGTCTTCCTCGGACGAGGAGGAGTCAAGACAGCTGACAGGAGCAGGTCAAGACACGGAGGGAGACAAGGAGCAGGGGAAAAAGAGGAAGTCTAAAAAACACTCCCGGAAGAAGTCCAAAAGAAGCAAACCTTATGAAACAGGTACATCCTCCTCTGAGTCGGATAGTGACTCCATAATGGAAGGGTACTGGGTAATTGGAGAAGACCAGTCGGGGCTACCGCTATGGATACATGAAAGAAGGGCTAATTCCCATAGGAAGTCCTTTAACGGAACACTTGAATGGAAGGGGGGGAAGTTGGTCGAGGAAGTTAAGATTTCCACCAACTCGTCTAATGACATTATATTGGGTACTCACTTGTCGAAAAGGAAGCGGACAAAGATTTTAAATGGGGACTATATAGACATATTTACCCTCTTACCTCACACAAAACTTGAGGTGAAGGGAGAGAAGCGAACCTATGGCAGATATAGATACAAGTCGCCACGCGCTGAGCGTACATTTGAGAATTGGCTGGATGGTTACCTAGTATTTATGGCAGTGGTTTCGGCTGCTTATCCCAAGAGAGCTATGCATTTAATGGCATATATGGCAGATGTGCGTAGGGCTTATGCGCTAGCCGGGGAATCCGCGGCTCTGCGTTATGATGAGCATTTCCGGAGGAATGCTTCTCTCACGCCAACAACGCGTTGGGAGGAAAGGCATCTAGATTATTGGAGCGAACATGTGATTCCTTATGTAGAAAAGAATCAACCTGAGGTAATGAAATCAGGTAAATTTGAAGCAAAAATGGACCCACGCCGCAGGGTATGCTGGGAATATAACAAGGGCCTGTGCCAGAGGTCCAATTGTAAGTACACCCATGAGTGCGAGAGGTGTTTGGGGCATCACCCAGCAGCTTCTTGTTTCAAAGGGAGGCAGTTCTTTTGGAGCGGCAGGGGGAACTTCCTGCAAGGACACAGAAATGCCTTTGGACCAGCCCAGGGAACGGCAGCAAATAAGTACTAATTTTTCCCTCGGCCTGGCCCACACACCTGTAAAACTCACTCCTTTGAAGCTAATACTCGATAGTTATCCTAACAGGAAGGCAGCAATTTACTGCGGGTATGAGGGTATTGGCGGCGAGCCCTTTAGGCTCGATTGGCGATTAGGCATTGAAAATTTCCATATGAAAGGGGGAGGGGAGGTAGTGTCATCGACTGCCCCGAAATTGAAGGGTATTCTGGTAAAGGTTTCCGGGGGCGTGGCCCTGTCCAAAGCCAGGGGAGCTGAGGGCCTAAGGCACGCCCCTTATGGTGATCACGGGGAATTCTGGGAGATGTTCATCACTGGGGTTCTTTACTCGTGGTTAACCCCTCACTGACTCCCAACACATGGGTTGGGGTTGGATATAGCTGATAGGGTCCAATGCCTAAGCCAATGCCGCTCAACACCCGTAACCAATAAAGTTGTGGCCTTTACGCCCGTTACAATTGGAATAATGTGTCTGTGTCATTACTTCTACAGGGAGGGGATGGACATAGCCACGCAAGCCCACTTCCGTTCACCAGGAGGTGGCTTTGTGGGCGTCACAACCCGAACACGCGTGTAGGGGCTGAATCCAGCCCCTGTGCGATTGGTAAGCCCATTCCCACTCCTCCCCACAGGCCGACCAATCAGGTCGGGCTGGGGGGCGTGTCTAAGTCCCTTTAAACTGTGTGGTGAGCGGGAACCTCGCCCTCTTTGTCCCGCTTCCCAGCTGGTTAGGTTCACCCGTCTACCCTCCCTTTAGGTTTAGCATCGGCCTTGCTACGGACTTCGGTTGGTCGCCTTGGTTGGCCGGGGGGTCTGGTAGGACTTTTTCCCAATTGGACTAGCCAAGATGGGTTTTTTCACCTACCTCGTAGCAATCGTCACAACTTTTGGTTTGGCGGTTAGGCATTGGAAATTTCCATATGAAAGGGGGAGGGGAGGTATCGTCATCAACTGCCCCTCAATTGAAGGGTATTCCGGTAAAGGTTTCCAAGGGCGTGGCCCTGTCCAAAGCCAGGGGAGCTGAGGGCCTAAGGCACGCCCTTTACTGTGATCAAAGGGGGAATTCTGGGAGATGTTCATCACTGGGGTTCCTTACTCGTGGTTAGCCGCTCACTGACTCCCAACACATGGGTTGGGGTTGGATATAGCTGATAGGGTCCAATGCCTAAGCCAATACCTCTCAACATCCATAATCAATAAAGTTGTGGCCTTTACGCCCATTACAATTGGAATAATGTGTCTGTGTCATTACTTCTACGGGGAGGGGATGGACGTAGCCACACAAGCCCACTTCCGTTCATCAGGAGGTTGCTTTGTGGGGAGGGACATAGCCACGCAAGGGGCGAGGAGAATATTAGAATCCGAATCCGATGATATCATAATGGAAGGTGGAAGAGCAGCCCAGGGATGAGAAAAAGGTGATCAGTTCACCCTTCCTGGTTGACCATTCATCTTCACAAATCTTCCCTACACATTTTTAAACATAGTCACCTGAATTTTCCTTTGGAGTTTGTTACTATCTTCCATGGGGACGATGTTGGAGAAAGAGAATTGCACTCTGGAGATGGCCAGCCGAGAGGGAGTTGTAGGAAGTACCCAAAGCATATGGTTCCTGCCTTTGTAACTTATCCCCACGAAGCTCCAATAGACAAGAGGGGAAGACTCAAAGAGCAGCAGGTGCAGACCTTAGGGCACTCCAAGCAGGCTTTGGAAGGCACAGCGCATAGAACGATTCCTGCCCTCCCAAGAGGAGGAAGAGACATGAGGAGGGGGCAGGTGACTCCCTACTGAGGGGAACAGAGGCAGTAGTGAGTGTGCAAGGGAGAGTTGGGAACTGCTGTTGCTGCCTCTTGGCCCTGGCTTAAAGCTTAAAAGTTAGAATATCCATTAGAGACTGTGCTCAAGGTGAGCTCTGCTTCTCCCCCTCCTGCTCCTCCTTTGCAGATCAGGCTTCCTTGGGAAAGGTGGCAGGGGAAGGGGTGGAAGTTAATCCCAGGGTTGGTCTGCAATACAGGGGTATAAGAAGTGCTGGGGGAAAATAATGACTTTATAAAACCCCCACAACCAACTCTATAACAATTGTAGGTGAAAATATGCCATCATAAAATATGCATTTAGTTCAGGGTGGGAAGGGAAGCATATTTTAAAAACTATTAAATGGCAGGATTAATAGAGGGCACTTGGCTTCTCTGGGTGTCCCTGGACAAGCTGAGGGAATTTGGTGCTGTAGGCAGAGAAGCCGAGCTGGGGGAGGCCAATGAGGTTGAAATCTCCCTGTTGGATTTCAGTACAGAGGATTTGAGCAGAGGCCCTGCTAATCTGGAGAAAATGAAAAGAAAAAGACCTCTACTCTGAGGGATGGAGATGAATTGGGAACTGCCTTAGTTGATGTAAGAAAACAGGTTAAGAAGGTGGCATGAGGAAGGAAAAGGCCTGAAATCAACTCCACAGAGTCTTTACCCTCTGAGGCAAACGCCTGCAGGTCTCCAGACACAACTGACATGGGTTCACGTCCCATTCTCCAGCACAGACCTTTTCAACTGGAAGAATCAAATGCCCAGTTTTTTTCAGCTGACCCAGATCAAATGACCACTCTAATGGAATCAATCATGTCCACCCAAAGCCCAGTGGGTAGACCGTAAGCAGTTGGTGGACCCTCTTTTGGCCTGTGAAGAGTGAAGGCTGCAGCTAAGGGAGACCCCAAACCGCCCCCAGATCAAGGGAACCCTCGGGCATATGCAGTAACTGCTGTCCCCTCTCAGGACCCGACTTGGAAAATAGATGATGGGAGTCAGACTGCCTTACAGAAACCAGATAGACACAAACAATTTTACTATTTTGAAAATCTTTCAATGCCAGTTTCAGTTGCCTCAAATGAAAAGGAGTTTTAGCAAACTAAAACAAATAAAAGTGCATCTCTGAAGCACAGTAAGTCAACAGTGACTAACCAACTTAAGTATAAACAAAATAAAATGAAAAAAATTCATTCCAGTAGCACCTTAGAGACCAACTAAGTTTGTTCTTGGTATGAACTTTCGTGTGCATGCACACTTCTTCAGATAGCTCATACCAAGAACAAACTTAGTTGCTCTCTAAGGTGCTACTGGAAGGAATTTTTTATTTTATTTTGTTTTGACTATGCAGACCAACATGGCTACCTAACTGTAACTGCAACTTAGCATGGAACATATGCTAGCTTCCAAACTTTGTTATATTATAAATACATTTGCAGATTTAAAATATGCCAATGATAATAGTTGTACCTTGGTTGGCGAACGGAATCCGTTCCAGAAGTCCGTTTGACTTCCAAAATGTTCGCAAACCAAGGCACAACTTCTGATTGGCCCCAGAAGCAATGCCGACAGCCGAAATGGATGTTTCGGTTCCAAAGAAAGTTTGCAAACCGGAACACTCACTTCTGTGTTTGCGGCATTTGGGAGCCAAAACGTTCGAGTCCCAAGACGTTCGTCAACCAAGGTATGACTGTAATTTAAGCAATTTAATGCCTGAAGGATCAGATGGTTGGACAGTGTCCTCGAAGCTACTAACATGAGTTTGGCCAAACTGCGGGAGGCAGTGAAGGATAGGCGTGCCTGGCGTGCTCTGGTCCATGGGGTCACGAAGAGTCGGACACGACTGAACAACAACAATGCCTGAAGTTAACAAGAATACCTGCCTGGCATGGAGCTTTTTGGTGTTGTCCTACCTGGTGCAGCACATATATTCTTTTGTTCTTTTTAATTTTCCCCACCATCCTCAGTCAGTTTGATTCTGGCCTTTAATATGTACCAATAATTTATCTCACAGCTAACCTGTAGCAAAACAAATTATAATGCTATATGCTGATATAATTTTTATCTCCTAATACTGAAAAAATGTATACTGTTTATACTATTTTATTATTTGTTATAAGTTATGTTGGAGATTGTTTTGTAAATTAAGTATTGTTTAAAAATAAACCTTTGTATTCAAATAATATACTGCCTACTTTTATGCCCTTTATGAACGCACGTGTTGTGTGTGTGTGTGTACGCAAACACACCTGGCGGGGGTGGGGGTGTGCCAAATTCGGCCCTCAGTAAGGAGTCTGTTCTGCTCTCTTTGCAAGATGAAGCATGTGGCCAGGCATTTGGGGGAGGGGGGTCTCTTTGTTTCGATCTTCTGCCTTTTTATTAACATTTTGTCCCAGAAGCAGTAGCTCAGCTGCGTATGAATACAAGAGATCACTGATCAGGTGTCCTCTATTATTTGGCCATTTAATAGTTTTTAAAAGATGCTTCCCTCCCCACCCCCTGAACTTTTTATGACACAATGCCACCTACAATTGTTATTTTATGATGGTGCATGTGACCTGCAATTGTTAAATTGGTGGTGGGGTTTTAAAAAGTCATCCCCCCCCCCGAGAGAAGCTCACAATGCCTCCCTTGCTTGCAGACATCAGGGATCAACCTCTTGAGCAGGGAGGGAGAAGCCTGGCTTTAGATATAGCTACTCACTAAGGTCATAGAGCAGGGGTTGGTAAGGTTTACCTTACCTGGGCCGGTTCACTCCCGACATCGTTCCATGGGCCGGATCGAGTCTGTGCAGATGCAATTTTTGGTGTCTGCACATGTGCAGACGCAATTTCCGGCGCTGCAGAAGCGAGTCCTCACTGAGCAGCTCGTTTCGGGGGCGGCTTGTGGGCCATTTAAACGACCCCCACGGGCTGCTTGTGGCCCGTAGGTTGCCAGCCTGTCATAGAGCCTGTTCTGCTGACCAGCATCCACCCCTCTGCCTGGACGTCAAAGCACAGCTAGGTCAGGGAAGGAGCCAGCCAGCCTTTATAGACAGCAACAAGGTAAGAAACGGGCTCCTTCTATAGGAGGGGAAGGCAGCCCAGTGTGTAGCCTCCCTTGCAGACTTTTCTATGCCCAATGTAGTGTTTAAATAGCTTTTGAGCAGCCAAACATTTTAGTGATTATTTTGCACTGGCATACAGTGGTACCTCTGGTTACAAACGCTTCTGGTTACGAATGCTCCGGTTATGAGCTCCGCTAACCCAGAAGTAGCTGCTCCTCGTTCCGAACTTTGCCCCAGGATGCTAACAGAAATCGTTTGCCGAAGGCACAGCAGGAGGCCCCATTAGCGAAAGCGCGCCTCAGGATAAGAATGGTTTCTGCTTAAGAACAGACCTCCAGAATGAATTAAGTTAATAACCAGAGGTACCACTTTACTGTATATCTTGATCACCACGTTGATATTTTAGGAGTTGGTGGTGTGTGTGTGTGTGCGCGCACACACACACACGTATACATGTGTGTCTCACCAACAATTGCACAGTATCATGGGAAACATTGGGGCCTCTTTCTCCCCACCCAGCATGCTACTCAAGTGATAAACCACTGATTTCAGGACAACCTCTGTACTGTGCTGAAATGAAGAGAGAATGGAAAAAAAACTTAAGTAGGGTTATGTGTGTGTTTGTATGTGAGGGAGAGAGTGAGTGTGCTTCAGTTCTGGTACTAACAAAAAATTCCTGGGTTAAATGTGTGCTTGGAGGCAACTTGTCCTGCAACTGCCTACCTTTCTGAGACACTGTATCTTACCAAACTGTTATTATTATTTATTAAATTTGTTTACCACCTTTCATGCAAAGATTCCAGGGAGGTTGACAACAGAAACAATATGGAATAAAGATACAAAATACATAGTGAAACAAAAACAATGCAACCAACCCCCCATTTTAAGCCATAGAATATTCATTCATTCATCTGAATGCCAGTTCCAGCTGGCAGACTTCAAGCAAAGCATATTCCCGCCAGCCTGAAACCTGCCTATCCCTGCTATAAAAGCACCCATCAATCACCAGTTGGTTATTATATTTTTATTAAAACAAACATTATATTCACATTTTGTTTGTCGGGTTTTGTTTTGTTGTTTTGCTTGCAATATACAGGCTCTTGAAAGGCCTCGCCAACAGCCAGTTCTTCCCATGCAAACCAATTGAAGGGAAGGACTCCAGCCCGGTGAGGCACAGTACATGAAAAGGTGGCACATGTCAAGGGGCTGGGGGAGACTTGAAAGAGAAGATAGCCCAGAGTGTTAAGGCAGAGCACCGGAGAGCAAGAATCCAAGGAGCGCAGACCCACCCAGGGCAGGATCCGGAGGAGTCTCTCAGTTTGCGTGCTCCTCATGGGTGTGGGTGAAGTCTCAGGTTTTGCTCCAGACTTCCAAGGTGCATTCTTGGCAGAGCTCAAAAACAGAAGTTTCCAGGGATCAGGTTGTTAACCAAAAGCTGCCTGAGCTGTAGCAGCTGAAACTACTCAGGTTTTTGGGAACCTGCAATAAAAGCCCCACTCCCCAACTCTCATGCAAGCAGTCGGCCCCTTTCTTTGGATCTTCCTTCTCTCCTTAATCTAGCCAAGATTGTACACACACACACACACACACACACACACACACACACAACCCTAACACAAATAAATAAAAACCTTGCACTTGCTCAACATACACTAAAAATAAATTATAAAAATCAAAGCCCCAAATCCTCAGATTTTTCAAAACGCAGTTTGTAAATCAACACATCCTGTGTGTCAAGTGGCTCAATTTGGCAAATTCTTCTCAGATGCTTGGGGTGGGGTGGGGTGGGGTGCAGGTTAAGAAGCTGCCTTAAACCAGCTCCAACTGTCCACCCATCTTCTCCAGTATTGTCTACCAGACAAAAATGAAAGGACAGTGAAACAAGACAGATGCGTGTGTGTATGCGTGCGTGAATAATGAGTAAGGAACCAGCAAGCTGTCAGGTACCAAAGGATGGCCATCAGACTCCAACCAGAAAGACAGTGTGTGTGTGTGTGTGTGTGTGTGTGTGTGTAAGAGAGTAAAGACTCAGTGGGCAGCATTTGGGGGAGGAAATGATGTGCCTTTATAGTAAAGCCAGTATAGCCCAGTGTGCTCTATTCCAGTGCTTGCCTAAACTATGAATAAAAAGAGTTCTACAGGAAGGTGTCTTATACCATGTTATCCCTCTAGCCTAGTATTTACTCTGACCAGCAGCAGCCCTTCAGGGTTTCAGGAACAGATGGAGCTTTCCCATCCCCTGATGTTACCTGAACCTATTTATATATATCAATCTAGAGATACCAGCCTTTTTTGCTAAGACATCTACATGTTAAAAGACTTACCAGGTGAACTGTCAGCTGTAATAAGAGACTTTTCAGTGGTGGCCCCAGAGCAGTGGAACTCTGCCCCTTTGGGGATGCAGCAAGTCTCATTCCTTGCCATGTTCAAGAGGGCTTTGAAGCCCACTTTCAGTCTTCAAGGCCCACTTAAACATGGCAAGGGATGAGGTGGAAAATATTCGCTGCATAATTTGCTATTTCAACCCTCTTTGCTATGGTCAACCGCTATTCCAAGCCAAAATTGTAATTAAAGGGAACCTCGCACTCCCTCTGCAGGCAGGATGCGGTGATGGTTCACTGGGCATGAAGAATTCACAGAGGAGACAGGAGACAATAGCTATGAGACATGGAGGCTCAAACAAGCCCCCATGGTCGGCAGTCTACCTGTATTTGGAATGTGCCCTTGCCTGTGAACTTTCCAGGGGCATCAGGCCATAAATAATTGACTATAAGAAGCTGGCCAAGATAAAAAGGCCCACACTACTGGAGAGCTGGTGTGTGTGTGTGTGTGTGTGTGTGTGTGTGTGTGTGTGTGTGTGTGACACGGGTTACTCAGAGAATATGCAGCACTCAGCTGGCTGGACTGCACTCCTTCAAAGGCAAACTCCAACTGATAAGTTGTGACTGTGAGAGAGGCAAGACCTGGGAGGTCAGCCACCAGCAACTCTTCCTAAGCTTGCTGGTCTAACACCTCCCGCATTCTGTGCTCTGTTGCCACAATGAGTGTGTAGCTCAGGTTCAGCTCAAGAGTACGTTCACTAAAGGACTCCCTACAAACCCCAAGACAAAACTGCAGGCAGAGGGGTGTTTCCAGCAAAGGACCCAGGGCCCAAGTTCAGCTGAGAAGAAGCCCTCTCTCTGCACCCCCAGCACTCAACTATGCAAAGCTCCACACTGGAGGTTTCTGCCTTCGAAAGCTTTAGGGGGGTTTCAGCCAGGAAGAGTAGCAGCATTAGTTGGGTGCTTCGGGTGGGTGGGTGTTGTAGAGAGCAGCATGGCAGGATCATTCATTTTGTAAGAAAACAGCAGAAGAATCCAGGCCTAAGTTAGAGTGAGCAGAGACACAGGGAGTGTGTGATCCCGTACACACAAGCCCTTGATTCAACAGCATTTGCCACCAATCTCTTTTTTTGTCCCGCGTAAGTGACAAAGGAAGAAATAAGCCCTGCTAGAAAACAGCCCCCCACAGTCCACCCAAACAGCCCTCATATTTGGAGTGCCATCCTGATGAAGCTTCTCCCCTCAACAGCTAGCCCTCTTTGAAAAACATCCTCCAGAGATCCCAGAGGCAAGTTGTTTAACTAGCTGGCTGCTTCAGAGTCAGGAAATAAAGCTGCCCACCCCCTCCATTACTGCCCCCCCCAAAAAACACACACAAGAGTTTTATCCCAATTGACAACTTCTAGGCTCAGGAGGTCTCCATCTCTTCTCCTGCTTCTGGAAAAATGCTCCTTTAAGCAAGCCCTCCTGCTCTCCTGGCAGACAAAATCCAGGCAGTGTGTCCTCCCACCTGCAACAACTAGACCAGTTCCTTTTCTGCAGGTCTTGCCAGCCACCAACATGGAACCGCCCAGAGCAAATTGCCCAGATCAGATGCTTGTGCGGTGGGCCCCCTGACCACCTGCCTCTTGCAGTTGTTGACTACCGCTAGGCAGAGGTTTGATGGAGGTTGTGGGGGAGGGTCAAGGAAGGCAGATGTCAAGGAAGGGGTGCGGGGAGGCGGAGTCCATGGTGGTTCCAAAAGCCAAGGGAGGGGTTTGCATCTTCTCCACTCCTCAGCAGAGCGTGTCGGTGTTGAAGGAGAGCTGAGCCTGTGGGGAGACAAGGAAGATATACAAAAACAGTACGATATGATTTGGGACATGGCACTTTCTGGAAGAACTGGCGCAAAACACTGGGCTGGGGGGGGGGGGAAGAAAAGAAAAACACAAGGGGCATCTATGGCTGACAGGTGGCCATTTATCCACCAGATGCTACAGTCCAACTGCCTTGCCAGGTAAGAACCACAGGACCAGCTGCAGCTGCCACATTCCACAAGAGGTGGCTGCATTAATGCCTTCCTTTAATTCAGAGGCTCTCAGAGGGTGTGGCGGGAGAGGATGCCAAGTGTGGTGGAAGATTCAATGAGGATGGCGGTGCTAGCAGCAGAGGCTGCTGCCTCCTCCTCCCCTTCTTCATCTCTCTTCTTCCCTCCTCTCTCCTCCCCTGCCAACATGGAAGGAGCAAGCAGAAATGAAAGGGGAGTGATGCTCATGCTTGCAGCAGCCTAGCAGCACGTCCAAGGGGAGAGTGCACATTGCAGGGCAGCTGAACGAAAACGGTACAACTTGTTGACTGAGAGCAGCTACTACAAGCCCAAACAAGGGCTACCTTTTTCTTGCTGCTGCTGCCTCAGGCTCCTGCTTTTCGCAACCCCCCTTTTAGCCACAGTTGCATGCTGGCTCTCCCCACTGTCCATCCACATTATTGTAAGATTTGGGGGTTGGGGTGAGGGAGCCAGCACTGAGTACCATTGAATAGCACCAGAAAAAGCATTGAGTAGAGTATAGCATCACAAGCTGTCAATATGAAAGATGAGAAAAGAGAAAGGCTTATTTGTGCTGATGAGGAGACGAGACTTTCTTCATCTCAAATTAGACCTAATATAAATGAGATTACCCAGCCAAAGCAAGCTCACACCTCTCACTCAAGTCTGTAAAGGTAAAGGTAAAGGGACCCCTGACCGTTAGGTCCAGTCGCGGACGACTCTGGGGTTGCGGGGCTCATCTTGCTTTACTGGCCGAGGGAGCCGGCATACAGCTTCCGGGTCATGTGGCCAACAGTACTAAGCCGCTTCTGGCGAACCAGAACAGCACACAGAAACGCCGTTGACCTTCCCGCTGGAGTGGTACCTATTTATCCACTTGCACTTTGACGTGCTTTTGAACTGCTAGGTTGGCAGGAGCAGGGACCGAGCAACAGGAGCTCACCCCGTCATTGCAGGGATTCTGATCAGCAAGCTCAGTGGTTTAACCCACAGCGCCACCTGGCCCCCACTCAGTCTATAGACACCAGAAAATTGGGGTCTCTGTCATCAGTACCTACATGGCGGGGGATGCTTAATTTATTATTTTCCTCTTTCTAATATGTAACATATTCCTTTCTTCTTGCAAGTGTAAACTTCAAATAAGAATAAATGAAAAAGAAAATAGTATCATGGCTGCCATGAGAGCAGTCCTCTCACCCGCTCCTCTTCAAAGCTGATCAGGCCCTCGTCATCTGTTTCCAAGTCCTCGGGCTCCTCCACCACTAGGGCCCGCAGCTCAGTTGGGGCTGCACGGGGCCGCAGAAGGTTCAGCAAGCGCTGGAGAGGCGATTCCATTGAACAGGCCGGGCTGGTCTCCTGCTGCTCTAGGTTGTCACTCTGCTTCTTAGCGAAGTTCACAAACACCTGGGGATGGGGAGGAGGAAGAGAGCAAAGTGATAGTCTTACTCCATATATATGATTCAGGTAGGTAGCAGTGTTGGTCTGACGCAGTCGAAAAAAATTAGAAAATTGTCCAGTAGCACCAACTAAGTTTGTTCTGGGTATAAGAAGAAGTGTGCATGCACACGAAAGAACAAACCAAGAACAAACTTAGTTGGTCTCTAAGGTGCTACTGGAAGGAATTTTTTAATTTTGTTTTGTATCACAAGGAGTTGCTTTATATTGGGACAGCTGTCTGTCCACCTGGCCATGTCTCTTTGGGTCACTGGTCTTCCCCATCCCCTGCTAGCTTAGAAACCACGGACTGAAACTGGACCTTCTGCATGCAAAGCAGCAGCTCTTCCACTGAGAGGTGTGGAAATAGCCAACTGGCTTAGGTGGCTTTATAGAAGAAGTCAATGAAGGAGGAGAGAGGCCTTATCGATGGCTATTAATTAAGCATGAGAGCTAAACAGAACCTCCATGGTCAGAGACAGCATAACCACTTAACCCCACAGCTGGGTGCTCTTACATCCTGGCTCCACCCTCAAGAGGTCAGGGAATGGTCCCGAGAGGCTCCTGCACTCACATTGTCCAGTGTGGTCTGACTGACAGAATAATCCTCGATGCCCAAGATGTCCACCACTTGCTCCATCTTGCTGAAGACCTGAGCCAGCGAGATCTGCTCTGACTTCAGCTGGTACTGCACCTTTGTGTGGTGCCTCTCCTTGGAAAACAGAGACAAAACATCAACACAGCACCAGAATGGCCTCTCCCATTTTTTGCACACCACCCCCTTCTAAACCTGTCTCTTGGTGGACTTTAATACCCAGTGCTATATCCGCATGAGTGAATGCAAGATGCCTTGGGTAGCTTAGAAGAGTCTGCATGATGCCTAGACTCCTCACATTTTTCATCTTGCACCAAGATTGTGTGCAGGGCAGTCAGGTAGGGGCTCTGCTGAATCTTCCTCTGAACGTCATTTCATTGCAGTTCCCTTTTCAATGCCACACACACTTTTCCAGGCTCCTTTTATGTTCTCTTACTGGCAGTTTAGGTATAGGGTCGTGGTTCCCAATGTGGGGCAATCTGATTTTTAAGGGGGGCAATTCAAGAATGAGTTATTAACAGTTAATGGCCTTTTAGGCTTCTGCCACGTGAATGGGAGTTCACTTTTTGAATAATAAGAATTATATGTCAGGGGTGGGTGGGTGGGAATCAGGATTTTAGAGATGCATGGCCATAAAAAGCTTGGGAACCACAGGTGTAGGGGAAACTAGGAATTTCCCTTACTGAATTCAGTAACAGTCATTGGTTGTAAGGTAGCAACTTCCACGTGGGGTTGCTTCTTTGCACGTTCAATCAATAAATGTTACTGAATTCATTATCTTGTTATTATTGACCTCCAATAAGTGGACCTCCTAATTTTCCCTACACAGGAACAGAGAAATGAAATCCCCCTTTAAAGAGAACTCTGTCATCTGCTCCCTCCCCCACAGATGCAGCCAGGGGCCAAGCTTGCAGGAAGCAGGGCCTCTGGGCATTCTCACGCTGGAAGAAGCCTAACCTTGAGGACAGCCTCTGGGAAGTTCCTGTTGAAGAACCGCACTACCTCCTTCACATTCAGGCTGGATTTGGTCCGCACCGTGATCATGTAGCCGTCTCCAAACCTAGAGGAACAGAGGAAACCAACCATGCCACTCTCATTTCTCTCTCTGCACACACCCCTCACCAGCAAAAGTTAGCCCTGGTTTCTCACACCTTGGCTTGCAACCATGGCAC
This sequence comes from Lacerta agilis, assembly GCF_009819535.1. NCBI lineage: Eukaryota > Metazoa > Chordata > Lepidosauria > Squamata > Lacertidae > Lacerta > Lacerta agilis. The sequence goes on along the minus strand of NC_046331.1, from coordinate 2,075,742 downwards.
ACCTTCACAAGCAAACTTTAAATTGATGTTTGGTGCAGCTGAAACTTACGGCACCACTTCCTGTCAGGCCCTGGGGCAAGGCAGGGCCTGATCTAGACCCTTTTCAGATCAGGTACCCTCCTGACTAGGCCAGATCCAGCACCCAGCACCCTTGGGAAGCTGCCATGGCCTCCTCTGAGCAGGACCAGGTGGCTGCATTCAGCCCTCCTTCAATTTTCCACAATGCTCTTCTGCTCTACCTCTGGGGCAGTGTGGGAAGTCATAAGAGTGACTGGTCCCAGCTGCTCCATGCAGCTGAAGACACTGCCTCCACAGGCAGGTAATCCTGATGACAGAGGAAGGGGAGTTGCTTTAGCCAGGACCCCTTCAAATACAGAGCTGGTCCTGCCCCATGGGATCTGCATCCACAGCCAGCCTCACAGCAACCAGTACAGTTCTCATGTGGATGAGCAGGGGTTGGAAGAGCTTCCCTTTGATGCACCTCTGGTGCCCCTTGACCTTTTCCCGCTCACCTGTTTTTCAGGTGCTGGATGCTGCCCAGGCACTTCAGGCGCCCATTCACCATGATTGCCAAGCGCGTGCAGAGGGCCTCACACTCTTCCATGCTGAGGGAGACAAAGGAGAGGGCCTCAGCACAAAGCCAGCCTGAATGGGTAGATCACTCTGGGTCTGAGTCGCCCACATGATATTCTCTCAATACAGTGTGAGCAGGCAATCACAAGTCCTTACTTCAGTGAACCATCCATTGCCTCAGTTCATGCCCCGCCCCCTTGCCCTGGGTCTCATGAAGCAGAAAAAGGCACCCCAAGGCCCCGCCAACCTGTGTGATGTCAAAACCACTGAGCGGCCTGTCTTGATGATGTCCAGGATAAGGTTCCACAGGAAACGTCTGGCCTTTGGATCCATGCCAGTGGTTGGTTCATCCTGCCAGGAAAAAGGGGGGAAATGGCAGAATTAGCTGCTCACAGGGGCATCCTTAAGCCTTACCATCATTTGGGTTGGCTCCATACAAGCCTATTGTCAGTTGCCATGGATTCTGAATATAAATCATGAAAGTAGGGAGGGATCCAGGAAACCCAATTTAACTTAACACACATTTCCTGCAATTTACATGGTCATTTTTGTGTGGATGGAGACTTGGTTTGGGTTCTTTGCCAGGGTTCTGTTGCTAGGTGCTGCCTAGAGGACTATAGGCTTTGGTATATAAATACAAAGACACAGCACTAGCACAACAGTGGCATCTAGGGACAGAAAAAAGCATTACACAGTACTGAAGCTGTGGTTGCTCTTGTGTGCCATGTGCCCTAACCCCACCTCCTCTCCTCACCAGGAAAATGAAGGCTGGGTAGCCAATAAGGGCAATGGCTGTAGATAGCTTCCTCTTGTTGCCGCCACTGTAGGTGCTGGCAGGTTTGTTAGCATATTTGGCCAACTCCAACTTCTTTAGTGCCCACTTCACAACCTGAGAAGAGCAAAGAGGAAATTGCTTGTACACGGCTGGTACTCCCATGAGAAGGTACCCCCATGAGAAGAGCCCTGCTGGATCAGACCAAAGGTTCGCCTAAACCAGCAGCCAGATGCCTCCAGGCAGCTCCCTCAGCAGGGCAACAAGGCAATGGCCCTCCCAGGCTGCTGCTCCTCAGCAACTGATGCTAAAAGAGATGTACTGCCTCTGGGCATGGAGGCTTCATTCTTAGCTACTGTAAGAATATCAGAATCATCCTGCAAGATTTGGTGGAAGCACCCATGTAGCCCAGCATCCTTCATGGCCAGCCATATGCTTCCTAGGCAAGGCATGAAGGCTGGTTCCCACCACCCCACACTCCGCCACGGTCAGGGGCATACACGCTTAGCCATCATGACGACAGCCATTAGCAAACCTCTCACCCCTTCCGTAAATCCCTCCAACACTCTTTTAAAGTCACCTGCACCAGTGGCTGCCACCACATCTTGTGGCTATGAGTTCCACAAGTTAATAATGCATTGTGCGAAGCGGCAGCAGCTCCTTGTTTGCCCTGAATCTACTGCTGCTCAAAGCTGTGATGCACAGCTTAGCCATTGCCCCAGTCATTAGGAGTCCAGGCTGACTAGCAAACCAGCCACCCGGTAGAGGTCCATGGGAAAGAGAGGCCAGAGACACCCCGGCCTTCTTCCTCTCCATCACTGCCCGCCAGAGGAGGAAGCCCTTCCACAACACTCTTGCTCACCCGCTCCTCATCCTTCCATGGAATGCCGCGCAGTCGGGTGTACAGCTCCAGGTGCTCTTGTGCTGTCAACTCATCAAAGAGAGCGTCAAACTGTGGGCAGTAGCCCAAGCTCTGCTGTACCTGGAGAATGTCCTTCAAGATGCTACAGAGACAGAGAGGAACAATGGGGCAAAGCAAAGAAGTCAGATCCTCTGAGGAGCCCTGATGTCAGGAGCGAGCCAGCAGTAAATCGTACCAAGTAAGTGGAGTCAACTCTATATTTGAAAGACACAGGAGTGTCAGACCTAATGAGCGTAGGAACTCTTCAGTACGTCTTGCCCCTATGAAGCAGTTGCAGAGACTTAAGGTCCCACAGCTGCCTAAGTCCCCTGCTCTCCAGGGCTTTCCCCAAGTTATCTGACACCCCACCTGCGTGCCAGTCTTTGCCCCTCCCACTTCATGCCTCTTCTGGTTCTGGGAGACCAGCGGGGAGAGGGTCTTTTTGCAGGATGATGGGGAGACACTTGCACCTCTCCACCAGCCGGACTAATCCCTGCTCTCCTGCATCAGCTTCTGATTCTGGACTTTTCTCTGCTACAGACTCTCTCTGCTCACTAGGCCCTATTACCTCTTCAGTTTCTGACATTTCCTCCTTTCAGTCTTCTCCCTCTGACCACTCATCATCATCCCACCACCAACCCCCAGGCTCTGAGCCTTTCCCCCCTGAGAGTTTTTCAGCTGGTTCCTCTCACCATTCCACTGTGCTCAACCAGTCCCTGACACCCAATTATTGCTATCATTTAATGTATTTATTTCCCACCTGTCCCCCAAGTTGTTGCTGTTAACTGCAATTATATCCCACCTTCTTCCCTCCAAGGTGGCACAAATTTTATCCTCACAACACCCCTGTGAGGTAGGCTGAGAGGCAGTGTGGCCAGCGAAAGGTCACCCTGTGAGCTTCATAGCTGAGTGGGAATTTGAACCCTGGTCTTCCAGGCCCTAGTCTGGCACTCTGCCCACTTTTAAAACAATGTAATAAAACACAAAGTAATAAAAACAAACAAGTTAAAAACAATAACTAAAATATGCCAGAACATGTTTAGAATCAGTAACTAGTTGTAACTTCATGGGAAATAAATTTGTTTCAACTGGCAAAACAGTCTCCCAGATTTTTCTTGTTTTTAATCACTCCAGGAGGGTTGGAATTTGTGATGGCCCAGCAATAAAAATGCTTGCAATTGCAAGTGGAGGGTTTATCAATACGAGTCTACCAACCCCTTTAAGTACCCCAAGGTGTCAAAGGGAACATCATATCCCATCATTTATTAAATTTCAGGTAGGGTATCCTTCCAAAACAACTGCACATGCTATCCTCCAGAACAGATGCAGGAGGTCTGCCTTAACTGAAATGAACCCCAGCATTTATTAGTACAAGCTGGGCATGTCTTACCTAATCTATCTGGGTGAGATGCAACTGACAGGCTGCTTTGAGCAAGTTTTTCTTTTCTCTCCCCAAGAGCAGTGCTTGTTAGCCTCTCGGGAATGTTGATACAAGTGTACATAAATGGGGCAGGTTTGCACAGAACCAACTGCGGCTTTTTGCCTGGCTCTTACAACAGAACAGGTGGTGCAGCAACCTTGTGCCAGAACCAAGCCCCACCTACCCCTCAAACACCTGCCCCATGGACGTACCTGTGTCCATTGATGAAGGCCTCACCACCAGTTGTGCTCTCGTCCCCTGTGAGCATTTTGAAGGTGGTAGTCTTCCCGGCCCCATTGACACCCAGCAAGCCAAAACACTCTCCTGGGCGGACGCCCACACACAGTCGGTCCACGGCCAGGATGCGTCCAATCTTGCGGGATTTGTACACCTGGAACCAGGTGAAGGAGTGAAGTCATCAGTGAAGGCATTGCACCCTCTATGTGCAACCTGGTGTACTATTAGCAGGGCTTGCAGCAAACTGGCAAAACAGCCTGTTTTTCCTAGCTGGCAACCATAGGAGGGGAGAGTGCTCTTGTGTTCCAATCCTGCTTGCTGGTTTCCCACAGGCACCTGGCTGGCTACTGCAAGGTCAGGATGCTGGACTAGATGGGCCATTCGCCTGATCCAGCAGCAGCTCTCCTTCCTGGATTTTGAACTTGTAGAGTCACACAAATCTCTATCATCACCACCATCACCATCATCTTCTTATATTTGTATACCACCCTTCATCCAAAGATCATGATTCGGTTCACAACAACTCAAACTCTCCCCTCCGGTGGTTTTCAGAAGCACTACTGCCTCCAATCACAGAGGCAGAGCATAGCCATCATGGCTAACAGCCACTGATAGCTTTCTCCTCTGTGAATTTGCCTAATCCTTTTTAAAAGCCATTCAGGTTGGTGACCATCACTGCTTCCTGTGGAAGCGAGTTCCACAGTTTAACTCTGTGCTTGTCCTGAATATCCCAGCAGTCATTGCTTGCTGCTTGTGGAATTTGATCCTTCTTTGTTATGGAAACTCCTGCCCAGTTAAATCCCTCTCTGATACTGGAAGCCAATCCTTGCCACAGCCCCTGACAGGATTGCAGGAAAGGTGTCCCCTACCTTGGTGAGGTTCTCGATCTTCAGCATGTCGTTGTCAGCATCTCCCCGCAAGACTCGATGGCGCTCATTTGCTACATCCACATCGTCCTCAACAGGTTTGCTTGACACTGGAAGGCGTCTGGATCAGAGGAAAGGGAACAGGGTGTGGAGTGAGGCTCGGGGTGGGGGTGGGGGGGTGAACGCAGCAAAGTCTCCTTACACTTTTCAGAGAAAGAGGCAGAGGAGTGAGAAAGGCACTCTTCAAGTGTGGGCTGGAATGCCTTCAGCAACTGACTGAGTAGAACTCTTAATAAGGCTCTTCTCATTGACCTAAACTGTGGGTATGTCAGTTGCCAGTAACAGTGAATTGGGGTGTGTTTGTGTGTTGGAGTCCAGAGGAGTATGACTTAGGAGAGCGTTCAAGCTTCTTGCACCCTTATCTACACAATTACCATATGCACTTATCCTAATATAGACATTTTCACCTGCAATTTGTGTAGGCCTTTCAGGTTACAGAACTACACCACAAAATTTTCAGAAGTGCAAATTTCAAAGGACAGCTTCATGTATTGGCTTGGGGAACAGAAATTTGATAGGGTCACATAAAAATGTAAAATTAATTAATCGATTCTATTTATATCCCATCTTTTTCTCCAAGCAGGTCAAAGCAGTGAACATGGTTCTCCCTATTGTGTGTTTAGACCTTTAACCCTCCCTAAATAAATTCACACAAGAGACAGATATTTGGTTTGGTTTTTGGCAGAATTTAGGCCACCACTTTATTGATTACAACCAAGTGAGTGGTTGCATAGGTTCTGGTTCGACTATCTCCCTGCACCCTTGCAGCACAGAACTGTCCCAGAGCCACGTTTATAGGGCAGACAAGGTTGAACACCAGGGACAGCTGCTAGTAGGGGTACCTATCAGCTGTCTGATGTCCCCGGGACTCGGGCACTGGCCGGACCCCTTTTGGTGACTGACAAACCAATGAGTCCCTGCATTCCTGTACTGGAATATCCTGCATTTGCATAGGCGTGGCCACATCACGTGCCATGCCTATCGCCTGAACCAGAGCCTATCCGCAACTTACAAGTTGTGACTAATTGCTATGTGGCAAGTGAAACCCAAATGGCACCAGCCAATCAGCCAAGTGGGGAAAATTCCTGCCGTGCCCCTGTCCCAATGACAGATGACACACGACGGCATAGCAAGGTCAAGCGCAAGCCCTAAATATAGGGAGAGGTGGGTGGGTGTTCCGATGTGAAAGCCCCAAAGAGGAAGCTCAGCAGCCTCGCATGGGCTTAAATAGGTCCTAAGTTGCTGCATTTTACAATGCCCCATTGGTCAGATTTCACCCCAGCAACACGGGACAAACCTATCAGGGGTTGTGGCCATGATTTCCAATTACCCCCACAACACTGGGTCGGGTTGCCGGTCGCACCGCAACACGTGCCCTCTTTTAATGGAGGACTTGATTTCCCATTTTATCATCACAACAACCCTGTGAGGTAGCTTAGGCTGAGAGGCAATGACTGGCCCAAGCTCACCCATTGAGCTTCATGGCTGAGTGGGAACTAGAACCTCTGTTGCCCAGGTTCTAGTCCAACACTCTAATACATTGTTTCTCAAATTTGGGTCCCCAGCTGTTGTTGGACTACAAATCCCATCATCCCTAGCTGGCAGAACCCTGCTCTAACCATTATGCCACATAAGTGTTGGGGTGAGTGTCATCCATTCATTCCCAGAAGCAACAAGTTACAGCAAGTTCGTGAAAATTCCAGAAGCTGCCAAAATGCTGAACTATTTACTGCAGGTGCCAAAGTCAATGTTGTGAAAACTGTTTTTTACACATGCGCAGCTCCTGGACTGGACTGAGATATTGTTTAGTCTCACCCTGTCTCTTGAACAGGAAGGATATAAGAGAGGCAGGGGAGGGCGTTGAAGCTCTCTAGGGTAAGGCCTGCAACTTCAAAAGGGACCTCTACAGGGGCTCTGGTAGAAGTTTGCATAGTTTGTAACCATTATGCTTAAAAACCGACAGTAAAAGTATTCCTGTCTGTACTGGATTGTCTTCTGTGAATTACTGCTCCATGTCTGACTTGGAAGCTCCTACACGTTTTGCTGCTGTGTGTTTACTCTGCTTAACTGGGTGTCTGGAAATGTGCTGGAGCCAAAGATAGGGGTTTTAGCTGTAAAGAAACCCAATAGGTGGTTTACCTGCTTAGCACAAACGCAAACAGTTTATGGGTGATGTCCCATAATACCAACAATAAGAACCTTTGGCATATTGATGATGCCACCAGTGGCGCCCCCCCCCTTGCTTACTGTGGTTTCCGGAAGAAATTATACTGGCACATGATGGTGATGAAGAAGCCCACAAAGCCTTCAATTGTCATGGCAACCAAGCCCCTGGTCACGATGTCCCACTCGAATGGTGACTTCATTTTGTCAAATTGCCCTAAGGTGAGGGGACACATAAAAGCAGAGCTTAATAGCTGAAGATGCACGAACACCTCCCCCCCCCCTTGCTGGACACAGTCATCTGAGAAGTAACACTCACTGGTTTATCCCCAACTGAATTTTACTCAAGGCCTACTGAAAACAATGGTCCTGAGTTAGACACGCCCACCCAATTCAATGGGTCCACTTCTTATTCAGGATGGATAAAAGGAAGGACTTCTTCACACAGTGCATAGCTAAAACTTTGGAACTCGCTCTTGGATGAGGCAGTGACGGCCACCAACCAACCTGGATGGCTTTAAAAGAGCATGTGGGGGGGGGATGTAGAGAAAGCTTTCAATGGCTAGTAGCCATGATGAATGCCTCTAAATACCAGTTGCCACAGGAGGGGAGAGGGTCTTGTGCTTGGGTCTTGCTTGCCCATTTCCACAAGCATCTGGTTGGCCCCTGCGAGAACAGGATGTTGTATTAGATAGGCCACCGGCCTGATCCAGTAGGCTTTTCTTACGTTCTTTTGAGTAACATCAGACATAGTAGTTCCTGTTTCTGTTCAGCTGCTCTCAAGCCAAGCAACTGTTCTGGCCTGTTTAGGGCTTTGATTAGCAAAAGCCCCCTGCTTTAATCCTTAAAAAGCAATCAGTGCCAAGGATGTGCTAATGGGAAGCCTCTCTTTTGATGCTGGTTACTTGATTGGTGGCAGATAGACAAGGCGCTCTGCACCTGTCCTTAAACTCTTTCCCCCTCCACTAGAGGTCCACATGTCCCAGGACTAAATCATGGCTCTAAAAGGTGCCAAGCCATCCTGTGCCAACTGGCGACCTCCAGGCATTTTGGGCTACAACTTCCACCACCCCACAATGCCTGCACTGGTTGCTGGCTGTTGGAAGTTATTGTCTAAAACATCTGTAGGGCACCAAGTTGGCAAAGGCTGGACTAATCCATATAAAAAACTAAGCAAAGGGTGCTTAAGCAGGCTGGGAAATTTACCAATCTTAGCATAGTATTCGTTGATGTATTCGTTGTAGGCCATCTCCATCAGCCCATGGCCCAGGTTGTAGTTTGGGAAAATCAGGAAGCAGCTTTTTAAGTAGCTGTTCACTACTTTCAGGTCCTACGGAAAGAAGACATAAGAAGGTCCCTGGAGATGGGTCAGACCAAATGCGTATCTAACCTGTAAACAATAACTTATAAAGCCACTCATCATGCTCTGTATATCTATTTATTCATTTCATAAAATTCACAAACAGAACAAAGGAACAAAATTATCAGTAAAAAGAGTTAAAAACAACTATTTAAAACTTTAAAAAAGTTAAATCAGCGATAAAGTGAAACCAGACTAAAACACACATCAATCAATGTTCTACATATCTGGGTTGGCTTCCCTAAACAAAAATGTTTTTAGCGGGCACCAAAGGGCACAATGAAGGTGCTTGCCTGATGCCAACAGGGAGGGAGTTCCGAAGTCTGGGTGCTGCTGCATTAAAAGATCAATTTCTTACAAATGAAGAGCAAATATTGAGTAGACCAGAGTTTCCCAGCCTCATGGGAGAGCCAAGGCTATAGCTTTCCCACCACCTCTCGCCCAAGTCCCACTCACCTTGTCGTGCTCAAAAAGCTGCAGCAGGAATGTGGCCACAGTGGCAGTGATGCCAATGAACAGGTTGATGACAATCAGAAAGACGTAAGCTGAGCTGGGCACCTCAAACCAGAAGGATGCTGGGTACATGATGGGGGTGATGGACCAGCTGGAGGGTGGTGGGGCAGAGTGGAAAGAGAGAGAGCATTAAGAGACCCTCCCTAGCATGTTCCCAATATCTGGTTCTCTAAGGTAGACTGCCCCTGAACATGGTAGTGCCAGCAAAACAGAGGGAACAGGCATAAACCCTCATCCTCCCTCTCTCTGAAGATCATTCTGGATGCCCACAAGGACCATGCAAGGCCCCAGTTTTGCTGTTTGTGCCAACGTACCCATAAAGCAGGAAGAGAGAGAGCACAGCTGGAAAGTTGGTGGGCGAGGTGTATGCTGGCAGGTCAAACACAAAGAGGATGATAATGCAGCAGGTTGCTGGGACGAGGTAATTCAACTGCAGGAGGGAAGAAAAGGTAAGGTAAGGAAAGCATGAGAAAAGAGAGTCTTTAGAAGGAGAGAACCCACAACCCCTGCTATTCAATCCTGAGTTTTCTACATGAAAACAGCAGACAGAAAGTGGAAGGGCCCTGAGTGAGAGTCAAGGAAGTAAAGATTTCCTTGGGTCTCTCATTTTCTGTTGGAAGTCAGAACCAAGAGCTACTTTTGCATAGAAAGAAGATTGTGTATCTGTGCAACTGTTTTTGTATTTTAGATACCCTGCTGATTTTCTGATCCCTTAATTTTTATGCTGCTGCTTTTGAAGAGAATCTGTATTTCACTATACATTTCTTACTGCTATAAATTGTGTTTATATAATTGCCCTGGGTTTTATGTTGCACAGATATTATGTGGCAACATTTGTGATGCATTTTACAAACTGGCCTCTGGCCTTCTGACAAAGGGCAGCATACAAATTAAATAGCAGTATTAGTCTGATTCACAGCAACTCTTCAAGACATACCAGGGGAAGGCTTTCCCCAACCTGGCTACAGAAGAATTCTCTCCATTGGCTCTGCTGTGAGAGGCCATCTCCTCTCCCCTGACCTGTCACCTGGGGGCACCCACTCCACCAGGCTTCCTCAGCAGGAGTGATGGGAAACAGAAATCTCCTTTCATCAGCTTTGCCAAAAGCCCAGCTCCACCAGACACCTCCTGCCCCTGAACTGTGCCAACTGGTCATTATAAGAAACAACTGTTGAAGAATTAAAACAATAAAAAATAAAAAAATAAAAAAAATTCTTCCAGTAGCACCTTAGAGACCAACTAAGTTTGCTCTTGGTATGAGCTTTTGTGTGCATGCACACTTCTTCAGAATTAGTGCAGAATTAGTGCAGGGGCCGGCAACCTAAGGCCCATGGGCCACAAGCGGCCCACGGGGGTCATTTAACTGGCCCACGAGCTGCCCACGAGCCAAGATGCCCGCTCAGCGAGTCCCCATGCACTGCGCTAAACCGGTGCAGCGCGGCACGCAGACTCGCTTCCGTGGCGCCGAAAATCGTGTCTGCGCAGACGCCAGAAATTGCGCGTACAATCTGGACCATGGAGGGATCTCCACTGGAGTGAACCAGGTCATGCGAGGTAAACCTTGCTGACCCCTGAATTAGTGCCTGAGCTTGATTCCCACCCCCCACGCTGCCGCTTTCCCCTTGTATGTTGTGCTTTCCCTCCTTTTTAAGATTGTACGCCTTCAGGGGCAGGGACTTTCTTGTTTCAACTAATTGTATGTAAGCCACTTAAGGAGCCTTTATGGCTGAAGAGCAGAGTAGAAATGCTACAGCCAACCAACCAACCAATTAACCAACCAACCAAGTGAGAACATGAACTGCTTTTCTGGATCAGATTAAAAAAAAAAGTGCTTTGTGAAGATACCATGTCCCAGACGTAATTGGCCAGCCAGTAGATCACTGGGTCACAGCCGCTCACAAACTGGAGGTGCTTGGCTTTGGTGGACTTCTCTGCCACCAGGAAGACCACGAAGCTGGCCGGCACAAAGGACATGGCCACAATGATGAAGATGGCGATAACCACGTCGGTGCCCTGGAGGCTACAGTCGGCCAGAGAAAGGAGGAGAAAGACACAGGGCAATGAATCCGGGCACCATTATGCAATCTGCTATAGGCTATGGGGACTAGGTAGCAAGAAATATGCGTTTCTAAATGAGTGTGACGGCCTCTGGTCCGCTTAACTGGTAGGACAAATCTAGAGTACAAACCCCTGCCCATCACCTCAGGGGCAAGCCCCAACGAGTTCCAGTAAGTGTGACTGGTGCTGCAGACTAAAGGTAGTTTATTTGATGGGGGCCAACCTGTTAAGCAACACCAGAAGCTGCCTTAGACCAGGCCAGACTATTTGTCCATCTACCCCATGATTATCTACTTTGACTGGCAGCAACTCTCTAGGGCAGGGCGGTCCAACTTTTCATACCAAGTGGGCCATAAGAATACTTTGACAAAGAACCTGCAGGCCACACACCAAGTTAAACTTCCATATTGTAAATTAAAGTGCTCACAATATATTTAATATACACAATATATTTAATTAAATATGTACAACTAAACACACAAGTAATAGAAACAAAATAAAAAATAAAAAAAATCTTCAGTAGCATCTTAGAGACCAACTAAGTTTGTTACTGGTATGAGCTTTCGTGTGCATGCACACTTCTTCAGATACCACGAAAGCTCATACCAATAACAAACCTAGTTGGTCTCTAAGGTGCTCCTGGAAGGAATTTTTAAATTTTAAATTTTGTTTTGACTACGGCAGACCAACACGGCTACTTTCCTGTAACTAGAACACAAGTAATAGATTTAATATAATCAATTATTTAACAAATTTAATGCACAAACAGATGTATGTGCTTTTGTTAACAACACATGACACAAAAAGTAAATGTTTAAGGCTTTAAGATGTTTTTTCTTGGATGTTACCAAGAGCTGCCAAAAAAAAGCCTCATGGGTTGAACCACCCTGCTCTAGGGTCTCAGGAAGAAAGAAGAGTTTTCCTGTTGCCTGCTATCCAAGAGACTTTGCTGGAGATAGGAACCCATTTCCTTCTGCAAACAAAGCATGTGTGCTACTGAGCTGACCCTTTCAATCCAGTCTTTCCCAAGCTAGTATCCTCCAGATGTTTTGGACCACAACTCCCATGAGCCAACATGGCTGTAGGATAATAACAGCTGAGGGGATCACAGCCATGTTGATTAGGGCTGTGAGGAACTGCAGAATAATATAAACAAAGGAGGGGATGAAGGCAACTCTGCCAGCTCTTCCCCTTACCCATTTGTTTATATTATTCTGCTGGGGAAACCCAACCAGATGGGCAGGGTATAAATGATAAAATTATTATTCTCTTTTTAAAAAGGAAAGAAAAAGCACGTAGCACACTCTCAATTCAAAGAACCAAACCCACTCCCAATTTCATTTTAAAATTTGAAGCAAAGGTAAATAAATGGATACCTACAGGTAATCCAGGGAGAGGCTGGCACTGGTTTTGTTCATAGGGTGGTTGGTCAGGGTGATACCTGGAGTGAATGAGGAGAAGAACAGGAATTGGATGAACTGCTTTGCACTCCAGAAAGGCAAGAAGCTGTAGCCAAAACCAGCCATTTCCAACCTGGCGCTTTTCAGAAGTTTTGGACTACAATTCCAATCAGCCCCAACCAGGAAATTCTGGCTGGGGCTGATGGGATCTGTGGTCCAAAAATTAGGGGGAGGGGGAAGCACCAGGCTGCGGAAGGCCTACAAGCAAGACATTCCTTTGACATGGTGCTCCCATTCCGCAAAATAAGAGCCATTCGAGTAAGCCCAAGCTTCTTTTCCTAGAATCTTTTCTTTTCAACATCTTTCTGATGAAACAGCATCTTCCACAGATGGACCATCCAAAACCGATGTAAGGAGCAGAGAGGCACACTCACACACTCGCAAGAGGCCTCCTAAAATATGAAACAGACTTTCACCATCAGTGTTAAGAGCAACTAAGTGGAAATCAACAAATAAAACGAAATCTAGCTACGTCCAGAAGTTTAGACACAGTCCTAAATATCTTCTGCCTTTCAACCCGCTCCCCAATTTCAACACACAAGGGCTGACTGGCTCACCATAGGCAGCGGGGTTCCCCCTGGTCTTGGGCAAGTTGGCACGGAGGATGGCATTGTTGAGGGTGTTGAGGTATGTAGGCATGCTGTGGTAGCCCTTGTTGTTGTAATAAACCTGGACAAAGAGAGGGGTGGGGGTGGGGAGAGAGATTAAATATTTATGAGCAAAGCTGCTCTTCTGTTAACAAGAGCACAGCGATCCGGAGGGGTAGGTTATGCAAAATATTGTACAGTATTGCCCTAAAGCCTAAACCACAGAGCCTAGGGCTTGCCAATCAGAAGGTCGGTGGTTCGAATCCCCACGACGGAGTGAGCTCCCGTTGCTTGGTCCCTGCTCCTGCCCACCTAGCAGTTCGAAAGCACATCGAAGTGCAAGTAGATAAATAGGTACCGCTCCGGCGGGAAGGTCAACCGCATTTCCGTGCACTGCTCTGGTTTGCCAGAAGCGGCTTAGTCACGCTGGTCACATGACCCGGAAGCTGTACATTGGCTCCCTCGGCCAGTAAAGTGAGATGAGTGCCACAACCCCAGAGTCGTCTGTGACTGGACCTAACGGTCAGGGGTCCCTTTACCTTTACCTCCCAATTAGCTTCATGGCTGATCTGAGATTTGAACCCAAACCATCCTGGCTCTACTACAGCCTTCTCCAACCTGATGGTCTCCAGAGCTTTGGACTAAAATTACCATCACCCTCCAACAAGCAAAGCTGTATTATCTACTCCAGCATGGCTGTGCTGCCTGGGAGTTGTAGTCCAAAACCTCTGGGGGGCACCAGGTTGGCAAAAGTTGTCCTGGCCCAACATCCTTATCTACTATACTGAAGATGGATCTCTATTCTGATCAAAATGAAACAGAAGGACAACTAGGGTCTCCCACCTTTGGTCCCACATTTAGCCTGCTCTGCCGGCTGCAGCTTCTTTATTTATTTAATGGTGGTGGTTGCTACTTTATCAAGGTATCTGTATCGATGAAGGGCAGGCTATAAAAATATTTTTATTTTAATAAGCAAATACCTGGGCAGCTCTCCGGACAGCAATTTTCTGCACCATGGGAGGAGCTTTGGCCCCAAAGGATGCTGGTATGGATTTCAGGAGATTGCCAAAGGTCATCGCTCCGTACCTGTGTGAGAACAGACAACAGAGCAGAAATGCAGAGCTTAGGGTTTAAATTTTGCAAAACTGAGGCGCAGTGGGGCCACATGGCCCATTGGGACTGGTAGGGTCAAAAGTGGTGGAGTCAGGGCCAAAATGACCCTTTGGCTAGTTGTAAAAAGGCAGGCAGGTGAGGAGCTAGCTGAGGGCAGACTAAAGCTGGTGGGAACTCACGGACCAGCCTCCACTGCTGCCTAGGCTGCCCTCAGACTGAGCAAACCAAAACAAAATGGCAGAGACAGATTACCATTACTATTATTTATTGCATTTATACCCCACTCTTCTCTTAAGCTGGAATTCAAGGTGCCTTCTAGCATTTTAAAAACATCATTGCAAAATGCAAAGTAAAAAAAGCACACTTGCCAAAACAATAGTTAAATTACATTTGAACACATTTAAAACCAGCATTTAAATGCAGTTTCCTCTGACTGTCAATACCTTAGCCTGCCAGGTGGGAGGATAACAAGGAGGGAGCCAATCTGGCCTCCTTTGGAAGGGGATCCTGCCATATGGGAGCAGCCACAGAAAAGGCCCTGTCTTGAGACAGACAGCTGCCTCAATTCCCCTCCCTCCCCAACACACCCACCCCTACCGATGCAGCCGAAAGCGGTCTGATGTATACAGCAAGTACTCCGAAACATTGCGCCCAGTAATGTCCACCAGGATGTCGCCTGTCACCACCTTCCTCTGTGGTGGGTGGCCCCCGACTCCGCTGGGGCAGGAAAAGCCGGTGCCCTGCATAGAGCAAGTGCACTTGATGGGCTCGTGGATGATGCTGGCCAATGATGGGGCAGAAGTGACCGTCTCTGTGAGGGGAAGAGCAAAGCAGCTGGGTTAAGCACAAGGATTATTCCTTCCTGTGCTAACTGAAGAAAGAAGGGACCTCCGTGTATTCTTTTTTTAAAAATAGCTATATCTGTATCTATATAGTACGATGACCTCTATGAGCATTTTACTTGTGTAATTTCAACCTTGTGCAGTTGAAGGCTGTCGAAACCGTGCAAATTAAATCCATGGAAGATCTTCCCGGCACAAAAAGATCTTTTAAGAGCTTGGCCTGGCAAGATCTTCGTGGTGTGTTGGCTCTGGCATGGCCCCACAAGATCTGCAGGAGCTGACCTTGCCAGTAAGCAAGGCAGAGAGAGAAAAGGCCGTTTTAGCTGCAATTGGCAACATGCTCTGAAATCCCTTTTCTACCGCTGCTTCCAGATACCCTAATAGTGCTACCACTCAATTTGAATTTTCAACCCAAAGCTTCAACCCAACATGGCAGATTCCCAAACTTTACCTCTGACAGTGGAGGGGTAAGTGGTGGAGTTCCAGGCCCTCAGCAAGTCCTCGTCCAGGGAGAAGGGGTAGTCGGAAGGGGCAGGTGACGGAGGGGGTGGCACAAAATTGGAGAGGGGCAGGCCCTGGGTGAAGGAATCCACGCACATAGCATCAAAGTACTTTGCCGCCAGCATCTTTGACTCGTTGCTGTTGAGGTTCAGGGATTGCACCAGCTGGTCCAATGTGCTGTTGAAAGCCGTCTTGAGCACACAGGTGGCCCCCACCCCCGAGGGACGGTAGAAGGTCTCGACCAACTGCTGGGGCTTCGCATCCGCTGACTGCTTGAACCTGCCAGAGGAGAGTATTTTTAAAATAATAATAATAATAATAATAATAATAATAATAATAATAATAATAATAATAATAATAATCAATATACCACCCTATACCCAGAGGTGTCAGGGCGGTTCATAGAAAAGAGTAATATCAGTTAGAAAGCAGGGTGGGTGTGAGGTTCAGGGTGGGAGTGAGGTTCAGAGTTTGGGGGGCCTTCCAAGCAGGCACTTCCACATGCCGTTGCCACCACCGCACACACAGGCCCCTTGAATTTCTGAGGGAGAAAGAATTCCCAACAGATCCGCTCCACATTGATGCAGCTCCTGGTTTGGTCTGCATAAGGGGGAGTTGATCTTTCAAGGACCTGGGATCCAAGGCATTTCAAAGGGTCAAAGAACAGTAGAGTTGGAAGGGACACCATGGGTCATCTAGTCCAACCCACTGCAATGCTTTGGGCTTTATACGCCAAGGGCAGAGCTTGAACTGGGCCTGGAAGCAAAGAGGCAACCCTGGGAGTTCTCTTAGCATAGGTGTTGCATGAGCCTCCCAGCTGCACCAATAAGCACTCTGGCAGCATCATTCTGCACCAGTAGCAGACCTATGTACAGCGCACTGCAGGAATCCAGATGGAGGCAACCAGAGTGAGGATCGTGGTTTGCTTCTCTCTCCAGGAACAGACATAGCTGACAAAGCAGCGGAGCTGGAAATAGGCACTCCTATTCGCGGAGTGGGATCAAACTACAGACCTGCACTTTCCAAGGGAGCATGACCCCATCCATCTCCAGCCCCCAGACTCAAGAATTTGGCACACACAACACCTTTGATTAGAATATGGCAGCTGTGCCTTCCTGCCTGCAGGGCCTTGGAGTATCCCCCGTGTGTAGCAGCTGAAGGTGGAGGAGAAAAGAGAAGAGGCTGGTGGACAGGTATCAGCTTGATTCACACCCCAAGAAGAATGCTATTACTGCTTAAAGGTAGTTCCACAAAGGAAAGGAGCTCAGGGACAAGGGGAAAGACAACACTCACAAGAAGGAACAAACAGGAATGGAAAAGCTAAGGTCCAAAGCTGAAACTGAAGATCCAGATAGAGGAAGCTATAGATAGGCAGCCCACCACTGGATGAAAGCAGGAAATGAACTGAGGAAGTAGCTGCATGCCCCTGGCCTTGGAACATTTACTGCCTTGGTGACTCCCATGGGAAATCTTACTCAACGAAGTTGAAGCTGGAAAAAATTCTTCTTTCTCTGCATGCAACCTTTCAGAAAAATAAAAAACCACCAGGGTCCCTATGGCTTCTGGGTCCAGATCTGTAAAAGGTGGAATGACAGAGCTCTCACCGGTATTCATGCCGTTCCTCGTTGGCATATGGGATGAAGTTGCCTTTGGGTTGGGTGTAGTTGTGGTACTGGGATGGCGAGAGGATGAGAGGAGGCAGGTCTCCTGTGAAACAAACATTTGTTACAGCTACTTTGAAGCTCTAAGAGATAGCCCCATTTTAAGCACTAAAATGCATGGGGTGGGGATATCTGAATCCTTCCCCCAATATTCTATGGATTCCCTTCACCCCTAAACACCTCTTGGTCCCTACCTGATCTCTTCTAGTTTTTCCACAAAGCACATCCTTTCATTTTGAAACACTCAGTCTTACTGCAACAAGGTGTATGTGGGGCTGCCTTTGAAGAAGGTTCAGAAACTTCAGCTGGTGTAGAATTTGGCAGCCAGGTTGCTCACCAGGGCAAGACGGTTTGACCATATGACACCGATCGTGGTCCAACTGCACTGGCTGCCAATTAGTTTTCAAGCCCAATTCAAAGTGCTGTTTTTGACCTATAAAGCCTGGAAGAGCTCAGGACTGCAAAACCTCCAGGACCGCCTCTTCCCATATGAGCCTACCTGGACCCTGTGATCCTCATTTGAGGCCCTTCTTCATGTGCCCCTTCCATGGGAGGCTCGGAGGGCAGAAACACAATAATGGGCCTTTTCTGCAGTGGCTCCCTGTTTGTGGAATGCTCTCTCCAGGTAGGCTCACCTGGAACCTTCGCTACATATCTTTAGATGCCAGGCAAAAACATTCCTCTTCTCTCAGGCCTTTTGACTAATTAAACAGAATACATGGCCTTTTGTGTGTATTTAGGAGGGAGTTATTGCTTTTGTTTGTTATTATGTGTATTTTTGTGATTTATATTTTAACTGTCCTGTGATCTTTGGATGAAGGGTGGTACACAAATTTAATTAGTAACAACAACAACAACGGTGACAAATAGCAGCACTGCTCAGGATGATCTCAGTCAACATGCTGAGATCTAAGGGCTCAGGTGGTGCTCAAGGGACCCTGGACCCAAGTTGTCCAGGGCTTTGTATATCAACACAGGAGCCTTGAACCCGACCCAGGAGCACACCGGCATCTAGGGCAGATGTTTTAACAGAAGTTACGCTGTGCACCCAAAGGCCTTCAAAGTGGTTTACAATGTAAAAGTGTTTTAAAATCCAGAATCCAAACAACAAATATGATGACCATGCAGCTGAACTAGAAAACCAGGGTGGCAATAATTCAAAGGCCCCGCTGAAACTGAAACAGATTAATCAGAAAATAAATTTGAAACACAGAAGCTATATTACTCCAAGGGACTGAGATCCACAGTCTAGGTGCCACTGTTAAAATGGCCCAGTGCTCTCATCTCTACAGTATACCAGGCTTAATCTTCAGTGCAGCAGCACCTACACTTTGGAACTCCCTGCCACTGTACCCTTTTCTGGTACCTGCTTAAAAATATTTTTGTTTAGGCAAGCCTAGTCAGAGATTTAGAATACTGGTGTGCTTATTAAAAAAATGTTGTAATTGTTTTTACTAAAGAAACTTACTGTGCTCAATTCTTTTTTTGTGTGTGGACTGCTTTAAGGTCTTCTACAATCAAGCGGCATATAAATATTATGAAATGAATGAATAACCTGGCCTTCTGTATTTTGGGAGACTGCTGGACGCAGAGCCTACTTCAGAACGAAGTGCACCTACCTATCTCAGGCACGGAGAGCGCCACTGTCATGGCTACACAGACGAAGAACGCAGGCAGCAGGATCTGGGAGAAGAGAGCCTTGGTGTTCCGCTTGGCACAGTGGAACCGCTTGACGATGAGCCCATGGAATTGGCGCAGCTTGAGCCAAGAGCCCTCCAGCTTGATGCTCCCCTGCCCCACCAGCGCATGTTCATCCAGGTCCGCCTCTGGGTCTGCAGCGGGAAAGAGCAGAGGGGAGATGGGGCGGGGGACTGAGGCTTCTCTCTCTCTCTCTCTCATAGGGTGGGGTCCAAAAACAACAGGATGCAGGCAGATATATGACCCCCACCTACCGAAAACAGGCAGAAGAGGAAACCACATGGAAATCCCAGAGACACAGAGCCTATAGGAGTGGTACCCCACAGAGTGGCATTCATGTGGTGCTTTGAGTCCTGTGCTTTCTCCTTCCCCCTCCACCCCTCACCTCCTGCAGTCTTCCCCCCTGTTAAAATGCTTTACTTAATACAATTTAACACGCATTTAATTCGTGCAATTTCAACTTTACGCGGTTGATGGCTGGCTGGTCAAAATCACAAATGATAAATGCACAGAAGGCGGAGAGCTTTAAAAGCTCCTTTGTGCAGGGTTTTCCCAGAGCAGAAAGAGCTTTTAAGATCTCCTCCTTGCTTACCAGACTATGGTGGGCTCTTGTCAGATCTCATGGGTCTATCCGAGTTTCCACAAGAGCCTCCAAGAGCCCAGTAAGCAAGGCAGGGAGCTTAAAAGATACATGCCTTGCAGGGGAGGGTGAGACTTGTTTGGGTCACTGACTCCAGAAGGCAAGTCTGCTTGTGTAGGGTCAGTTCCAAGCGGGTGCGTTGATATTAAACAATTTTGGCTTTAAATGCCATCCCTGAACCATAACCCCCGCATAAGATGTGAGTTGGCTGTACAGTAGTATTATCATTACTACATTTATTTATCACCCACCATTTGCCAGCAGGCCCCATGGTGGATTACAGTAATTTAAAACCCAGAATAAAAAAGCACACACAGTTAAAGCACTTTGCATTTACATAAACAGGGTGGGTTCTGAAGAAACACATCTCGGGTGTCAAAGGCCAGGGTACAGAGGTGCACCTTTAGCATTTCCCAAAAGCTGTATGGTGAGGGTGCCAGATACAACTCTGGGGAGGGAACTTCACAGCTTAGGGTCAGAGAAGACCCTCTCTCGGGCCACCACTCCAAACCTCTGAGGGCAGTAGAACTATCATGAGGGCCACCTCTGCTGATCTCAGCACCTGGAAGGGTCTGCAATGCAGGAAGTGGTCTCTCATATATTTAGACTGGAAGCCTCTTGGGGCAGAGGTCTGGGCTTTTTATGTTTCAGTTAGTCTGGTGTCCATAAATAACCAACACTCCCCTCCCCCCCCCCCACCAGGGAGAGCAAGCAGAAGCAGCCTCACAAACCAATCTGTTAGTTTATCTTACAGATCCCTCCCTTTCAAAAAAACATCAGACCCACCTAGACTCCCCCCTTGTGCTCACCCAGCCCCCGCCTCTGATGGGTGGGCTCTCGGGCGCCAGTCAAGGGAAGAGCAGGGTGTGGAGGGTGCTCTTTCCACTCTGTGCCTTGCCCTCTGCCCACCAGCTGATGGCACTCAGGTGGGGACAGAGCACAGGGGTTGCTCATCATTCTCCAAGCCCTTCTCCTGCTTGGCAGCAGCAGCAGTGGTGGGGGTTTGGTGAGTGTGGTGAAGAGTACCCTCTGCACCCCACCTGTCAGCTCCAGGGATTTGGTGAGCGCATGGAGGGAGCCCTCCACACTCATCCAGTCTGACATGGGGGATGGGGCGCTGAGCATGCTCTTCACCCCTCACCAACGGTGGCCTCCGTCCCCACCAGGGGGGTGGCGTACACACATACTGGGTGCTTGGGGGGGCGCTACACCCCTGGCTGCATCCAAGGGTAAAGGAGATTGCAGGTGTAATCTCAGAGCCTTTGCCTATGATCTTTGAGACTTCATGGAGAACAGGTGAGGCCCCTCCAGACTGGAGGCAGGCAAATGCTGTCCTCATTTTCAAAAAAGAAGAAGAAGGCCTGGGTAACTACCAACCAGTGAGCTTGACATAAATACCAGAGAAGGTCCTTGAACAGATAATTCAACATTTGGTCTGTGAGCACTTAGAAAACAATGCTTTTCAGCATGGGTTTCTCAGAACCAAGTCATGCCAGACAATTCTCATTTCTTTTTTGATGGAGTTACAAATTTGGTGGATCAGGGGAATGCTGTGTACATAGTGTATCTTGATTTCAAAATCAAAATCTTGATTTTGACAAAGTCCCCCATGATATCCTTGCAAGGAAGCTGGTAAAATATGGGGTGCATGAGGTCATTGTTAGGTGGATTTGTAGCTGGTTTACTGACCAAACCCAAACCACCATTAGTGGTTCCTTATCATCCTGGAAAAAAGTGACCAGTGCAGTGCTGCAAGGTTCTGTCCTGGGCCCATT
This sequence comes from Lacerta agilis, assembly GCF_009819535.1. Taxonomy (NCBI): domain Eukaryota; kingdom Metazoa; phylum Chordata; class Lepidosauria; order Squamata; family Lacertidae; genus Lacerta; species Lacerta agilis. The sequence continues at coordinate 2,054,542 of NC_046331.1, read as the reverse complement.
GTTGTTCAACATCTTTATAATTGACTTACGATGAAGGAATTTAGGGAATGTCATTTGCAGATGACACCAAACTGGGAGGGGTAGCTAATGCCACAGAAGACAGAATTGGAATTCAAAATGACCTTAACAGATTGGAGAACAGGGCCCAATCTAACCAAATCAATTTAAACAGGAACAAATTTAAGGTGTTCCAGATCAAGGGAAGTAATAGTACTACTCTATTCTGCCTTGGTCAGACCACACCTGGAGCACTGTGTCAGTTCTGGGAACCACAATTTAAGAAAGGTACAATCAAGATGATCAGGGGTCTGGAAACCAAACCTTATGAGAGAAGATTGAGGGAGTTGGGTATGTTTAACCTGGAGAAGAGAAGACTGGGAGGAGATATGATAACCATCTTCAAATATCTTAAGGGCTATCACATGGAACATGGGGGAAAACAAGCTCATTTACTGCTCTGGAGAGTAGGACTCAAACCAATGGCTTCAAGTTACAAGAAAAGAGATTCTAACTAAACATCCAGAAAAACCTTCTGACAGTCAGAGCTGTTCAACAGTGGAACAGTCTCCCATGGGAGGTTGTAGGATCTCTTCCCCACCCCACCCCACCCCCGCCGCACCATGGTGCCCTCCTCCCAGGGTGGGGGTGGGGAACACGCAAGGTCTCTCACATGTTACAAACCTTGCAGACTGGCGTTATCAGGGTCTTGCGGGTTATCAAACAACGGAGAGTAATCCCCATAGAACTCCGAATAAGCCCCACCTTCATCGCCTCTCACAGAGCCAGCTGAGGACGACGACTGCAGTGACGTCTGAGACTGGGTGAGCTGGGAACAGGCCTGCAGGTTCCCCTGGTCTGCCTCAGGCTTCTCAAGCGTCTCTGCCCCTAGGAGGAGTTCCCCATTAGCCTCAGCCTTGGGGCCCAGTTGGGAGTCAGGCAGAGGGAAGGTGTCCTTTTGGGACTCTTTCACATCTGTAAGGGATGGTGAAAGAGTGAAGGTTATTTATTCAGTGCAGTCACAGAAGCATGACCCGAGAGGCTCTCAAGACAACAGCTCACTTCCCTCCCCTGCCCTTAAGAGACAAAATTTGTTCTGATGGATTACCAACCGAAAAAGCTCAGATTACAGTGGAGTAGTGGAACATAGGGTTTGGTTTGAGCCCAACAGTATGTACAAAGTCAATTTTATGAGCTACAGTTCAGTTTGAGCTCAGGGACCTTTTTATTTGGTTTTACAGTTTGTTCAAAATGAGCAGGTTCCTTTTTCTTAAACCTTTCTTAAGTTCACAAAGTAATTGAAATACTTTACAACAAAACAAAGCCAAAGCATCAGATGGAGACTTGCTATTACCAGCCCACAGTATGTGTTTGGATGTGACATTGGAACATGAAGAGGTTCAATCTAAAGCCAGATAAGAAAATAACATTAATGTTCTCACAGTGGAACATTCTCCCTTGGGAGGTTGTGCACTCTCCTTCCTTGGAGGTTTTTAAGCACAGGTTGGGAGGCCATCTGTTATGGACGCATTAGTTGAGATTTGCATTGCAGGGGGTTGGACAATATGACCCCCAGGGTCCATTCCAACTTTACAATTCTATGATTCTTACCGACATCACTGTTTTCCAGAGATTGGTCTTCCTCTGAGACCTTGAGGAAAACCTCTTCCAGGGTGGTGTCCATCAGCCCAAAACTGGTCAGGTCTAGGTCATCCAAACTGTGCTCCAGGTGCTAAAGAAACAGAATGGGAGGAAACCAGAGGTGAGTCAACACAGGTGTGTCCATCTAACCTCCACCAGATACCATGCACTGCTAACCGTCAAAATATCCTGCATCAGCCAAGAGCATCCTTCTTTGAGCACGCCATCCAGGCACAAGGATTCCGTGTCAAAGCCTCATGGTATGATGTTATTGGTGGAACACCTGTTCTGTTGGGATGGGCAAAATGAAGTTACACATTCAGTCATTTAGTAGATTTGTATCCTGCTTTTCAACTAGAGTCTTCCAAAGCAGCTAACTACATTCAGGAAAAATGCAACAGATACATCAGGCACCACACATTCACAAAACAGAACACTGAAGCAGGCGCTGGCTGCCATCAGATGCTCCTGCCCACATGCAATATGGTAGCAGCTGGCCCTGCAGAAAGAGGGGAAAGCGTGACTGGAGCAGGCCCTGATCTTGCCTTCCTCGTTCTTTAGACAATGCACAACTACCTTTTGGAATTCACAGCCACAAGATATGCTGACAGCCACTGATTTAAAGGGTGCTAGCAGTGCCTTTTCTTCTTCTGGGGGTGCTTGAGGGTATGGAGTACTGGCAACCCCCCCCCCCATGTTAAAGGTGTGGCACTTACTCTAACAACTTCATGGTGAGAACTGGCACCTTTTTTCTATAAAAAAGCACTGAGTGCTTAAAAAAATATTCACGGACGAGAAGGCTATCAATGGCTCCTAATGATAGCTATAGAGATATTCCACATTCAGAGGCAGTCTACTTCTGAGTATCAGTTGCTGAGTAACAGAGGGGATGGGCTATTGCCCATGACCTAATTATTGGGTTCACATAGGCAGCTTATTAAGCCGTTCACAAAAATAATAAAACAGTCAAAAACATCTATTTAAAACATTCAAAAAATAATTAACACCACTGATACTCTAAAAACTGAAGTAAAACACATTTCAATGTTTTACATATTTGGGTAGACTCGCCTAAACAAAAGATGTAAAAGTACAGTGGAGGAGTCTCCCTGATGTCAACAGGCAGGGAGTTCCGAAGTGTGTGGGTGCTGCCACACTAAAAGATCAATTTCTTGCAAGTGCGGAATGAATATTATGTGGGAACTGTAACTGTGCTGGTTCTGCAGATGGAAGTGGTTGAGTGGGCATGGGACAAGGTAATCTCGAAGGCAAATTTCTGTTTGCTGGAAAAAGGAGTGGAGATCACAATGCAGGAATATGGAGATCTGTCACCTTCACCGTATGTACTCTTTTAGGTTCCTACTAAAAACATTCTTGTTAAGATAAGCCTACCCAGATGTTTAGAAAGTTGAGGTGAGTTTAATTCTGTTTCTAGTCTACTGTTTTAACTTTCTGAAAGCTTTGATTTATAGCAGTTAATCTTTCTCATTGATAATTTTATTATCTTTAAAAAATGCTTTGGAGGCGCTTTTTTGCAATCAAATGGTGTCTAGGTTTTATGCAATAAACAAACAAGAAAACAAACGAACAATTCATTATTGTTTTAAAACGTTTCTTAAGTGCCTACCAAACAACCCCCAAAGCCCTGTAATTCATATGCCCAGGCCTTTGAGGGTGTGAGTACATATCAAAAATTTAAACCAAACTCTACGTGCCCCAATTTAAAGATGTATGCAAATGAAGGCTGGCAACATTAATGCCCCCCATAATAGGAATCACTTGCAAACGACCACAGTGCCTGGAGACAGACAGTCAGGTCGTGCATCCACAGCAGTGTCCAGAGGAGGAATGACAGCTGGGAGGAACACAGAAAGAATAAACGCCATGGTGCATCTGCAGCAGCACAACTGGATGCCTTCCTCTGTCCCAGCTGCAACAAAACATGTCTCTCCCATATCAGTCTCCACAGCCACAGCAGGCGCTGTAACCCCCAAAGGCGCACTCCTCCATTGTCTCATGAGACAGATGGATGCCAACCAACCAGTCCTGTCCCCCCCCCTTTTGCTTATTCACCAACTGCCTGGTACCTGGAAGAGCCTTTCGAAACAGCCCTTCTTGACTGCTTCACTGGGGAGGATGTAGGAGAGCTCTGTGTTGGTGTTAGAGATGAGGAGGCAGGAAGCAACATACTTCTTGATGAACTGTGTGACTCGTGCTTCGGAGCAAGGGCTGATGGAAGACTGGCAGGGAGAGCTGTGAGTCTGCCCAGAGTCTAAACAAAGAGGAGGGGGCGGGGGAGAAGGAGAAAAAAGATTATTTATTTATTTGCTGTCACCTTATATCAGTTTACAACCAGGAACATTAACAAAAATACACATATGCATATCATAAGCACATAAAGACATAAGAATAGCCTGCCGGATCTGGCCAGTGGCACATCTAGTCCAGCATCCTGTTTTCATGGTGGTCAAGCAGATACTTCAATGGGAAACCCACAAGCAGAACATGAGCACAAGAGCCCTCTTCCTCCCCTCCTGTGGTTTCCAGAAACTGGGATTCAAAAGCATATACTGCCTCTGACCATGGAAGCAGAGCAGAGCCATTGTGGCTAGTAGTCATTCATAGCATCGCCCTCCTCCATGAATTCATCCAATCCTCTTTTAAGGCAATCCAAGTTGGTGGCCATCACTGACCCCTGCAGGAGGGAGTTCCACAGTTTATAACGATGTGCTGTATGAATAAGTACTTTCTTCCAACATGAATTGTCAAACATTCAACCTCATTTGATGTCCACAAGTTCTAGTGTCATGTGGGAGGGAGAAAACGCTTTTCTATTCACTTTCTCTAATGAGAACTGCTGTATCCAAAAACATTGTCACTTAAACTGTGGTTGACCCTGAAGCAGAGTGACCATAAGAGACTCAGCAGAGCAGCAAGGGAGGGAGTGTTTGATGGGATGTATTAGGCCTTTCCTAGCCCCTAAAGAAACTACAATAGAAATGGACATGCTAGATAGACCACAACTCAGCTGTTGTTACAAGGGCAGCAGCCATTGTCATTGGGTTTTTATTGCATCTTCCATCTAATGAAGGGACACGGTTGGCACTGTGGTCTAGACCACAAAGCCTAGGGCTTGCCAATCAGAAGGTCAGCAGCTCAAATCCCTGTGATGGGGTGAGCTCCCATTGCTTGGTTCCAGCTCTTGCCAACCTAGCAGTTTGAAAGCACATCAAAGTGCAAGTAGATAAATAGGTACCGCTCTGGTGGGAAGGGAAACAGCATTTCTGTGTGCTGCTCTGCTTTTGCCAGAAGCGGCTTAGTCATGCTGGCCACATGACCCAGGAAAAATGTCTGCAGACAAACGTTGGCTCCCTTGGCCAGTAAAGCAAGATGAGTGCCGCAACCCCAGAGTTGTTCGCGACTGGACCTAACGGTCAGGGGTCCCTTTACCTTTTCCATCTAATAAATTAAACCTAGCCAGAGAGGAAGGCACCCTATATTTAGGGATAGTTAATCAACCCAAGTATGGCTTTCCATCCTTATGGGTTGGTGGGCCCAGAATAGTTGGGGAGTGTCACCCAATAAAAAACTGATGGCATATAAAATCAGGAAAGATAAAAATAAGTACTTCCTCACACAACACAGAAAAGCCTTATGGGATTTGCGTGGTCCAATAAAGACCTCCGCCTGAGGTGGCTTTAAGTGGAAACTAGACAAAGATATGGGGCAGGAAGATGAGGAGGAGGAGCCTATCAACAACCACTAATGCAAACTGCTACATGGAACCTCCATGTACAGGGGCAGTCTGCACCAGAGTATTAGAAACTGAGCACAAAGAAACAAGGGTGGCCAGAGTCAAATTGCTCTTTAAACAACAAACAGTTGTCTGGTCCTGCCAGGAGAGCCTCATACTGCTTGCCGCAGCAAGGGCTTCTGAGAGAGAGGCTGGAGCCACTGAAACCACGACGCCCAACAACACTGACCAGCATTGGCTCGGGCGTCCGACTGCTTCTTAACGACAGTAAGCTTGTACCCGTCACCATAGGTGCTCTTCAGAAAGAGGGGGGACCCACAGCACTTCAGCTTCCCATGAGAGATGATGGCAATGCGGTCACCCAGGAGGTCAGCCTCATCCATGTGGTGTGTGGACAGGAGGATGGTCCTTCCTGTGGGAAAAGGGTTAGGGTTAGGTAAAGGGGCTGTCACAGAGGCACGAAGGACAGGGCAACAGCCCCTCACAAAAGAACACATTATTCAACCACAATGTTCTGGGGAAAGACAATCTTCTGCATCATGCATTCAACTTCACTTGGAGGTTTTTAAGCAGAGGTTGGACGGCCATCTGTCAGGGATGTTTTAGCTGAGAGTCCTAAATTGCACGGGGTTGGACTACGTGACCCTCAGGGTCCCTTCCAACTCTAAGATTCTATGGTCACAATCCTTATTGACACAAAGATGAACTAGTTGTCCACCCCAATGCTCACAATCACTCTGTGCATTTAAAGCAGTGCCAAGCCGCTTTGCACAGTGTTGGCTCCCCACCCCCATTCCAGAAAAGTCAGCTGAACTGACACAAGGGAAGGCAAAAGGATGTGGGTTGGTAGCTGGTGCGCCCCACCTGTTAAGCCCCAGCAGAGTGAGGCAGCACCCATTTATCTCACTTACCTTGTTTGTATTTGAGGATGAGGTCCCAAATAGCTCTCCGTGCATAGGGGTCCACGCCAGCAGTGGGCTCGTCCAAGATGACAGCCCGGGACCCTCCGACAAAGGCAATGGCCACCGACAGCTTCCTCTTCATCCCTCCTGACAGTGTCTGCACCAGGGAGTGGCACTTGTGGGTCAGCTCCAGGTCTTCAATCATCCTGGAGGAACACAATGACATGTGTGGGTGGGTGGGGGGTTTAGGCTTCCAAAGTGTCCAAGTCCGATCCTAGAACTTTGTGGGCTCCTCCACAAGTAAACAGTTAAGGGATGAGAGGAGGATAGCATTACCTTTGCCCCTCTCCCAAATGCTGGCCTCCCCTCTCTCCACCCCAAAGTATGATTAATTGAACCTACCCCAACCTGGTTTGTGCCCCACCCCTTAACCTTGTGTTTCAGACTACAAAATGGCCACACTAACTGGCTGATGGGAATGGCATGCCAAAACATCTGCGTCCTCATCAAGGGACAGCATGGAAGCAGGAATTAGGGCAAGGTGATCCTTGCAGGTCCCTTCCAACTCTACAATTCTAACAAGATTGATGGAAGACTCTTACTGTTAATGTCAGCTTGCAATGGATTTTTTTGTTAATTGTTATTTTTATTATGATTATTATATTATGATTTTTTTTCTGTTACAACAGCAATCTTGTAAAAAATGAATTTAATTTAAAGGGTGCCAAATGCACTTTAACTGGGCAGCCTGAATTTGCTGGTGTGAGTTCAGTTCCAACTAGCTAAACAGTGACAGACTGTAAGCAGCTTTGGAGTGTTTATCGTAGCATAAGCTTTCATATCTAAGGTTGCTACAGGATTTTTTTTGCAGCCGATTCTTCCCCCAACACCAAATAATTGACAGCAGGTACAATAAAACCCCCAGGTGCTGCCCTTCTAACAACACTGAGGTGGCGTCTATCCTGCATGTCCTTTTCTACTGTAGTTTCTATGAAGGAGCTAGGAAAGGCCTAATACATCCTATTACACACTCCCTCCCTTACTGCTCTGCTGAATCTCTTAGGCTCGCTCTGCTTCAACTAGCCAATCCCAGAGCAAGTGGCAATGTTTTTGGATACAGCCGTTCTCATCAGACCACCCATGATTGCCATATATATATATAATATACTGCTTAGCATTATTATTATTATTTTTAGTAGAAAAAGATGTTTAATACGTATTTCTTATCTTTTATGAAGAGGAAGAACTACATTCACATAATAATGGATTTTTCCTTCACACATGTATTCTCTTGCTGCATTAGAATGAATATCAAAGTAAACATTGCCCGAGACACTGTTCTGATAGAACACACACCCCAACTGAGAAGATACTCCATGTGCAAAGCAGGTGAGCTCTGCTGCAGGAGCCTGGTGTGCAAAGTGGAAGTCTGTACCCAAAATTACACAAGAGCAGCCCCTGCCCCTCATGCACACTGTGCAAAATGTTTTCCAACAACAACCACCTGTTAGGCAAGGGTGAGGTTAAGGAAGCAAAAGCTCAACTGGGAGCGTCCACAACCCTACTAAGCATTGTTATCATTTAGTTGAATTAATGTGTATTTTTTATCAAATCTATTAATTGCTATAAAATGTTATAATGGTCTGTTGACTGCAGATGAAGTGCCTGGTGCGGAGGAGAGGGATGGGCTGAGCCTGCCTACTTGTCCATCTCCTTGCGTATCTCCTCTTCTGCCATGCCCTTGAGCTGCGAGTAGAACCACAGGTGCTCCTCCACAGTCAGCTTGTCAAAAAGCACGTTGTGCTGTGGGCACATGCCCAGGTTCTTCCGAATCTCATCCATCTCCGTCCGGATGTCGTGGCCGTAAATGGTAGCAGAGCCAGAGGTTGGAGGGAAGAGGCCTGTCAGGATGGACCTAAGAGGGAAGGGAGGGAGAGACGTCATCAAGCCACACCCACCTACTGCCCATCAACACAGGGGAAAAGAGAAGAGGCCACAAGGTGATTCATTATTTCATTACTTCATTGTATTTGATAAATTAGGCTGGCTCTCTCCTTGCTGTCTCTCTGCCGGCAGATGAAGGAAGACCTTTTTATTTCAACAGGCCTTTGGGAGGTGACTGGAAAGGGCTACTGCTGTTAATATTGTTGTTATTATTGGTATTTGCATGTCATGAAGTGGTTGGATGCAGGAGTGGTGGAAGGAACTATTAGAGGTTACCGTCCACACACTTTCGCTGCACAGATACTGGTGGTTAGGTAAAAGCTCTTTTAAACTGTTTAGCAGAGCAATCTTCCCAGGAGCAGTGGACAATAACAAAAGTTGTTCTACAGACGACTCACAAACTCTGTGAAGTCTCGGTCAAGAGATGTTATTCCCAGACCGGGTACAAGCATTATGGTAGCAAATATATTTTCGACTGTTAAAATAAACAGCAATTAACAACACACTTTAAAACAAAAATCTCTCTTATCTCCCACATGTCGTAAATTACAGGAACAGTCCTTCAACAGATTTTACAGGCAGCACTCTTTCGTCAGACATCTGCCATCGGGGTCTGCAAAAACGAAGCCGAGTGGTCTTCTTCTTATTGGCACTTCCAGCTGATGCTAATTAGGCACAGAGTGCCACTTCCATATGTAGAGGGAAACTCTAGAACCTTTTAGAAACTTTCTACTTGTTTCTGGCAGAATGATTCCCTAACAGGAACCAGCTGGGGAACCACCAAAGGAAGAAGGCTTAGAGCCCAGGGACTGGTGATAGGACAACAATGAGTGGTCACAGGGAGAAGAAAAGAGGGAAGGGGAAGTATTGGAAGCTGAAGGGGTAACAGGGCTTAGTGAGTAGGGAGAGTCTGTGGCAGAGAGAAGTCCAGAATCAGAGGAAGAAGCTGAAGCAGGAGAAGAGGGAGGCCAAGAGGCAGAGATGAGCCATGCTGGTGAAGGGTCACTGGAGGAGAAAGATAATTGGGGCAGTTTCCTTTCTCACTGGCAGAATCTGTCCAGATTTAGCAAGGTATCTGATGGACTTTGCCCCCTCCCCACCACTCGGCCGCTGCCATCCAGCAGTTTTGTGATTTTGGTGCCCACCACCAAAACCTAAGCTGACTCACTTACATGGTTGTGGTCTTGCCAGCTCCGTTGTGGCCCAGGAAAGAGACCACCTGGTTCTCGTAGAGGTAGAGGCTCAGCTTGTTCAAAGCCAACTTCTTGTCTGTCTTGTAGATCTTGGTCAGTTTGTCCACACAAACCACCAGTGGAAGGTGGGTCGGCTCCTCCTCAATCCCACGAGTCTCGTCTGTATGCAAAGCCAAAACTTTCGTGAGTGTGCTGGTTACTAGCCAACATGCCGCAAAACACAGAGTGCTAAGACCACCCCAACATGAGTTGCAAGCTTGCAAATAGCAACTACAGTGGTGCCCCGCTAGACGAAAATAATTCGTTCTGCGAGTATTTTCGTCTAGCGGTTTTTTCGTCTAGCGAAGCGGCAATGCAAACCGCGGTTTTCGCTAGACGAAAAAATACCGTATTTTTTGCTCCATAAGACGCACTTTTTTCCTCCTAAAAAGTAAGGGGAAATACCTGTGCGTCTTATGGAGCGAATGGTGGTCCCTGCAGCTAAATTGCCCAGGAGCCAAAAGCAGATTGTGTTTTTTATTTTACAAAGAGAAAAGGGAGTGTTGAAAGGACCCCGCTCAGCAGCTGATCAGAAAGAGATCGGGAGAGAGATAAGAGTCCCGGCTCCCTTTCAGCCCCGCCCTCCTTTGTTGAATGTGCTGCAGAGGGAGGTTGTTTGTTTCCCCAGGACATGTGACTGGCTGATTAGATTATCTGTCTGGAAACAGTAGAAATGGCTCCTTTTCCTTAAGATTTTTCAGAAATGTGAGTTAAACCCCATAAAAATGGGGCTTTTCCTCTTTGCTTTTCCCCCTTTGCAAAAGGAGCTTTGCTTTTCCCCCTTTGCAAAAAAAAGCTGCAAAACCTTTTGCTGATCCTCAAAAAAAAAACCAAAAAAACAACAGGGCTTTTCCCTTTGCAAAAAAGCTGCAAAGCCTTTAGCTGATCCTAAAAAAAGGCCTTTTGCCTTTGCAAAAACAGCTGCAAAACTTTCAGCTGATCCTCAAAAAAGCCAGGGCTTTTCCCTTTGCAAAAAAGCTGCAAAGCTTTTAGCTGATCCTCAAAAAAACAAACAAACAGGGCTTTTAGAGGAGGAAAACCAGAAAAATGTTTTTTTTCCTGGGTTTCCTCCTCTAAAAATGAGGTGCGCCCTATGGTCCAGTGCGTCCTATGGAGCGAAAAATACGGTATATATTTTTTTCGTCTTGCGAGGCAGCCCCATAGACAAATTCGTCTTGCGGGGCAGCCTTCCGCTAGATGAATGCCTTCGTCTAGCGAGTTTTTCGTCTAGCGAGGCACCACTGTACTACAACAACAAAGTACTAGCCTATGAAGATGCTAGTACAGTACGATCACATTTTATGTGGGGGTTATGTTTCAGGGATGATATGTATATTGAAAAACACATATACTCAAAGCTCCCTGCCCTGGAACCACCCCTGCATGAGCATCCTTACTTTTTGAAGATTTTAAGCTCTCCACTTTGCTTATTTGGGCAAGGCCCACTCAGCACATGGGCTCTTGCGAGATCTCGCAGGGTGACCAAGTTTCTGTTAAATCTTCCAGAGCTGGTGTGTTGAGAGGACCTTGCTTGGTAAGCAAGGTGGAGAGCTTAAGAGCTCTTTAGCACCAGGTTTCCCTGGCATGGAAACAGTTTTTAAGCTCTCTGCACACATTTGGCTCGTGCAATTTCAACTGATCGGCCTTCAACCATGCAAGTTAAATTGCATAAGCTGAAGTTGTGATTGTACTGTATTCTATGCTTCCATGCTGTCCCCAGCCATCCAATGGGGCGGTTCTGCTTCTCCGTCTCACCCAGCCTCCTGTTCTCCATGGCACAAGCTTGGTCTTCCTCCATGACACTCAGGCGGGTGGTTCGTGACCAGGGCCATGTCCACTCCCATGTCTCTGTGCGCCCATTTCCCAGCCAGTAGGATTTCTGAAAGGGGAAGTACCAGGGCCTGGGAAGTCCATACATTCCTATAGGGAAGGAAGAAGAATTGGCATGAAACTGGAGCTAGGATTGGGGCAGAAACTGTGTGCTGCAGAATGATGTGGAGATGTGACCAGAACAAGACTGGAAAAGAACCAGGTTCAAACCCCCTCTCAGCTGTGAAGCTCACTGGGTGATTTTGGGTCAGCCTAACCTACCTCATAGGCTTCTTGTGGGGGGGGGCAAATGGGAGAGGCGGGGGACCATGCACACCTTTTTGAGCTCCTTGGTGAGAAATAAAGTAAAGGTAAAGGGACCCCTGACCATTAGGTCCAGTCACGGACGACTCTGGGGTTGTGGCGCTCATCTCGCTCTATAGGCCAAGGGAGCAGGCATTTGTCTGCAGACAGCTTCCGGGTCATGTGGCCAGCATGACTAAGCCACTTCTGGCGAACCAGAGCAGCACACAGAAACACCGTTTACCTTCCTGCCAGAGTGGTTCCTATTTATCTACTTGCACTTTGACGTGCTTTCAAACTGCTAGGTTGCCAGGAACAGGGACCGAGCAACAGGAGCTCACCCCGTTGTGGGAATTCGAACTGCTGACCTTCTGATTGGCAGGCCCTAGGTTCTGTGGTTTAGACCACAGCGCCACCCGCATCCCCTTTTGGGGGGAAAAGGTGGAGGGCAAATGCAATAAAATGGGATGAACAGAGGGAGAATTGAAAGTGAGCCTGTATGTTAGCCTAAGTCAGTGGCAGTAGGAGACTGACAGATCTCAACCCCCCTCTCAGCAGGAGGCTGGGCAACCTAGCAAAACTGGGTCTCCCCCCTCACTCCCCCCACATACCTGGGTGTACAGCCTCAATGTACCACGTCAGCACCCCATAGACTACGGCGTCAATGATCAACATCATCATGGAAAGGAGAAGGTTGAAGTCATCCCCCTCCACGGGCGACTGGCTGAAGGTATGCCACTGGATGCCCACACCAGCCACCTCGTAGAGGGCAAAGTACTTAGAGCCCAGACCAAAGGCAGTGGTGGACATCAGGGACTGGAGGAGAACAGGGGAGGGAAGAGGGAGAAGAGACAAAGAGATGCTGCAGGGTTTTATTGGATTAAATATTTGCCTGCTGCTTTCCCAACAACCAAATGGAGCTTATAGTAACTCACAGTGATTAATGAGTTAGGATGCATCCGCTAAGCCAGGATATATGGTGTGCTAGGCTGCATCCACACTATAGTTAGAATTCTGCACCAGCACTGAAAACTGAAATTTGGAAGCCAGCATAAATCATGCACATGTCTGCATAATTAATCCTCCTCTTTATGCTTCTGGGGAAGGAGCAAGGAGGTCACTGAAGTTCACCCCTGGCCTGGAATTTTTGGAAATACAGATCAGTCCCCCTCTTCAGCAGGTTGCAACAGCAGCAGCTGCCACAGAGATTTCAATCTCACCATTGTAAGAGTTAGAAAACCAATTAAAAAAGAAAATGATGGCAAAGCTGTTCTCAAGAAACAAAATTACTGGGGCCAGCATCAAAATTTGCTTGTGTGAAGATCAGGTTTGGAAAACAGGACAGCAATTCCTTAAGAAACGAGGAAGCTGGCCAGGAACAAACACCTGTATACTCCCCCCCCCACCATAATTGTCTGAATTGGAAGATGTCCTGTAACCTCACTTCTCGCAGGGAGGGAACTGCCAGAAGACCCTCGGAGCTGGATCTCGGTGTCTGGGCTAACAACGGCCGTGGAGACACTCCTTCAGGTATACTGGGCAGCGGCCATTTAAGGCTTTAGAGGTCAGCCCCAACACTTTGAATTGTGCTCAGAAATGCACTGGGAGCCAACGTAGATTCTTTAAAACTGGTGTTATATGGTCTTGGTGGCCACTCCCAGTCACCAGTCTGGCTGCCGCATTCTGGTTTAGTTGTAGTTTCCAGGTCACCTTCCAGGTCCAAATGGGAGATAACCAGAGCATGCACCACTCTGGCAAGACAGTCTGTGGGCAGGTAGGGTCTCAGCCTGTGTATCAGATGGAGCTGGTAGATAGCTGCCCTGGACACAGAATTGACCTGCGCCTCCATGGATAGCTGTGAGTCCAAAATGACTCCCAGGCTGCGCACCTGGTCCCTCAGGGGCACGGTTACCCCTGATGGACCAGCAGCTTCATATAGATGTTAAAAAGCATGGGGGAGAGGACTAAACTCTGAGGCACCCTACAAGTGAGAGCCCAGGGGTCTGAACACCCTCAGGCTCTCAGCAGGTCAGTTATACAAAAAACATTATACAAATATTTTCATTAATAATAAAAAACTGCCAATGGTGAGGCAAAGCACGTGATGTGCTTCAGGGGGCCAGCTCTGGCACAAAGGCACCTGTCTGTAGACTCCTGTCTGGGAGGCTACCACATCAGTTACTCACAGCAATGCACTTCTCAAATGCGGTAATCTTGTCATGCGCCACTTCTTCCCGGATGGCGACGTACATGTAAGGGACGTAGCTGAGAAAGTAGATGATGCCGCCACAGGCCGAAGCCAGCTTGGCTTTGGAATACAGCACTGACACCAGGAAGCTGAGGGAAGAAAGAGATGGGCATGCAACACAAATCCGCATTCTCCCACGGAAGGGGGAAAATGGCAAGCCAACAGTCTCAGGGATGGCTCACCAACCACAGAAGCAGAGCCAAGCCATCAGAACGGGTGGCAAAGCTGCACCCCTGTTCTAGCACCCTGCGTGGCACAGTAGAGCACCTGAGATTGTGGAGGCTGGCCACAAAAGGAAGTGAGCCTGGGCATTTGCTGGGGTCCCATCATGTGCCCCAGAGACATAACTACAGATTGGTCAGGTTGGTCCTGGAAAATCGTGCCTCTCCCCTCTGGCTCAGCATGGCTAGGAGTCAGTCCACCTGAATGTCCACGCACTCCCTGGGCCACTCCCCTGCTGTTCTGGGTGGCTAGGCGACACACGTAGGCCCCTCTGGTGAAGGTGCAAGGTGGGGGGTCCTTGCCAAGGAAGGTGTCCCAAGGAAGATGCCATTGATTCCACTTTTAGAAAGGATGCCCAAGACAGCAGAAAGAGACTCTCCACTTGCATGCCCAGGTTAAGGGGCCTCACTGGAGTTGCCTAGCTGAAATCCTGGAGCTCCTGCCACCAACTTGAGGCACCAGCCCTGCGGCTCTCCATGGTGGCCATGCCAGGACGTAACAAACGCATGGGCTGAGTTCAAGATATGGAAAAATTTGTGCAATTAAAATTAAAATTTAAAAGTTACTTGTCAAATTTTGTGTGTGTGTGTGTGTGTGTTTGTGTGTGTGTGTGTGTATACCTGCATACATATAAACAAACACACACACACACAGAATATATATACACACATTCACAAATTATGTCAAAGGGCTATATGAAGACCTCTCTGAAGCATAGTTTCTTAAACTGTCAGCAGACCTGATCAGCCTCACCAGGGTTATAGGGTTGAGAACAACTGTGGCATACTGGGAGAGGCCTCGTTCTTATTGAGGTGCTTGGACCACACCACTTTTTGACTGTGCATGGGACTTTCATGCCTAAAGGGTCCTTCATACCTCCACAGCAAATTAAGAAAAACCACACCTGCCTATAGAAGAGGTTTCTACTCTCACCTTCTCCCTGACCTGCTGGTTTTTAATGCACAGGGATTTTTATTACTAAGGCCAGAAGAGTGGTAGAAGAAAGAGGTCCAGCATCAAGCGAGGCAGAAAAACAAGCTGACCCACATCCGGTCATTTTTCTGCCTCCTTAAAACAAGTGGGAGAAAACGACCTGCCTGGTTATGTCCCATTGCCCGCTTGAGAAACAGAACTGTGAATCAGGAAGCCCCCAGTTCAAATCTAGCTTTCATCCTCCACCTCCGCTTTCCTTCCCTCCCTTAACTCACCAGAACATGATGGTAGCCACAGCATAGATGGCAAGGAACAGCCAAATTATGAAGACGTCACTGTGCATCAGAACCTTCCCATACTTGAGGATGGCAGTCAGTGCTGTGACTGAGATAGAAAGCTGGACAAACCCTGTGATAAACCAGGCCACCCAATGCACTGCGTTGTTCAGCCCCATCATTTTCATCACCTGTGAGGAAGAAAGGAGACAGTGTCAGCCCAAGAGGCCAGCTTCCATGGCCCATATACAGCACAACCACCATTTATCTTTCTTTCATGTTTAGAGAAAAACAGTAGGTGCAATGTAATGTACTTTGCAAACACAATATGTGTGCGATACCAGAGCAGTTATTTTTTTTTTTTTTGCAATATTGGTATTTAACTGAATTTATTATGAAACAAAATAAAATAAAAATTCCTTCCAGTAGCAAGGGGTGAGATGGCTAAAAATAGCTTTTTCCTGTAAGACCAATTGCAGTCGTTAACAGCCATCAACAGGTTTACCACACCTACCAGCCAATCCCCCATTCCCACCACCCTTCTGAGTAATACCCCCCCCCCACCCTCTCACTATATAAAAGGGTCTGGTGACTTCTGTTTCAGTGTATCTGAAGAAGTGTGCATGCACACAAAAGCTCATACCAAGAACAAACTTAGTTGGTCTCTACGGTGCTACTTGAAGGATTTTTTTTATTTTGTTTCAACTATGGCAGACCAACACGGCTACCTACCTGTAACTGAATTTATTATAGTTTGGATTTTTACTTTATTATTCTGCTTAGGCATTCTAATTCTTGCATACCACTTTCTGCACCTTCCAGTTATGTGGCAGCAGGCATGTATATTCACCACCAGAGAGCGCTGAATTCAAATCTGCCTGCATGGTGTGAGTGGTTAAGAGGGTTGGGACTAGGACCTGGCAGACCAGGATTCAAATCCCTGATTAATCTTGAAGTTCGCTGGGTGACCTTGAGCCAGTCACTCTCTCTCATCAGCCTAATCTACATCAAAGAGTTGCTGTGAAGATAATATGGGGACAGAACCTTGTATACCACCTTGAACTCCTCGGAGGAGAGTTGAGAGATATCATATAACAACTATTCATTTATTACAGTTATATGTAATAAAGAAAGAGACTTAAGAAACAGAAAAACAGCAAGAAAAAGATGGTAAATAACAGCACAACATGCACGGTGGCTTTAAGTAGTTTTGTTTGCTTGGTTGTTTTACATCCTAGGAGAATAAGAAGGTTTTTGCTGGATGCCAAAATGAGATTAGAGTAGGTGCCACGGGAGAGCATTTGAAGCAGGAAGACTCTCTCCTGGGTCACCACATGCCTCACAACAGGAGGAAGAGCCACACAGAGGACACACTTAGGCCAGCACCTGTCTTTCAACCTCAGTCCCCCAGATAGGTAATATGGGAATAGTAATACTGACCTGGGCGGCTGCAGGAACAGGCATCTAACATCTGTGAAGCAAGCGCTGAGAGCTGCTATCCAGCGAGGCACCCCTGACTTTCTCAGCCAGGGGGAAGCCACAGCATTGCATTCACAGCTCAGCCATGCTCTGCCATCCCAAGGGAAATGCTGTCTAAAAATCCTAATCTAGGCCATTAATCTACAATTTGTTATATTGACCACCTGCGTCCATGTCTGCCACCTCCCCCTCCTTGATCTCACCCAATTTCTCTTCCAGTGGCTGAGCTCAGCAGTTAGTTAGCAGGAGACGGGATGTTCTGCTGGAGCACTGCTGAGTTGGCATTTGCCATAAAAATAGGACATATATACTGCAAAAACAAACCAGCCTCGATGGATGTTTTCACTGCCAGCCACAGAGAAGCTGCTTGAACTTTCAGGTCTGAGAGTTATTTGGGGGCACTGACAGCGGCTTGAAAACAGGGGTGGGGGATTTCTGTGGCCCTTCAGCTGCTGTTGGGCTCCCAACCCCACCATGCATGGGCAATGGTCAGGGATGAGGTTCAGAACAACATGAGAGTCCTGCTACACATGCTTTGCCAGAGACAAGAGTGGGAGGAGGGCCCACACTGCAAAGAGCAATCCTTTCAAACTGCCCCTTGGAGAAGCAACAACCTACTACTGTCTCTCTGTAGCCTAAGGCTTCCACAGTTTCACAGGTCTGTTTAGATGGTGCCATTTATTCTGCTGTCTTAAGTTGCAGGATTTCTTTTTTCCTTTCTTTTAAAAAACACATCCTTATGAGAAAACCACTTTCATGTTAACACAGTTAACTGCTGGGAAGGGAATCACATTGTGTGAATGGAAGAGGAAGCGGCCATTTTCAAGCCATCTCACATATTTTCATCTGAATCACCCCAATATTTCCTGGAATTTGGAAACACGGTTTACAAAAGCAGTTTGCTGTACCAATGACAATTCAGTTCCACTGCATTTACAAGTCCAGCATCCTGTTCTCACAGTAGTCAGCCAGATGCCTGTGGGAAAGCTGCAATTAAGACCCAAGCACAAGAGCACTCTTTCCACCCCCCTAGCTTCCAGCAACTGGCCTTCAGAAGCATTGCTGCCTTTTGACAGAAGGCAGAGCGTAGCCATTGATAGCCTTATTCTCTACTAATCTGTCTAATCTTCTTTTAAAGCCATCCAAGTTGGTGGCCATCCCTGTCTCCTGTGGGAATGAGTTCCACAGTTTAACTCTGCACTGGGTGAACAACTTTCTTTTACCTGTCCTGAATCATCCAACTTTCAGCTTCACTGGATGTCCACAAGTTCTAGTGAGAGAAGAAGAAACACTTTTCTCTGCCCACTTTCTCCATGCCATGCATAATTTTATAAACTTCTACCATGTCACTTCTTACACCCTTTTCCCTTAGGCTAAAAAGCCCCAAATGCTGCAACCCTTCCTCATAGGAAACTCTCTCCAATTACGGAGCTTTAAGCCACTGCATGGCACTTCACCCGAACCACCCCAACAACTGCTGGAATTTGCAAACATGGTTTACAAACATAGTTTGCTGTGCCAGGGGCAATCCACTTCCATTGCATTTAAAAGTACTTAACAACAGATCCTCCTTTATTAAGGAATCGGCCTAAAAAATTATGCCCTCTCCTCCTCTTTCTTGCAATCTTTAAAACTTACTGTAGGTGTTATCTAACAGGATTGGGGGTTCTTTCAGATCTTAACTGCAGCCTGCAGGATAAAGCAACTGCAAAAGAGAGTGGTATTGCTCACAACCAGGATAAAGAACGGAGGAGCTGCTTGCGGGGTGGATTTTGGCACAGGCTGCGACGTTCTTGCAGGCAAGGGTCCCGGGAGAGAGGTGGGCAAGGTGCTGAAGAATAGCTCAGAACTCAGAGAGACAGACAGAGATGCTCAGAATGATTTTAGTGCCAGGAACCAGGCCTGGAAACTCAGTTGGGGCAGCAGGAGGGAGAGCAGGGGATTCCATTTGCTCAGCCAGCCAAGGCTGGTACTGGCTAAATTGGGAGATGTTATCTATTCTTCTGCATCCCTGATGGAAGCCAATAGGAAGCAAGTCCACTTTGGCTAAAGCCAACTGTGGGGGATCTGATGCAGTTTAACCCCTGTCCACATGAAAACAAGCATTTTGGGGACTGGTTTCCTCAGAGGCATCCAAAGTAATTTCGTGTTCTGTGGATTTCTCAGCTCCCGATGTGTTTATTGAATGCCTAAATAAGATTAGCTATTGATGAGAAAATAATTCTTTGCAGAAAACGCTATGCTGAAGAGTATGTCTTGAATTATATTCTTCTCTCGGAACAACTATCTGTGATTGATAAGGAAAAGCCTTTGTGCTGGTCCTAGGACTTTATATGCTGGACATGTGGACTGATAACAATAATCTATATGATACCTGTGGAAGGGGATGTTATATATGTTTTTTGGTGCAGATAGGAAATAATATAACAGCTGAGCAGGATCAGACCAAAACACTCACTAGAATAGAATAGAATAGAATTTTATTTACGGCCATAGGCCCATACAAATAAAAAAACACATAGAAAACAGTTTGTGCAAGTGGGAACAACAGCTGCTAAAACCCCACAGTAACAATAAAATACAATAAAATAGAATGGCAAACTAAGCCTTAGCTAGCTTGTAGTGCTCCTTGGCGTCGCTTTTGGGTAAGGACAGCGACCAGGAACCTTGCCACTTTCAGGGTCGTATGAGCGTCCTTATCCTGCAAGATTTGGGCAAGGTGGAATTCTGGTGGGGTGCCCTCTAGTTTCTGTATGATTGATCCCAGCAAATTTGCCCGTGGCACGTTGAACAAGGGGCAAGCGAACATAATGTGCTGGAGAGACTCCAGTGTCTCCTTATCACATTCGCACATGGCGGAAAACACTCACTGAGCCTAGCATGTAGTTTCCACACTGGCCAGCCAGATGCCACCTGGAAGCCCACAAGCAGGGGGTGAAGGCAACTGCCCGCAGCATCTGGTGGCCAAACGTACACTGCTTCTGAACATGTAAGCTCAATATTAGCCGCTATGGCTACCACTGGGGCCAGGCCCTGGCAAAAAGCACAGCCCACCAACCCCCCCCACCAACCGCCAGAGAAACAAACCCCGTGGGCTTACCTCCTTCAAGCGGTGCTCCTTCTCTGCTACAATATGCTGAATCATCATTGCTACTGAGTAAACCCAGGAGATGACCATGCAGAGGGGCATCATGTGCTCAATAACGAACAGAAAGCTGCAGGGAGGAAGAGGAAGGGGAAAGTAACCTACCACAGGTTTCACCAACTGGGTGCCTCCCAGCTTCCCTGGGGCTACTGGGAGTTGCTGTCCAGAACATTTGGAGGGCACCAGGCTGGTAAAGCCTGACACATAAAAGCAGGAAAAGGGTCCTCAAGGTATCCTGTTGGTCAAGGAAATTTTGCCTCCTTCCCTACAGACCTCTCAGGTGCTAAGATTGGCAGTAAGGGCCCTCTTGGTTTTTGCACTCCCCTCTGAACTTTGAGGGTAGTGGTAGGTCAGGAGAGGGTCTTCTCTGTAGTGGTCCCTAAGCTGTAGAACTCTCTCTCCATGGAGGTGCATCTGGAACCTTCATTGCACAGCTTCTGGAGAATGCTAAAGATGCACCTCTTTACCTTGGCCTTTGATATTTGAAGGGTGAATATTTTTTTAGAACCTACGTTATTTTGGTGATTGTGAGCTGTTTTAAACTGTTTCTAATATTGTGTTTTAGTGTTATAACCCACCCTGGGACCTTAAGGTAAAGGGCAGTTTAATAATAGCAGCAGCAGCAACCACCACCACCACCACCACAACAATGGTAGCAGGAAAGCTATAGTCAAGCCAGCAGCAGAAGCTTATGACTCTGTCCTCAGGGCAACACAGCCTCCTGACTCTACTCAAAGTTTTTTGCCAAAGTTAGGAAGAAAGTCAGGCTGCAGCTTGACCTTGGGATAAGAGGACCTCTAGCATCGCCCTTGCAACTTCATCCCAGTGCTGTAAGAAGAGAGTGACCCTCATACCTTGACAGAGAGAGTAAGAGACATTGATGACATTGTTTCCAACATTATTGGTCAACCACTGGACCCAAACTTTGTTTTGGCCCTTCTGGCACTTGTACATACAGAACCATTCCCCTTGTACATACAGAACCAATTACATGTATCCAGAGATCACACACTGACACACCCTGCCCTGGAAAGACCCCAAAAGGCCATCTCTGATGGGATGGCAAGGTGAAAGTTTGAGATTTGGCTCTTTCTGAGCACCTATCACAACACAGCAGAATTGTTAAGAGGCCAGACTAAACACAATCATTTTGACAAGTTATAGTTTCCCTAATACCTGCTTATGTAAACAGAAGTGATGCTAATGTTGGGCCTCCAGCCACACACATATGGAGAGGCTGCATCACAGATAGCTGAAGCCTTGGCGATGCATTCAATGATTCACTTGTTTGATAGTGTCCCTGCTCAATCTTCCTTCTTATATGTGACTGCTGCATGCATGCAATCAATGCCATTTCATTACAAAACAAAACAAAACAAAACAAAACAAAAAGGACTTCTCTGTCTCTTTTGCTCAAACACAAACACACTTCTAAGGACTCACTCATCGCGGGTGTAGCACGGGTATGGAAACATCTGCACGTAGTTTCCAGGTTCAACCACATCGTGGCCTACGAAGGTGTTGATGATGGCTCGCTCCATCATATCTAGCAAGGGAGAGAGAAAGACCCCTCTGTCACCCACTTTACTCATGGCATCTCTCAGCTGTCACCTCAGACCAGCCATGCTTAAGACATGGAAGAGGTCCTGGCACCCGGGGGATTCAGGCAGGGAGACCAGAGAGCTCTGCTCTGCTCTTGACCACCATTGTGGCCACTTGGCCAGGGAGCAGGAGCTGCTGATCTGCTGGCTCTTCAGCCACACCACTGCAGATGGCTAGTGGGCAATATTGCAAGGAGGGGCTCAGTTGGGATCAGGTGGTGTCAAGGGGCCAATGCAGCTTCACCTGACCCTCTGCATTTGCCTCTTGGGGCTGTGGTCCAACCATCACATAAACTTGACCACATAAAAAAATAATAATTGTGTTTTCTGTTTTGCCATTTCCACCGTGGTTACTTCTGCTGCTGACAAAGGCAGTCTGCATTGCAGCTGGCCCAGAGAAGTGGACTACCTCTTCAAGGTGCAGAGTACAAAGCAATGAGCAATTCCCTCCTGTTGATTTATAGTCAGCAGGGGAGGTCCTGTTGGTGGTCCTGCCACTGGTTGTTTTCAGGTTGCCAATGATTCATGACAGGGCCTTGTTGGTGGCGGCTTCCTGTTTCTGAAATGCTCTCCTAAGTGAGGTGTGTCTGTCACCCTCATTATTTAGGAAAAACCTTTAAAAAAAAATGTGTTGAGTCGGGCATTTGATGTCCAAAAGGTTTGCTCCTGGCAACCCTGGAATTATTAGCTGTGAGGAGGGGAAGAATAACTACAGTATGTACGTCATCTTGAACTCCCTACGAGAAAATTGTGGGCTATAAATGCAATAATAAATAAAGAAGTTCTTAAGCTGTACTTTATTAGTGATGGGTTTGCTGCCCTGAGACCCCCTTTGGGAGGAAGGGCGAGATATAAATTAAATCATCATAATCACCTTGCAGCCGCATGCACAGGGCATATGATCTAACGAGATGCTGCCTTGCTTGAGGACATAGGAGAGAACAGGGCATATCTGTGGCCCAAGGATGGATGGGAACGGGAAATAGGGAGGCTGGGAATGTGCTCACCCTGGATCCAGACAAAGCCGTAAAGGAAGTAGAAACGGCCCCCGGTGTTTGGGCCAGGCCGCCAATACGCACGACGGATCTCATTGGTCTTTTCTGTGAAGCTGGAATTTTGCCGGATCTTGTACATGACATGAGGAGGGAGGGTGCCGTCCTTGTTTGTTTGGAAGATCACACCTTTATGGGGCGGGGGGAGACAAGACAGGACAGAAAAGAAAGAATGCATAAGGTGCGCAGCCTGGGAGTCATTCTGGACTCACAGTTGTCCATGGAGGCACAGGTCAATTCTGTATCCAGGGCAGCAGTCTACCAGCTCCATCTGGTACGCAGGCTGAGACCCTACCTGCCCGCAGACTGTCTCGCCAGAGTGGTACATGCTCTGGTTATCTCCCGCTTGGACTACTGCAATGCACTCTACGTGGGGCTACCTTTGAAGGTGACCCGGAAACTGCAATTAATCCAGAATGCGGCAGCTAGACTGGTGACTGGGAGTGGCCGCTGGGACCACATAACACCGGTCCTGAGAGATCTACATTGGCTCCCAGTACGCTTCCGAGCACAATTCAAAGTGTTGGTGCTGACCTTTAAAGCCCTAAACGGCCTCGGTCCTGTATACCTGAAGGAGTGTCTCCACCCCCATCAATCAGCCCGGACACTGAGATCCAGCGCCGAGGGCCTTCTGTCGGTTCCCTCACTGCGAGAAGCAAAACTACAGGGAACCAGGCAGAGGGCCCGCCCTGTGGAACGCCCTCCCATCAGAAGTCAAGGGAATAAACAACTACCTGACATTCAGAAAACACCTGAAGGCAGCCCTGTTTAGGGAAGTTTTTAAACTGTGATATTTTAAATGTATTTTAATGTTTGGTGGAAGCCGCCCAGAGTGGCTGGGGAGACCCAGTCAGATGGGCGGGGTGCAAATAAATTATTATTATTATTATTATTATTATTATTGTTGTTGTTGTTGTTGTTGTTGTTGTTGTTGTTGTTGTTGTTATTGCCACAAAAACCACAAGTTGCAAGCAGTGATACATCTGACCAGACTATGCCATGGTACATCAGAGGGGCCCGGCTGCTGCATCAGACCAAAGGCCCATCTCAGCCAACAACCTGTATCTCACAGTGGCCAGCCAGATCCCAGCAGGGCATGAGTGCAACAGCCCTCTCCCCCACTGTGGTTTCCCAGCAACTGGGCCAGGGTGCAAATTGCTTAGAATGTCAGGTTTCTAGTCCTAATGGCTTGAAATTCTGTGTGAATGCTGCTTCATAACAAGGGCTTGTGATCTCTGCAGGAGCCAAGGAAAAACACAGAATATGGTGTTGGACACAGAACTTACTGTTTTTGCAAGAAAAATCAAGATTCTAGCCCTTAACCCCTTAATTTTTAGTCCCAATGATAAGATGGAGAGTGTGCAGGCAACGAATGCTTGCTGGGGCAGGTGAAAAATATTTGCAGTAGTTTTGGGGGTGGGGCAGTCATCCATGTTTCACTCAGGATAGTGAAGAAGGTATAGAATATGCAAAGTCCAATAAAAAAAACTTTTCTTTTTTTGCACAACTATACAAAATAAGAGTAACGTGTGCAAGAGTATACCCATACAGTTCTGGGAGCTGCCTCCAGAGTAGCAGTTCAGGCAGGAAAGCAGTAGTGGTCTGAGCACCAGTCTGGGCCCTGTCAGAACAGATGTAGAGGGGCTGGAAGCTTACTGGCCCAGGCCAAGACCAGCTAGCTCCTACAGAGGGAAGAAACCTCCGCCAGAGAAGAAGAAGATTGGCAAAATAAATTATTGATATGCAGGACAAATTAGCTAATTTGAAACCCAAGGAGAAGGGGTAAAGGTCACTGCATATTCTTCAAGCTTTGTGTATAGACTTCTACATTAGTGTAACTTTTAAAACTCATTTGTAAAAAGACGAGTAAGGTTTAAAAATTGGATTGTTAAGAATATAAAGTTTTATGGACGTGCATGAACAAGGATTAAATAATGGAACCAAGAGGGGGAGTGGAGGGAAGTCAACCAGAAAAATTATGGTTCAAAATTTCTTTTTTGTTTTTGTTATTTTTGGAATCTTTTTTTTTTTAAAGGACGCTTACTGGCAAAAACAGTGACATTGTCTTGGTAGGCTTGATTGAGAGTGTAGTTGACAATGCTCTCCTCATCCGGAAAGCCCTTAAAGATGTCCACGCTGACCTAGTGGTGGAAAAAAGAGAGAGTGAGATTTCATCAGGGAAAGCAGCTCAGAGCTGCAGGCATCTTCTCATCTGAAGCCCTGTTCCTGTCATGGGTTTATTTATTTTAAGGCATTTATAAACAATATATAAAGCATATATAAAGCATATATGACTTCTATAATGTAGAACCTGCGTTTTCCTAAGAAGTGACAATCCCAGGTACGAGGCTGCCTTGGAGAGTAGCTAGCACAAGAGAAACTGGGGACCAGGCTACATGGATCCAGCTTGAGGTACGTGGGATAGCTCAGTTGGTACAGCAAGAATCTCAGAGCTGTGGGTTTGATCCTGTTGAGCGAAAGATTCCTGCATTGCAGGGGGGTTGGACTAGATGACCCTTGTGGTACCTTCTGATTCTACATTTCTATGGTTGACTCCCTCAGTCCCACTGTGCTGCTCTTACAACTAACTTTCCAGTATCTCTTCAGTTCCACCCTGTTTGAACGCTGGCAGGAACAGTGGATTTTGCAATGTTGGTAAGGAATGGTATGCTTGCTCCCTCACTTTGATAATTTGAGGAAGGGGGGTGGGGAAACACTCTTCTTTTTTTAAAATGGAGAAATAAATGCTCTAATTCTGGTATTTAATAGTATTAAAAAAATAATTTAAGAAATATATCTGCCGAGTTTTACAGTTGCAAAAAAAGAAAAAAGTACTTTTGAGTTACATGTTGAAAAGAGAAAAATGACAAATGTTTCACCCGCCAACCCTTTTGCCCAATCTGAAGGCATATTACAATTCTAAATAACGACAGTGCATTTTGTATGAGTGCTGAGGTGGAGAGAGTCTGGAATTTGCTGATGTGAAGATGTTAACACAATAATCTATTGTGGAATGTGGCAGTCTTTGCCTGTCTTGTAGACTCTTTGTGTACTGGATAAACAGCCGCCAGGTTCTTTCTTTCTTTTTTTAAATTGTGTGATTTTTGAGAAGTAAGTCTGTTGAATGAAAAATGAATAGCAAGGGAGATTTTATTCCTAAAATTTATTTATCTCTTGAAAGCCCCTGGGTTCTAACACTTAGGTTCTGCTTTGGTAAGGCAGAACTTCAAGGTCCAGAGCGGAATCTGGAAAAAGTGGGTTCCATGAGCACTCTGAGTTCCTGCCGTTTCTCTCTCCTCCCAAGAGGGCAGCAGGGACACTCACCTTGGACATGAACTGAATCCAGCCACAGGCTGCATTGTCAATGGTGTCCAGCTGCTGCAGGAGCACACTGGCGTTGGGCAAAGAGAAGTTACTGTCCAAGAAGTTGTGAAGCAGGTCACCATCTGACACGTTCAGGATTTCGGGGTGCTTGCGAAGATCTGCAGCGATCTGCAGGTAACAAACAAACATGGGAAGGAGAGGGGCGATGAGGAGCTTTCACCTCTAGGCCAGCCTTTGCCATTCTGGTCCTGTTGGACTACAGTTCCCACCAGCCCCAAGCCAGCACTGCCAATGGGGTGGTGGGAATTGTTGTCCAAGAATATCTGGACAAGTATGATGACAATTGATCCTTTGGTCTTGGTGCCACTGCAGAAGAAGCCCTGCTCCCATTCACCCATGCTACACTCAGAAGCACAGCATGAAGCCCAGTCCCTGTAGAGGCTCCAACAGTAGCATCCTTTGGGGAGAGACTCCCTGCGGGTACTTGGAGTCCATCATCTGGTGTCTCAGAAGAGATTCTATTGGAGAAGGACTGTAGCTCAACAGAGCAGAGCAGATGCTTGGCAATTCCTGGCTTCTCCAGTGACAAGGACTGAGCAGCAAGTTGGTGACAAAGGTCTTTCGTTTCCCGAGACCCTGGAGAGCCACCGCCAGACAAGTGTTAAAACAGGGCTAAAAGAGCAAATAGTTTGCCCTGGTTTAAAGCAGCTTCCAATGCTCATGGCAACATAGAGGAGCTTGGAATCTGCAGGGTACATTCCAACATTAGTTCCACCCATTGAGTTTTACGTGTATAATTAAGATCCATTTATTTCAATGGGTCTACTCTGATTGGAACTTGGTTGGTGACAACTTTTCCTTTTAACTGTCTTAAGTACAACTGAGTGCCAGAAGGTTTCCTAGACCAGTGTTTTTCAACCACTATTCCGCGGCACACTAGTGTGCCGCGAGATGTTGCCTGGTGTGCCGTGGGAAAAATTGAAAAATTCAAGAGAATTACTTTATATATAGTCAATATAGGCATAGAGTTAAATTTTTTAACATTTTCTAATGGTGGTGTGCCTCGTGATTTTTTTTCATGAAACAAGTGTGCCTTTGCCCAAAAAAGGTTGAAAAACACTGTCCTAGACATCCCAGGACTGGATACAGAAAGTGGGAGCAGGCTGAACAAACACACACACACACACACACACACACACACAGCAGGGAGGACAAACCAGCCCCATCACAGACCTGCCTGTGGCTGCAGTGATAAAACCTATACAGACCCTGCAGGAAGCACCTTTTTCTACAAGCTGCACCAGAATCCTGGGACCGCAGCAGAGCTTGCACCACTGTTCCCCCTGAGCTGCTCTGTCCTCTCATCTGGGTTTAGCCCTT
This sequence comes from Lacerta agilis, assembly GCF_009819535.1. Classification (NCBI taxonomy): domain Eukaryota; kingdom Metazoa; phylum Chordata; class Lepidosauria; order Squamata; family Lacertidae; genus Lacerta; species Lacerta agilis. The sequence goes on along the minus strand of NC_046331.1, from coordinate 2,027,301 downwards.
TTTTAAACCTTGTTGCTCCAGCTGTGGAATGGGTACGCCTGTTACACTGTCCCACCCCTAACCCTCTAACAGCGTACCTGCTGCAGCCTGCTAATCCGTTGCTGCAGCCTGCCCTCTTCCAGGAAACTGCGGATCTCCGCTGACATGTTCATCCATACTTGGGCATAGTGAGTCACGTTCCCGACGAAGGCAAAGGTCTCGTTGGCCTGCAGCACAACCAGAGTAAGCAAAGAGTAAACAAAGGAAAAGGAGGTGCACCACAGCCAGGTGTTTAAAGACAACACCCCCCCCCCAATAATTTTGCCACTGGGATAAACAGGTGAAACTTGAAAAATTAGAATTTGTGGAAAGGTTCATTTCTTTCAGTAATTCAACTTAAAAGGTGAAACTAATATATGAGATCGAGTCATGACATGCAAATCAAGATATGTCAAGCCTTTATTTGTTATAATTGTGATGATTACGGTGTACAGCTGATGAAAACCCCAAATTAAGAATCTCAACTTTGGGCTTTTCATCAGCTGAACACCAAAATCATCACAATTATAACAAATAAAGGCTTGACATATCTCGCTTTGCATGTCATGAGTCTATCTCATATTAAACTCCAGTAGCTAATGAAAACAATTGCTTGCATAAACAAACTTTTCCACGATATTCTAATTTTTGAGTTTCACCTGTATGTAAGGTGTGACCGGAAAGTTCGGTGAATGGTCACAGAAATTGGACAGTGAGAAATATTTGAACATACATACCTTACAGGCCTTCAAAGTACAATTATTGTATGGTGCAGAGTTTTGGGGATATAGTAATGTCCTCCTGTTAGAAGTGGTGCACAATTCTTTCCTGAAATCACTGTTGATAGTCCCTAAAGGTATACCCGCCCCCTTTTTAAGAGCTGAAACAGGGCTAATCTCCTTCCAAACCAGTGTGCATGTAGTGCTAGCCCTATACTGGCTGAAGTTGGGTAGCATGAGTAATACTAGGCTCCCTAAAAAATGCTTCCTAGATAGAGCAATTGCAATTTATGCCCCGAAGCTCTTGGGCAAGCTCAGTCAGTAAGGTTCTCCATTATTGTGGAATTAATGTGGACTCCCTACTAAATCTTGCCTCTAACAGAGTCAAACAACTCATCAAAGGAAAAAATTATTTTGACTCTAAATGGAGGGACCTTCATTCGCTTTACCAGATGGTATACTCGTCTTGGTATCCTATATATAAAACATCTTTTGGGCTGGAGCAGTACTTTATTACTCTCACGCTGCCACCACTTACAAAAGCACCTACAACTTTGTGTCTTCAGTGTATGCCCTCCGCATATCTAATGGGAAGATTCAGTAACACCCCTGTGTACCAAAGACTCTGAGTCGGGGGACATTCAACACTATTTGTTACAATGCCCTTTGTATACATCCCCTAGACAAAAATTATTTCGATTACATCCTTTGCTCTCTTTCCAACCGACCTCCCCTTGAGCAAATCTCTATTTTGCTGGCTGGTAATAATGCATTTATTACTGCACTGGTTGCAAAATTTGCCTTGGCTGCAAGTAACTTGAGAGTTAGGACCAAGACAAGTATCATAAGGGGGAGTGTGAGATGTGGAGTGCTTAACTTATACAGGTGCGATTTTCACATTTTTGTATGTTTGCTTTGCTGTTGTTGCTGTTGTTGTTGTTGTTGTTGAGTTTTAAATTAATTATTTGTATTCTACGCATTGTGACCAATTGTGACAGATTATAGCTTTTAGCAATAAAGATTTCATTCATGCCACACTGTCACAGATGTCTCTGGGAAACCAGCAAGGAGAATTCCAGCACAAGAGCCCTCTCCCCTATTTTGGTTTCCAGCAACTGGCATTCAGAAACATGGCTGCCTCAAACCATGGAGACAGCGCAGAGTCATCATGGCTAGCAGCCACTTTGATAGTCTTCCATAAAAAAGGTAAAGGTAAAGGACCCCTGACTGTTAAGTCCAGTCGCAGACGACTCTGGGGTTGCAACACGCATCTCTCTTTACAGGCCAAGGGAGCCGGTGTTTGTCCGCAGAAAGTTTTTCCAGGTCATGTGGCCAGCATGACTAAGCCGCTTCTAGCGCAACGGACCACCAAAACCAGAGCAGCGCACAGAAACACCATTTACCTTCCCGCCAGAGCGGTACCTATTTATCTACTTTTACTTTGACGTGCTTTCGAACTGCTAGGTTGGCAGGAGCAGGGACCGAGCAACAGGAGCTCACCCCATCACGGGATTCGAACCGCCAACCTTCTGATCGGCAAGCCCAAGAGGCTCAGTGGTTTAAACCACAGCGCCACCTGAGTCCCTTCCATGAATTTGTCCAATCTTCTTTTAAAGCCATCCAAGTGAGAGTGAGTTCCACATGAAGAAGTACTTTCTTTCATCTGTCCCAATAAGACTTCCGTTAAGCCATGTTGGGAGGCAGGAGATCCAGGAATCTCCAGATATTTTGCCATGCAAGAACAGCCTGCTAGATCAGCAAAAAGATCCAGAGTTCTCAGCACCCTGGCCGAATTCCAATTTCCCCAGGATTTTCTGGTAGAAAGCCACAAGGCAGTTAAACTGGGGTGCAACTGATGCAGGCTCACAACGCAGATGGAGCCCCATGCTTCCTAACAAGGAAAGGGCAGGGGGAGAGGTGAGGGACGTTCAGTAGCATATTCCAAAGCCAGCTTCCCTCACTGCCTCACCTTCAGGATGACCTTGTCCACTTCTGTGCCCACAGGAGCGTAGAGGATCTTTGGGTTGCTGGTCATGAGGTGAACGAGAAGGCCCAGATTCCGCTGCTCTTTGCTGGTGAATCCCAGAGAGCTCATGTTGCCCTGTTTCAGGGCCTCTGGCTCAATGGTCCTGCACAGGGAAGAGGAAAAAGACAAATGTGCTCAATGGTCCTGCACAGGGAAGAGGAAAAAGACAAATGTGCTGCCAAGTACCACCGCATTCACATTTCATTCCCCCAGAATTGCAAATTAAGCTGTACATGCAGGTCCCATTATCCGCACAAAATGCATTCCTTGGCAAGCATTTGCCTAATAAGTCAACGATTTCTACTGATTCCTATGGGTACATTTCTGTGATCTCTCCCCCTCACTCGCTCCTGTCATGGCTTCTTCCGAAAATGGTTACACCAACCAGCAAAGGAAAAATGAAGGAAAAACAGCTTTGCCCGCTCCCTCTCCCCATAGTTGCTGAAAATGGCTGCCACAGAGAGCAAAGCACAAACAAGTAAGGAAGTGGGCAAACTCTGGCTGTTCAGATATCTGAATCAGCCATACGGGTAGCAAGGTTTGGGTATAATTCTTTGTGTTTGGATTAAGTGAATTAGTGGATAATGAGCGGGTGGATGGTGAGACTTGTGTGTATTTTATTGCCTTGGGTCTGATGGTTGGTTTGTACTGTACCCTAGATTTGCAAACAAATGTGAAAGGCAGACACAATAATAACCCGAGTTCTTAATCCAGTGGATCTCTCCATAGGTTTCTGTGAGTTTGAGGTGGCTTTCTTGTTTGGTCTTCATGCAGCATAAATGAAATGGTTGCCATACTGCATAACAGTTTTTAATTATCTTAAGTGTACGACGCCTTGAGACAGTGGTTTTGAAGGTGAATCATACATTAATTGTTGTAATAATAATAGGTGTGTGCAGCGATTTCAGTGGCATAAATCAGCCCAGAGAGTTCCAGTGATTTAAGGGCTGTAACCAACGTTGGTCCTGCTCAGAGCAGAACCACTGAAATTAACAGACATGGCTTTTAGTGCTTTAAAATATCTTATTTTTAACTGTTTTTAAACTGACAATGTCATTGTTTTATTCTTACTGGCCTCTGGAGACACTTGCAGGATCCCAGATGGCCCCATGAGATCTCGCAGAAGCCTCCAAAAGCCTTGCATAACTGTCCCAGAGCCTGGGTAAATAAGGCAGAGAGGCTTCAATACCTGCTTCTGCAAAAGGCTGTTCTTAAGCCCTCCACCTTGCTTATGAGGCTCTTTGGACAGTCATCCAAAGGCTCTGGGAGGCTTTTGTGAGATCTCATGGGACTGTCTTGGGGTCTTGCAAGATTTGGGCCATTCAGTATAGAAGGGCTTTTCCAGGGGTCATTCAGACTTTCCTTTACGAGCAACCCCTGGAGATATAATGTAACCCTTGCACAACTTGCAATTGCCCTGTAAATAAAATAAACGAAACAGCTGAGTTGACAGTTGGGGCTGAAGCACTGCCAACTACAGGTCCTCTAGAAGCCTGTGAAAAGTCTTGCCAGGGTCTGGGCCACTTGGCCTTACCGGTTGTTGCCGCAGAGGATGGGCTGCAGGCCGGCCCAGAGCTGGACGAAGGCCGAGCATTGCCCTTGGGGGTTCTCTGTGGGTGCCTCACTCTCCCCCTTGCCCTCCTCAGCGCTGGAATTGGTGCTGGAGGTGAAGTTCCCGGTGGAGCTGGTGCTGTTGGAGGTGGTGGTGGGCGCTTTGGAGGTGCAGGCACCCTTGGGGAGGAGCTTGGCGAGCGCCGAGAGGATGTCCACGTCCTTCAAGACGTTCTCCATCTCCATCAGGTCCTCCAGCACAGTGTGGAGACGGTTCCTGGCCGCCGTGCTGTTCACCTCGTCAAGTTTCAGCTGCGTGAGAAGGGCAAGGGAGGAGTCAGCATCGCCAGGGGATTTTGGCCTTTTCACAGAGCAGATTCCTGCCCCGCTCCATCCCACAAGAGTTCAGCAGGGCTTCATGGGGACCCTACTGAGCAGCAGACATTACCCACAGACCACCACCACTCGACAGACAGTCCGTAACCAGGACTATTTTAAGCCTCTGCCAGTGCCCTAGGAATATACTGCCTCTAAACATGGGAGGTTCCACATATCCAGTGATGGGAATAATCCTTCACAGGTCTGTCAATGGATCGCTTTGCCCCATGTATGCCCACTAGATTGCTTTGATTTATGTTAACTGGCATATTGTCACAGGTGCCTCATAATACTTGTTCTGCATTTGTAAGAAATTGGATCTTTTAGTGTGGCATCACCCACACTTTGGAACTCCCTGCCTGCTGACACCAGGCAGACTCTTCACTGTACCCTTTTCAGCACTTGCCCAAGACATTTTTGTTTAGACTGGCCTACACAGGCATATAAGGTCTAAACCACAGCGCCACGGGCTTGCCGATCAGAAGGTCGGTGGTTCGAATCTCTGCGATGAGGTGAGCTCCCGTTGCTCAGTCCCAGCTCCTGCCAACCTAGCAGTTTGAAAGCACGTCAAAGTGCAAGGAGATAAATAAGTACCGGTCCAGCGGGAAGGTAAACAGTGTTTCCGTGTACTGCTCTGGTTCGCCAGAAGTGGCTTAGTCATGCTGGCCACATGACCCGGAAGCTGTATGCCGGCTCCCTCGGCCAGTAATGCGAGATGAGCGCTGCAACCCCAGAGTCATTCATGACTGGACCTAACGGTCAGGGGTCCCTTTACCTTTACACAGGCATATAGAATGCTGTTGGGCATTTGAATCTGTTTTAGTTTATCATTGATTTTATTTTGAATGTTTTAAACAGTTTTTTTTAACTGTTTTCATTGATAATTTTATCATTAAATTCTTTTTGTAAATTGCTTTGAGGTTTGTTTGTTTTTTACAATCAAGCCATATATACATTTTATGATATAAAAGGATTACACAAATTAATTGAGGAGAGTACTATCCAGTGGTTATTAACTGTGAGTGCTAATGGGACTTCCACATATGGTAACATTATACCTTCAAGCATCAGGTGCTGGGAACAAAGTCTTTGGAGGGGAAATTGCTGCCTCCATGCCCTGCTCATGAGTTGCCACTATCCTGCTGGATAGTGTAAAACAGGGGTGGGTGATTTGTAGCCCTCCAGATTAGCCAAATTAGACTGCAACTCCTGCAATCCTTGCCCATTAGCCATGCTGGCCATGGTGGATAGGAGTCAAGCAGCATCTGAGAGGGATATAGTGACCCTCCTATGAAGAAAGGTTGCAGTATTTGGGACTTTTTAGTTTGGGGGAAAGAGGTGACATGATTGAAATTCATAAAATTATGCGTGGCATAGAAGAAGTGGACAGAAAAAGGGGTTTCTTCCTCTCTCATAACACTAGAAGTCATGGACATCCAATGAAGCCAAATAGTGGAAAATTCAAGGTAGGTAAAAAAAAGTACATCTTCACGCAGCGCACAAACTATGGAACTCCCTCCCAGAGAAGGCAGCAATAACTACCTACTTGGGTGGCTTTAAAAGAGAATGAGGCAAGTTCACGGAGGATAGGGCTGTCGGTGGCTACTAGCCACAATGGGCATGATCTGCCTCCATACTCAGAGGGAGCAATGCTTTTGAATACCAGTTGCTGGAAGCCACAGAAAGTGAGAGTGTTGTTGCACTTGGGTCCTGCTTGCAGGCCTCCCACTGGGGCATCTGTTTGGCCTGTGTGAAAAGAGGGTGTCAGACAAGATAGGCCACTGGCCCAATCACCAGCACGCTGTTACCCATGCAGCACATGTTTATTTTCAAATGGAGCATTAACGCGCATGTATGAAACCTGAAGAGCCTTGGACCATAGTGCCAGTGGCTGCCAGGAACAAGAATCAAGCTAACAGATCTGAACAATTTTGCAGTTCAGCTTGAAGGCAGCCCCCTTGACGAAACACATTGGATATCAAGCATCTGAGCTGACAAGCAGAAAAGTAGCATGAGATGCCAAACACTGAGCACCTCATCCAGGCAGGCACAGACCCATATTGTTACTGCTGCAAGAAACCTGGGTTGGTGTATGCATGAGGGTCCCTCTCCATCCTGCACCCACCTGGCTGATGATCTTGTGAGCATCCAGCTGCTCCTTCAACTCTGCAGCCAGCTGTCCAAAATACTCCTTGCGCAGGCTGGTGCTCTTATTGCAGGCGGTGGCTTGGTACGCTCGCAGAAGAGGGAGCTGGCTCTCTGGAACAACCAGGATGCGCCTCAGCTCATCCTGGTTCTGCTGGCAGGTGAGGCTCTCCAGCACAGCAGCCGTGAAAAGGATGTTCTGGGAAAAGGAAGAGATGAAGGACATCTTTACCTGCAATGCTGGCAACGATTTCTGGTCTGCCGCACTCAGACATTATGCCACCTTGAGCCCTCAGCACAACTTCTCAGCTGAAGACAATAGCAGGGGTCATAGCTGGCCCATGTTGCTAACCTGCCAGTATACAGAAGCCAACCAGACTGGCAGCTGAATGGCAGTGCTGGAGTCAGGACAGTGCCCTCCGTCACACCCAAAAGCAGAAAGAATGCTAGCTTAGGAGATAAGGAACAGGCCATGCATGGCACACACAAATCCAATCCTCTCAACACCTTCCAGCCGATTCCTGCCCACTCCCATGTCTATTGCCTGATACAGCTATCCCACTCTATCCAATGGGAGGGTCAGCCCTGAGAATGGCAGTCATGTCGCAGAATGTCAGTGAAGTTCTTTTTAAACTTGGGGAAGAGTGAGCCAGGGAAGGCTTACAGAACAGCTGCTATGAGTCCCAGCTTGGGAGCAAGGAAGGATATTAATAAATTAAGAATTATTTGTTGTTGTTGTTGTTGCTGCTGCTATTTCTTGATAGCCTGGCTTTTTCTCAGGACTCAAGGCAGGTTAAGAAAAATTAAAAGAAATGCAGATGAAACACGCAGAGCCAATGACGTATAAAAGATTATGGTTTAAAAGTAATTAGATATGTAATGAAAACAATGTGAATAAATAAGTAAATACATCCAGATCCTGCTTTATAAACATTTGCTAAGTTAAAATTCACTTCTTCGAACATGATGAATTAGTACCCAAACCCTGCAATACAGTACACACCACGGATTCAGATATTCAAAGAGAGAGCATTTCTTACTTCCTTGTTTGCTTGGCTGAGGAATGGAGGGAAGGAGGGGGAACTATCAGACAAACCAGAGAGCATTTTTTCCACTGCAATTAATGAGCATGACTATGTTCAGGTCCATTAATTTCAAATAAGTAAAACTTAGCTGCATACCATCCAATTAACCCCCCCTTCCCCACAAAAATACAGTAATAACAAAAATAGAGCAACAAATATTTTAATTTTTTATTGCAATTATTTGGCTGCCTAGTAGCATTTGCCAAATCTGGTGTTCTCTATCAGCCTGGCCTGTGTGCGAAGGTGGGGGCAGGTGGGAGCTGTACCCCGAAGTATCTGTAGGACAGCGGGTTGAAAAAGGTTGCTTTAAACAAAGGTGTGTCTACGGTAATGACATTTTTGCAGAGGAATCTCTTCTGTCCTTTCTGTGCATTCAACTAAAACACCACTGATTTTCAAGTTCCCTAAATGCAGGAAGCTTGAAAACAAAAACTGATCTCACTCTGTTCTGGAGGAAAGTAAATCACAACCTGTCGCAAGTTATCGGGGGTCAGATCTTTATTTCTCTTGCTGTCCTTTTCACTGGTTTCTAACATAAAGCTGTCTTGAGCACCTCCACATTGGGGAGCCCAAGGACAAGGTATAAATAAGCACCTTAACAAGGAAGGAAGGAAGGAAGGAAGGAAGGAAGGAAGGAAGGCCTTGCAACAGGCCCCACTGAAAAAGAAAACAAGATGTAGCTGAAACCACACTGAATTATATGGAATACGCACCAATAAGAAACCACCACCTTGGGTCCACCACTCAATTCCAGCCCATGGTAGGTTTTTGGGTTATCCTGCCTGGGAGGTACCAGTAGCCCCCGCCCCTAGCTACTTCCCACCACCCAACACAAAGTCCTACCTCCAAATTCAGTCTCTCACCTCCATGTCTTTTACAAAGGTTTGGGGGCTGTAGGTACTGGAAGACTCTGCAGTAGGGCTAGCAAGGCCCAAGGCATGAGAAAGGAGGTGCAGGAAGGCCTGCTTGTGGGAGCCCTTCTGAGGATGGCGCAAAGCCTGGCGGACCAGCCCATCTTCCACAGTCCTCCAGCTGCCCAGAAGACTCTCCTGGTAAAGAGAAAAGAGGCAAGGGAGATGAACAAGAAGAATAAAGCCCTTCAATTGTGAACGTGTAGCTTGTTTGCTTGGATAGGGATGGCTCTGACTTTTACATGGCTGAAATGCAGGCTGCTGAATATAGTTAAGAGCCACATCTGTTTCCGCTCGTATTCTTGCCTCTGGCTGCACCCAGCACTCTCATGCAACCCCTCTGGAAGCTTGTCTGTGATGGAATGTGGGTCTTTGGCTGAAAATAGTTCCCAGTCACTGAGTTAAAGGCACAGCTAGTCTGCAATGAGTGGATCTTGGCTATGCGCTTCAGACACCCAGAGGGGCCCCACAGGACCTACATAGCCCACCTTCTATGTAAGAACCCCGGTAGCTGGCAGGCAGAATATGACTCATCTAAAATAAACTGGCAACCCACTGTGGTGTGTTCCTGCCTACTTCAGACCACAGGGCAACCATCTCACCTCCAGATGAAGCAGCTTCTCAGCTGTGCTGAATTGGTCCCATGGCTCGTGGAAACCCTCTGCGGAGACCGGAGAGGTGCCAAAAAACAGTCGGTAAACCTGGAGTGGAGAAATAGTTAGCTGATCATTCTGGCACCTTACATTCTTGGCAGAGCTGGCATTCCAACAGGGGCAGTCTCCCCTCCTCCCTCCTTTTGAATAGGTAATGCCCCTCAATTTCTACATTCCAGTCATGAGTCTCATTCCACCAGATTTCAGTAATATGCCTATTAGGTCATATTTGTCACCCATTACTAAGAGCTCAAATTCTTCTTGTTTGTTTCTCATATGCTGTGCATTAGTATAGAGACAACTGAAACAATGAATCATTGCTCCATACACTGCTGCCTCCATCTCCTTTTGAAGAGAGTCACATGTCACCACCACATGTCTCTTTCTTCTCTGGGTGGGTGGCAGGAATTGTTCTGTGCACTGTGCCTTCCACTGCTACCTCAGTGTGTTCTGGGGTTTGCAACTGTTGTTCTTGCTCCTCTGGCAGAGAATCTGTGTCCAACATGAGAGCATGGGATCAATTTTGCAGCTCCAGAGACATGACTCCAGAGACACAGCAGGGTTGTTGTGAGGGTAGAATAGAAAGGGGAAACCACAGAACCACCTTGAGCTCCTTGGAGGAAAGGTGTGATATAAATGTAGTAATAATAATAAAGTAAGGCTGAGCCAAAATCCACAGGCATGGATTGGATAAAGTTAGCCAAACTATCCCAATGCTACCCTTTCCCTGGAAGACAGTTGTAGCAACTGCCCTTTTCCTTGTTGTTTTTGTCACCTGCTGGTCATCCTAGAGTGAAGGCAGGAAGCACCACTCTCACTCAGACAGTGTTCAGAACCAACACTCTATCATCACAGGCCCTTCCTCTGAGGCAGACTTCCTTTCCTTAAAATGTGGCTGGACTTCAACATCCCTGACCACTGACTGGAGTTGCAGCTGGTTGGGGAAGGCTGCTGGGGGAGGGGGGAACTCCTGGGGGAAGAGAGAAAACAATGTCTGCCATTCCTGGCAGGACCATATAGGCAGCAGCAGCAGCACAGTAAGCTAAGGGGGTGGCCATAAATATACCAAATTTAGAGCCAAAAATTATCTAAAGCTCAGTCTGGCAGTCTAAGATCTTCTTATTCAGACAGGTGTTTGAAAATTAAGGTGCAGACCATGCTGACCACTGGGCTGCAGTCATGCCAAATTCTATTTCAATTCTGCTTCCAAATGTGTTTTAATGTTTGCTTTGTTTGGTTTTTAAACAGAATTCCCTTTTTAATGTATTAAGTTTTTACATCATTGTGTATAATGTACATAAAAGTAAAACAAATCAAACCAATGAAACAATAACAAAACAACCAAAACAAACAAGGATAGGATAACAAAATTTCAAATCAAGGGAGCAGAAAAAAGAGTACCAGAAAAGAAGAAATATACCCACCTGAATGTTTTAATGTATGTGTTTAATGCATTTTAACTATCGCTTTTAACCATTTTGTTTTTATTACCCTTTTAAAAAAATGTTCTCCAGCTGCCTTGAATCCCAACTTGGGAGAAATGTGGGACATGAACACATTGGATAATTACAACAACCAGTAATTTAAGGTGCAGCTCTAACTGCCTGACCAACCCTAACATGCAGCCAAACGCTGTGCCAAGCTCTGGTTTCAGGAACTTCTACTTCCCCCCAGGTACCTCCTCCCCACCCACTGCTAGATAATAATCACATACCTCTTTGAGGTTAATTTTGGACCCTGCCAACAGCTCAGCAGTCTCGTTGGATAGAGAAAGGTTCTGCATGAGGAACCGTTGGAACTCCAGCTTGTCCTTGGCAGTAGAGTCCAGCGTGAAGCCAGGGGCTGCAGGGTTAGAGGAGGAAAAGAAAAAATGATAAGGTTGAAGGGAAGGCAGGGATTGTCACCAGTGGGTCGCCACTCAGCTGTCGGGCACCAGCTTTGTATGCAGGGCATCATGGGTTCCACCCCAAGCACCTTCCCCTGATCCGCTACTTGACCCTTTTAATGGGGGATGGTGGGGACTGAACCTGAAGATTTTTCAGGTTATTATTTTATTATATCTTGACATTTCGTACAAAGATTTCGTACAAAGATTTCGAACATTTCGTACAAAGATTACCACAATTAAGGACCAAAGTGGAAAGGACCTAACAGAAGCAGAAGACATCAAGAAGAGGTGGCAAGAGTACACAGAGGAACTATACAAGAAAGATATGGAGGTCTTATACGCCCCAGGTAGTGTGGTTGCTGACCTTGAGCCAGACATCCTGGAGAGTGAAGTCAAATGGGCCTTAGAAAGCTTTGCTAACAACAAGGCCAGTGGAAGTGATGATATTCCAGCTGAACTATTTAAAATCCTAAAAGATTATGCTGTTAAGGTGCTACACTCAATATGCCAAAAAGTTTGGAAAACTCAGCAGTGGCCAGAGGATTGGAGAAGATCAGTCTACATCCCAATCCCAAAGACGGGCAGTGCCAAAGAATGCTCTAACTACCGCACAATTGCACTCATTTCACACGCTAGCAAGGTTATGCTTAAAATTCTACAAGGCAGGCTTAAGCAGTATGTGGACCAAAAACTCCCAGAAGTGCAAGCTGGATTTCGAAGGGGCATAGGAACCAGAAACCAAATTGCAAACATGTGTTGGATTATGCAATCTTTTATAGTAAAGACTTACAGATTTGGAACAAAAGGCAAAAAGAACCCAAAAAGGGTAAATGATTGCATGGTCATTCTTCAAAATAGATTCCAGAGAGACCAGATTTTGGATTTCCATTATAAGAACAACCTGGTGATTCAGCAGAAAAAGATAATCATTTTTAAGGACATCCCGAGGTACTTTTTAAATAGGAGGATCGATTATTACGATTTGACAACAGAATTAAGAGCAAGAAAGATTCCCTTTAGTTTGGAGTTTCCAGAAGGCCTCAATTTCACATACAAAGAGAAAAGAGTAAGAATAAGGTCTTTTGAAGACAAGAAAAAGTTTTTGGACAAACACATTGCTGACTTCGCAGGTTCTTCTTTGGACCCTGCAAGATTGTACCAGTTGGTATCACCAGGGAAACCGGCCACGGGAAGGGGAGCTGCGGGCAGAAAGAAGAAAGAAGAAGAAGAGGAAGAAGAAGAAGTAGAAGAAGAAGAAGAAGAGGAAGAGGAAGGAGCGGTTGGAGGAACTAAACTCTAAGATGGCGCTGAAGATTTTAACGTGGAATATTCACGGCCTGAATCAGAGGCCGAAAAGACACAGGGTCTTTCATGCTTTGGAACAAAAGAAACTGGACATTATTTGTTTACAAGAGACCCATGTAATTCGGCATCACAGAAGGATATTACAAGATAAAAAGCTAGGTCAAGAATTCATATCATCGGATAAAGTCAAGAAGAGAGGAGTTGTAATCTATGTAAAGGAGAAATTTAGCCCAAGACAGTTGTTCAAGGATGAAGAAGGGAGATATATAGCAATTGAAATTACAATCCAAGGCGAAAAATACATAATACTGGGACTCTATGCACCGAATGAAAAAAAGTCAGCCTTTTATAAAAAAAAATACACGATCTGTTATTGGACTATTTGGATTACAATGTGATTTGCTTAGGAGACTTCAACGGTGCAGTTTCCACCTTAATGGACAGATCACAAAGATCAAAAATTACAAATGATGGGAAACTGCCAAAAACTTTCTTCCAAATGATTGATAATTTGGATCTGATAGATGCATGGAGATTGAAAAATCCACAAGAAACAGAAGCAACTTATTTTTCAGAACCACAACAGTCGTGGTCGAGGCTAGATTACATTTGGATTTCAAAAGGCTTGGCACCAAAAATACAAAAGGCAATAATCTGCCCCAAGACTTGCTCTGATCATAATGCGGTACAAGTGGATTTAAAAATCCATCCTAAGGATTCTTTTAGATGGAGATTGGATGAAGCAATGCTGAGAGATACCAGGCTAGTGCAAGAGGCAGCGGAGAAGATGAAAGAATATTTCCAGTTAAATCTTAATAAAGGAGTTGAAAAGAGGATTGTGTGGGACGCAAGTAAGGCAGTGATGAGAGGGTTCCTGATAAGAGAAAAAGTGAAGAAGAAAAAACTACAGAATCTGGAAAAGGAAAGATTATTGAATGAACTAAAAGAAAAAGAGAAGAAATTAAGAGGGTACCCCAAAAATACACAAATTCAGAAAGAAATTAAAATCTTGCAGTCCCAGTACGCAAAAATTATGAATCAAGAAATTGAATGGAAAATTAAAATGATGCGACAAAGAACATTTGATTCTGCGAATAAATGTGGGAAATTGCTAGCCTGGCAAATTAAAAAGAGACAAAAACTGAATACCATCACAAATTTAAAAATTAATGAAAAGTTGGTGGAAAATCCGGAGGAAATTAGGAAATGTTTCCAGAAATTCTATAAACAAAACTGTACAAAGAAGACAAAGTGGAGGAGAAGGAAATAGAGCAATTCTTGGAGAATAATGGCTTACATAGAGTCCCAGAGGAAAAAGCTATATCACTCAACCACCCAATTACAATACAAGAATTGGAAGAGGCAATAAACAACATGCAGATAGGGAAGGCCTCAGGACCAGATGGATTGTCTGCCAAATATTATAAGACTTTGAAAGACTGGCTGATTCAGCCATTAAAAGACGTGTGTAATGGCTTATTGGAAGGGGATAGGGCACCAGATTCGTGGAAGGAGGCGTATATTACACTGATTTTAAAACCAGATTCCGATAAAACATTGATGAAAAATTGTAGACTGATCTCACTTTTGAATGTGGACTATAAAATCTTTGCAAATGTCATGGCCACAAGATTAAAAAGGCTTCTGAACGACTATATCCATAACGATCAAGCAGGCTTTCTGCCTGGAAGACATATAAATAGTAATACAAGGAATATTGTGGATATATTAGAAAGATTGGAGAAGAAGATAAATACTGATGCTATATTGATGTTTATTGATGCTGAGAAGGCCTTTGACAATGTTTCTTGGACTTTCATGAAGAAAAACTTGGAAAAGATGGGAGTCGGTCAAAAGTTCATGAATGGCATAAATGCCATTTACACAGAACAGAAAGCTAAAATCATTGTTAACAGTGTAATATCAGAAGAAATAAGGATTGAGAAAGGAACAAGACAAGGGTGCCCTATCTCACCTTTACTTTTTATTACAGTCCTGGAGGTACTCCTGAATATGATTAGAATGGATAAACAGATAAAAGGAATAAGGGTGGGAGAGAAAGAATATAAACTTCGAGCCTTCGTAGACGATGTGGTGTTATCCCTACAAGAACCGGAAAAAAGTCTCCCCAAAGCTTTAGAAACTATTGATAGATTTGGGAAAGTAGCAGGATTTAAACTGAATAAAGCCAAGACAAAAGTACTGACAAAAAATATGACACAATTGCAGTCAGAGAAACTACAAGAACAAACTGGACTGAATTTTGTTAAAAGGGTGAAATATCTGGGGGTGAACCTAACTCCTAAGAATATAAACCTGTTCAAAGATAACTATGAGAAATTATGGAATGAAATTAAAAGAGATCTAGAGACTTGGACTAGATTAAAGCTTTCCCTGATGGGAAGAATTGCAGCTATAAAGATGAACATACTACCAAAGATGCTGTTTTTATTCCAAGTGATACCTATAATTGATAGAACAGACTGCTTTAAAAAATGGCAAAAAGACTTATCGAAGTTTGTCTGGCAGGGGAAGAAACCCAGAATAAAATATAAAATTTTGATAGACTCTAAGGAGAGAGGTGGATTTTCCCTCCCAGACCTGAGACTATACTTCGAAGCTGCTGCCTTTTGCTGGCTGAAAGACTGGTTTAGATTAACTAACACCGATGTGTTGGACTTGGAAGGACATGATAATGCGTTTGGCTGGCATGCGTATCTTTGGTATGATAAAGTCAAAGTACATAAAGCTTTTAGGAACCATATTATTAGAAATGCTTTGTATCAGGTTTGGAGTAGAAACAAAGATTTGCTAGAGAAAAAAACCCCCAGATGGATTTCTCCAGTGGAGGCCAAGGCGTACAAGAGACCGAATATGTCTGCGAATTGGTTAAAATATGTAGATATACTGCAACAGGATGGTCAAACTTTTAAGCTGAAAAGCTACGAACAATTGAAAGACGGTGTTTCGGACTGGTTGCAGTATCATCAAATAAATGAGGTTTTTAAGTTAGATAAAAAAATTGGCTTTCAGATAGAAAAATCAAAATTGGAAACAGAATTAATAGAACCGAACTCTAAAAATCTTTCCAGAATGTACAACCTATTGCTAGAGTGGCATACTAAAGATGAAATGGTGAAATCGGCAATGATAGACTGGGCTAAGGATGTGGGTCATAACATAATGATGGAGGACTGGGAGAAGCTATGGAGGGAAGGTATCAAGTTTACGGCATCTAATGTATTAAGAGAGAACATAATGAAAATGTTATATAGATGGTATTTGACACCAGTTAAACTAGCTAAGATGTATCATAGATCAAGTAATAAATGTTGGAAATGCAATAAAGTGGAAGGTACCTTCTATCACATGTGGTGGACGTGCCCAAAGGTTAAGGACTTCTGGGAGAAAATTTATAATGAGCTTAAAAGAGTGTTGAAATACACCTTCTCTAAGAAACCAGAGGCCTTCCTATTGGGCATAACCAACCATGAGATATCCAGGAAAGATAGTGTTTTTTATGTATGCCACAACAGCTGCTAGAATTCTGATCGCTAAAAATTGGAAAGGTGAAGAGCTCCCAACCGTAGAAGATTGGCAGATGAAGCTAATTGATTTTTTGGAACTCGCAGAACTGACCGTGAAACTCCGAGACCAGAGGGAGGAGAAGGTGGAGGAAGACTGGAAGAAATTCAAGGACTATTTGGAACATCGTGAAAATTTGATTTTTTGAAGTGAAATTAGAGATAGATAATAGGTACAGCTAGGCAATGTTAGAAAAATAGTGAATAAGAAAGTAAGATAAGTTTGTTTGCAATTAAAGTAATGAATATTTGGAATATATAATTAAGTTTAAAGAGATAGAATAAAAACTGAATAGTTAAGGTGAATGATTTATAAATAGTTATAAAGTTACTAAAGTAAATTAGAACTGAACGCTGGAGAGAGGACGGGGGAAGTCCCCCTTAAAGAAGATGTAGAATAAGATTAAGATATAAGATGATGTTGTTGTTTTTCTTTTTCTTTTAATGTTTTTCTTTTCTGTTTTCTATATTTTGTATTTTGTAATTGTTTGTTATTATATGTTTTTGTTATTCCTTGTCTTTATTACTTTGTAAAACCTAATAAATTTTCTTTTAAAAAAAAAGGATTATGGAGAAAGCTAGAGAGTTCCAGAAAAACATCTACTTCTGCTTCATTGACTACGCAAAAGCATTTGACTGTGTTGACCACAGCAAACTATGGCAAGTTCTTAAAGAAATGGGAGTGCCTGATCACCTCATCCGTCTCCTGAGAAATCTCTATGTGGGACAAAAAGCTACAGTTAGAACTGGATATGGAATAACTGATTGGTTCAAAATTGGGAAAGGAGTACGACAAGGCTGTATATTGTCTCCCTGCTTATTTAACTTATATGCAGAATTCATCATGCGAAAGGCTGGACTGGATGAATCCCAAACCGGAATTAAGATTGCCGGAAAAAAATATCAACAACCTCAGATATGCTGATGATACAACCTTGACGGCAGAAAGTGAGGAAGAATTAAAGAACCTTTTAATGAGGGTGAAAGAAGAGAGCGCAAAATATGGTCTGAAGCTCAACATCAAAAAAACTAAGATCATGGCCACTGGTCCCATCACCTCCTGGCAAATAGAAGGGGAAGAAATGGAGGCAGTGAGAGATTTCACTTTCTTGGGTTCCATGATCACTGCAGATGGTGACAGCAGTCACGAAATTAGAAGACGCCTGCTTCTTGGGAGAAAAGCAATGACAAACCTAGACAGCATCTTAAAAAGCAAAGACATCACCTTGCTGACAAAGGTCTGTATAGTTAAAGCTATGGTTTTCCCAGTAGTAATGTACAGAAGGGAGAGCTGGACGATCAAGAAGGCTGATCGCTGAAGAATTGATGCTTTTGAATTATGGTGCTGGAGGAGACTCTTGAGAGTCCCATGGACTGCAAGAAGATCAAACCTATCCATTCTCAAGGAAATCGGCCCTGAGTGCTCACTAGAAGGACAGATCCTGAAGTTGAGGCTCCAGTACTTTGGCCACCTCATGAGAAGAGAAGACTCCCTGGAAAAGACCCTGATGTTGGGAAAGATGGAGGGCACAAGGAGAAGGGGACGACAGAGGATGAGATGGTTGGACAGTGTTCTCGAAGCTACTAACATGAAGGATAGGCATGCCTGGTGTGCTCTGGTCCATGGTGTCACGAAGAGTCGGACACGACTGAACGACTGAACAACAACAACATTTTATTATATATTATTATATTTGTATTCCGCCCTTCATCCTTAGATCTCAGGGCAGTTCACCACAAAAAAATTACAATATAAAAAACACAAAATACACAATAAAAATAAGAACAAACACAAACCAATAATCCACGTTTCCACAACACATTTAAAAGGCCATAGAATGTTAACTAGCCAAATGCCTAACTGAAGAGAAACATTTTGCCTGGTACCTAAAGATATGCAATAAAGGCGCCAGGTGTCCCTCCTAGGGGAGCTTTCCATAAATGGGAAACCACCCCAGAAAAGGCCCATTCTCGTGTTGCCACCCTCTGGACCTCTCATGGAGGAGGCACACAAAGAAAGACCTCAGAGCATGATCTCAGGGTCTAGGTAGGTTCATAAAGAGAGAGGCAGTCCTTGAGTTATTGTGGTCTTTAAGGCTTTACAACATTTTGAATTGGCCCTGGAAAGTAACTGCAAGCCAGTGCAATCGGATCAGGATTGGTGCAATTAGCTCAAACCGTCATGCCCCGGTGAGCAACCTGGCTGCCAAATTCTGCACTAGCGGAAGTTTCTGAAATCCAATAACATGTTACAGTAATCTAGGTTCAGTTGTGTGCTTTGCCACTGAGCTACAGATATTCCCCCTGCAAGGTCCAGCCTCGGACCTCACCTGCCCGGTTGCTGAAATGAGTCTCCATGGTGTTGGGTTCACTGCTGCTGAGAGACTCCAGGTGGCGCCGTAAGGACTCCAGCTCCTCCTCCAGGCCAGCATGATCTGGATCAAACAGGTTACTCTTCTCCACCACTTCATTGAGCCGCTCCAGCAACTGCGTTACTCTAAGAGAAAGGACCAACCAACCAAGAGTTATCACAGCTGCAGAGGAGGAGGAGGCACTGAGTGGGGAAGGAGGAAGTATCAACACCACACCTCCAAACAGGCACAGCTGAAGCAAATCAACTGGGCTGCAACTCTTTGTGATACTGCAGTTTTCTCTAACAGAGGAATTCAGCTGGCTTGGAACTAAGAATAATAAAATTTTGTTCTGGGTGTTCAGGCCTGAACTGAGACAATGGGTTGCATGCGACTAAATTTCATTCAGAGTAGACTTGTTGTAAATAATGAGCCTGTCAGTGATGCCAATTAACTTCAGTGGGTCTACTCGGAGCAGGGCTACCACTGGATAAAAAAACCAGTGGCTTCCTGCTCCATTACAGGCAGGGGCATAGGAAGGGCGGGGCGGTGGGTGTGGTCCACCCCGGGTGCCATCTCTGAGGGGAGGTGACAAAATCCCCCCTAGGCTGGGATCGCCGCACCAATCTCCCCTCTGGGCGGGGGTTGCTGCGGATTGCCTCGCTGGTTGGCCCCACAGGTGGAGATCACTGCACTGATCACCCCCACGGGTGGCCCCTGGGTGCACGGCATGTGTGCCACTCCAGGTGCCCTAGCAGCTAGCTACGCCACTGATTACAGATACTGACCAGCTTAGCAATACTAATGTTACTTCCAAGAACTGCTGTTACGAATCATCACTGTGTTTAATTTGCATGCATTTAACCTTTCATCAAATTAGCACAGACTGTGCTGTTTACATTTTACCACCATTGCCTTTTATCTTCATTTAATCCTGCCTTTTATTATTTTTCTACCTTCTACACCCATATGTGTCAACTTAGGACAACAGTCCCTGCATCTGGTAGCACAAAGTCCATGCCCATGAAACCTTCTGCTGCTTATGTCAATACTCCTCTGAAATGTGTGTGTGTGTGTGTGTGTGTGTGTGCGCGCACACACACACACACACACACACACACACACACAGACTTTGCATTATGCACATGGAGTTTTAAAAGCCCCACCTAAAAGACCATCATTGCAGGATAACCTTACTGGATATGTGCACACTCAATTGTATAAATCAGTGGAACAGACACTGTTACAGGTGACACACAATACTGTCCTGCAGTTGTAAGAAATCAGATATTTTAATGCGGCAGCACCCAATCTTTGGAACTCCCTGCCTATTGACATCAGAGAAGGCACATTTGCTGTATATATGAAGGTGTCTGCCTTTCTCTCTCTTATTTTAGCAGGCCACTGTATAATGCAGTCTTTGCCAACATGGTGCCCCCTTCAGATGGAAGACGCCTCCCGCGTAGGTTGGGAAACAAAGAGGTGGACTCACGTGGAGTTGGAATATTGCAAGAAGCCAAATTCATCTCGCTGTCCATCGGGACACAGGGATTGCATCACTGGCAAGATCCCAGCAGAGGTGAGAGGGGCTGCTGTGTAGTATGCTAGAGAAGAGGAGAAGAAAGAGGAGGGGAGGGGGGAATTTATAGGGCAGGGAGACCCACAAGTAGTTCAGAGAGTAGCGCACTTGCTGGATCAGTAAACATTATTCAGAGAGTACCTGTACAGTTCAGAGGGTTGAAGGGTCAGAAGTCATTCTCTCCACTTAGCTCATGATGTAAAGTCAACAGATAGAAGCTGATACTGAATGGCTATTTGCACCCACACCCACATACAAAACCCACGTGGTGTGACAGTGCAAACTCATTACAAAGTGGGGCATAGAATCAAGTCAAAATTCTCCCTTGCGTTTCAAAATTCATTGCTTATTCAGATGCTAAGCCCATTGCTCCCTAAATTTCAAAGATTAACATTTCTCCAAAACCTCCTTATTTTTGAGTCATAATGGAAGAGTATTTGCAGCCCCAAATGTTTGAAATTGGAAGTTGATGACAAAACTGTTGTTTTTTTTAAAAAACTTGCTGGATTGTAGGCATCCACAGTACAATTCAGATAATACCGGTAGTTAGCACACAATCCTTGAAACTGCCAAATGATGCCAGCAAGCATGACGCAAGGGAGGAGAGGGGGATTAAGGGATGCCAACCACATGCCTTCTGGAGGCACCCCTTGCATGCCACTGTGCCAATGTGCACAGATCCACTCACTAGACACCACTGATGGTGTCAGTTTGGTAGCTCCAGTCTGCAGCTACTTCCGACTGAGCATGTTTAGGAGCTCAACACAAAGTTTACTTGCTACTCTCTAGGTTTAAAGTCAAAGAAGAAAATGATCCCTGAAGCCTAATGAATTAAAATCCTGTTTGCTTCCGTGGAGAGTGAGGCAACCAATGACCTTTCATCCTTTTCATAGGAGCATTACTCTCTGGCTGGCCAGTTAAAAACATCCTAGGGTGAAGGTAGGTTAGAAGGAAAGAGAAAGAAGGTTGATGAGTAGCAAGAGTTGAATAAGCACAGCATAAACCACCCTATGCCTCCCGTATAGCCTTTGGCCCATCACTTGTGGATCTGTATATATATTTAGTTTCCCAAACTGCAGAAGTCAGGAGAGAGAAAATGAGGATGGGGAATGCAAAGCGAGGAAGGAAAGCTAAGCCACAAATGGAACTAAAAGGCTGGTGGGTCTAGAGTATGGTGAGCAAACCATATTGTGAACAATGGGATACCATTGTTGATGGTATCCCATAAACTCAGACTTTTAAGGCTCTTTGGTATCAAACTGTTACAAACAGATGATTGAATCTAGCTTAGTTCCAAATTAAAATTTGCAGAGATCTTTGTTCCGCTTTGGTGCACAATTTACAGCACTATGATTTCAATAGCATCCCAACAAGTTAAGAAGGGGGTGAGAAAAATGAAGGTTACATTGAGTTATATATTAGTTACAGAAGTCCAAAGGGTTAGATGAGCTTATGCCAATCTGGTGCCATCCAGATGTTTTGAAGTACAACTTCCATCAGCCTCAGGCAGCACAACTAGATGATGCTGATGCTGGAAGCATGGGTGTTCTTGGAGAGGCTGATAGGAGTTCTAGACCAAAACATCTGAAGAACACCAGATTCATGAAAGCTGGGTTGAGTCAATATGGCCATATTTTCCCAGAATAATTTGGGGAAAGCAAAAGGAGGGGGAGGAGAGAAAAAGAAAAGGGAAACCCAACTTACAGACTAGAGGAGACACAAAGCATATTTCAAAGATGGGTGGGGAGAAAGAAAAAATGAGGGTGGGGAGGAGAGAAAAAAATGTATGAGATAAAGTAAAACACCCTAAAGCATAAACATCACAACTGCAAGGTGACAATGGCTGCTTAGAAACATAGATTGCAGAGCTGGTAGGTATCCCAGGGTCATCTATTCCAACCCCCTGCAATACAGGCAATGGCTAAATAATCTCTGACAGATGGCCTCCAACCTCTGCTTAAAAACCTCCAAGGAAGGAGGGTCCACCACCTTCCAAGGGAGTCCATCCCACTCTCAAACAAACCTTCTTACTCTAAGAAAGTTATTCTTAAAGTTTAGTCGGAATCTCCTTTCTTGTAACTTGAATCGATTTGTTCAGGTCCTACTCTCCAGAGCAGCAGAAAACGAAGTTGCTCCATCTTGCATACCCATCTTGCATACCCAGCTCCCTCAACTGTTCCTCCTAAGGCTTGGTTTCCAAACCCTTGGTCATCTTCGTCGCCCTCCTCTGCACACATTCCAACTTGTTAATATCCTTCTTGAACTGTGAGCACAATGAGACACGGTACCAGGGATATTTTCAGCCGGAACTTAGTTCCGGTCTCTCTCAGGTGGGCGGCATTGCCATTATAAGAGAACAAGGGAGGTGTTCATGAGTTCCAACTCCTCTTTTTCTAGAAAAAGAGCATGGCACAGTACTACAAGTGTCGTCTGACCAAGGCAGAAGAGAGTGATACTATTACTTGATACACTTGATTGGGACACAATATTTCTGTTGATGCAGCTTAGAATAGTATTCCTTTTTTTGCTGTTGCATGACAATGTTGACTCATGTTAAGCTCATGGTCTACTAAGACCCCTGGATCCTTTCCACATGCCCTGCTGTCAAGTCAGGAATTCCCCATCCTAGTGTGCAATTGTACATTTGTCCCTGTTCAAGTTCATTTTGTTACTTTTTGTCCCAGTCGTCCAATCTGTTTTGGTCATATTGAACCCTGGTTCTACATTATGAGATATTAGCTAGCCCTCCTGCTTGACCTCAAAGCATTTGCATGTGTAGCTTTCTGGCAAAGAAGCTTTCCAAGCAACTGAAGCATGGAAGGTAGTGCCAAAAAGATTTGTTGCAAAGTGGTTACTTAAACTCAAAGGGGCTCCTAACTCCACGTAAGGACAACTGTTAACAGCTGTGGTTGCCACCATGCTGATCTTGAGACATTAAAAGATTTCTACTCATGTGCGACTCTTTCTGGGAAAGAGCTCTTCTGGTCCAGCATCTAATCAGTTTCAGCTGGCAAAAGCTCCGAGCTCCTCCTGATCACCTGCTATACGAGATTCTTTTTAAGTGGAGGGCCTCCACAGCTGCATAACTGCCAAGTTATGACCTTCCACGATTTGGTTTGGCTTCTTGGCATGTTATGGTCTCTGAAAGCAACAGACATCCTGAGTGTCTGGCAACTGCTCTGGTGGTCTGCAAACATACCAGGCAGCAAGAGCCACACATTCCTATGGATTTGTTCAATCCTCATTTAAAGCCATCCAAGCTGGTGGCCATCACAGCCTCCTGAGGGAGGGAGTTCCATAGTTTAACTATGCACTGTACCAAGAAGTCCTTTAAACAAAAAACAAATCAAAAAAGTGTTCTGAATCTTCCAACATTCAGCTTCACTGGATGTTAACAATGAAGTTGTGAGAGAGGGAGAAATTTTTTTATCCATCCACTTTCTCCTTGCCATGCATAATTTTATAATTTCCTGCACCACACTGTGACAGTAGGGGAGGCCTTGGGCCTGATCAAGCTGCAGGGCTCTTCTCATGTCCTTTCTGTGCTCTCAGTTTCCAATCCACTTCAAGCAGAGTAGGTGTTTCTGTTCCCTCTGTGGAATGATTAAACGCTCAACCAGCTTGACAAGCTGCTCTTGGAGAAGGCTGATCATTACGCCTCTGTGTGAGTTGCTGCCCTTGAGCCCACTCTTCTCTATTCAGTATCTAGGCCCAGAACTGTAACTTGTGCAGATGCATCGAGAGAGGTGCCTCATCAGTTTTAGCATTCAAGAAGAGAGATTGAGAACGCCTCTCCAACCAAAATTCAGGAACCTGCAAGCTCCTCTGTCTTCAGGCTGCTACTGATACCTCCTCTCCCCGCCTTGAGCAAACTTGGGCTTTTGCAGGCAAACACTGAACAGGTGTGAAACATTTCACAGAGGTAGCACTGTGAAAAAAGGTTTACCCCTGGAGTTTCTTTTTAAATACATTTATTGAGTTTTTATGGTTGCAAGAAAACCCACATCATTTTGTGTTACACACTGAAAAAGAAAAATGACCAAACAGCCCACCCTTTTGTCCAATCTGAAGGCATATTTCAGATCTAAATAATAATAATAAACTTCACATAAGCACTCCAGTGGAGGGAACCTGAACATTGTTGATGTCAATATAAAGGAAGACATGAACACAACCATCTATCAGGCAATGCAGCAGGTGTACTTTGTCCCGCAGAGCCTTTGTTTGTGTGCTGAATAAGTGGCCACAAGTCAGCTGCAAAAGCTTTTCTGCCCTACAGGCACATGAAGCTTTTGAGTCAGTTTAACATAAAGTGCTCTCTCCCAAATTGCATAATAGCATTTTATTTGCACATTTAAACACTTTGGTGTCGCCCACCCCCCGCCTAATTTCAAACCATCTGTATTCTTGCTGCCGTGAATATGTAACCCACTAAACATTTCCTATCATAAACCTTTGGCTGTGTCCACTGAATATACCTAAAGAAAGAACATAACAAGAGCCCTTCTGGATCAGGTTTATGCCCCAACTAGTCCTGCTTCCCACAGCAGCCAGCCAGATGCCCCTTATGGGAAACCCAGAAGCAGGACCTGAGCACAAAGGTTCAGGCTTCCAGCAACTGCTAACAATGCTATTTTGGGTGGTGGTGGTTTTTACAGCCCAGTATTTTCTGTTACTTCCTACAACTATCTCCCTCTCATAACCAGGTAACTTCGGCACAGCCCCACTGCATGTGCACAAAGGAGCCGTGAAGTGCACATCTCCCTCCAGCAAGCAGGCGAGAAAGATTTATCCTGCTGATTTATCCATCGGTACATTCAAGGCAAACTGCACCTGTAGATTAAGGGATTAGCTGGATCTGAGAAAATGGAAAAGTCTCAAATTCCACTCCAGAATCATTGAGGGTGATGGGCTGCACATGGGGGTGGTTAACCTTACAAGGTTGGCATGTGGGGGTCTCTTTCCAGGTCCCCAGAGCATGGGTAGGCAAACTAAGGCCCGGAGGCTGGATCCGGCCCAATCGCCTTCTCAATCCAGCCTGCGAACGGTCCGGGAATCAGTGCGTTTTTACATGAGTAGAATGTGTCCTTTTATTTAAAATGCATCTCTGGGTTATTTGTGGGGCATAGGAATTCGTTCATTTTTTTCTTCTTCAAAATATAGTCCGACCCCCCACAAGGTCTGAGGGGCAGTGGACTGGCCCCCTGCTGAAAAAGTTTGCTGACCCCTGCTCCAGAGGGCTGCTTACCTTCTTTCACAGGGATGGTGGGTTTCTTCTGTCGTAGCCCCAGCAGAATGAAGAAGAGGACCAAAGGGATGAAGATCTCGAAAGCCAGCACCCACTGGGGAAAGGAGGAGGAGGAGGAGAAATAAGTCACAGAGACCCATAAACAGGAGCAGCAGCACCCAAAACTTTGCCAGGGCCTTCCCCCCAACCACCACCAGCGCAGATCTGTACAGTTAAAAAACCCAGAAATAGCAGATACCTATACACTTGTGTGTGTGGGGGGGGGGGGCGCTTTGGCTCACAGAAATTAAACAAATTCATGAGGGAGGGGGAGAGGATCTATCTTTGAATATTAGGCTTGACGGATGCATGGAGCCTCCCTTTTCAGGAGCTGTCTATCCCCTAATAGCAGATGCTGGAGAAAATGGCCAGGGGAGTCTTTAGCATATGCACTGCCGGGGTGCAAAGATCCGCCCAGCACCCCCAAATTTAGTTTAGCCCCCAAATTAACTTTTATTATGCTTATGTCAGACACCACACTTACGCCTTAACTCTTGTTTACGAAAAAGAGAGGAAAAAGAAACAAACTTTTTAATTTGCTTATTTATTTACAATACACTTATACATGTGTATTCTACCTTGATGGCAGAAAGTGAGGAGGAATTAAAGAACCTTTTAATGAGGGTGAAAGAGGAGAGCGCAAAATATGGTCTGAAGCTCAACATCAAAAAAACTAAGATCATGGCCACTGGTCCCATCACCTCCTGGCAAATAGAAGGGGAAGAAATGGAGGCAGTGAGAGATTCCACTTTCTTGGGTTCCATGATCACTGCAGATGGTGACAGCAGTCACGAAATTAGAAGACGCCTGCTTCTTGGGAGAAAAGCAATGACAAACCTAGATAGCATCTTAAAAAGCAAAGACATCACCTTGCCGACAAAGGTCCGTATAGTTAAAGCTATGGTTTTCCCAGTAGTAATGTACGGAAGTGAGAGTTGGACCATCAAGAAGGCTGATCGCTGAAGAATTGATGCTTTTGATTTATGGTGCTGGAGGAGCCTCTTGAGAGTCCCATGGACTGCAAGAAGATCAAACCTATCCAAAGAAATCAGCCCTGAGTGCTCACTAGAAGGACAGATCCTGAAGTTGAGGCTCCAGTACGTTGGCCACCTCATGAGAAGAGAAGACTCCCTAGAAAAGACCCTGATTTTGGGAAATATGGAGGGCACAAGGAGAAGGGGACGACAGAGGATGAGATGTTTGGACAGTGTTCTTGAAGCTACTAACATGAGTTTGGCCAAACTACGAGAGGCAGTGAAGGATAGGCGTGCCTGGCGTGCTCTGGTCCATGGGGTCACGAAGAGTCGGACACGACTGAACGACTGAACAACATACATGTTGAGTCTGACAAGTGCCGCCGCTGGCATGGCACTTCTTTGATAAATGAGCACACAAAGTCAAAAGTCCTTTAGTGAAACAGTAGGTATACATTTCAGTAATACCTAAGTATGTATGCATTCTGTTTTTCTGGCTTGATCAAAATTATTTATTATTTCATAACAGGTAGATAGTTAAGAGCTTAGGCGGCTTCAGTGGAAGGCGCCTAGCGCCCCCCCCCCAATTTGGCGCACGGGTCCCCACACCCCTTACAACCCCCAGGGAAAGACGGCCCTGAAAAGGGCTGTTGCTTCCCCTGCTCAGTTTCTGGCTTCTCCAAGGCAAATGGCTGACCACTAGGGGAAATGGGACATTGGGCTAGACAGACCTTTAGTGAACCCATCTGCTATCTTTACCCTTTTTCCTTAACTTTATGATGGCTGCTATAGCAAGGAAGCCCCTCCCATGGGGAAGGGTCATAGCTGAGTGGTAGAATGTCCACTTTGCATGAAGAAGGTCACTGATTCAATCCCTGGCATCTCCAAGTAGAACTGCTGAGATCCTCCTCATCTGAAACCTAGGAAAGCTACTGCCGCTCAGTGTAGACAATACTGGCCCTGGCTGACCAATGCTCTGATTCAGTGTAAGGCAGCTTCCCAGGTTCCCTTGCCTCTACATATACAGCTAAGTCCATGCACATTATAAGGACAATCAAATCCTGGTTTCTTCTTTTTCCAACTCAGTGGTTCTGATTTCACTTCTTTTACCATCTACTGAAGCTTCACCAGCTAGTCCTGGGCCACTGGGACCATCAGAAGCTCCTGCTTAGGTGCTAATTTTAATTGTGCTGTAATTAACAGATCCCATCTCAATTCCCAGCCTGAAGCTTCTGAAACATCGTTTACGCAGCCCCAAAGTAAGATCAACCTATCCAAAGGTAACCAGTAAGAAAGAAGTTACAGGTGGGTAGCCGTGTTGGTCTGCCATAGTCGAAACAAAATAGGAAATTCTTTCCAGTAGCACCTTAGAGACCAACTGAGTTTGTTCTTGGTATGAGCTTTCGTGTGCATGCACACTTCTTCAGATACACTGAAACAGAAGTCACCAGATCCTTAAATATAGTGGGGGAGTGGGGAGGGGTATTACTCAGAAGGGTGGTGGGAATGGGTGATCGGCTGATAAGTGTGGAAAGCCTGTTGACGACTCTAAACGGCTGCAATTAGTCTTGCAGGGAAAGGCAAGGGGTGAGATGGCTAAAGATAGCTTTGTTATGTATAATGAGATAAGAATCCAATGTCTTTGTTCAAACCAGGTTTCTCCATGGTTTTAAGTTTGGTGATTAGTTGCAATTCAGCCACTCTCACCTAAGAGATCTACAGCAAACCTTTTTAGAACTAAAATATCCACCTGATGAAGTTAAACAACAGATCGACAGAGCCAGACTGATACCCAGAGAGAACTTGCTGCAAGACAGACCCAAAAAAGAAAATAACAGAACACCACTAGTCATCACATACAGCTCCCAAGTTAAAACAGTACAATGCATCATCAGAGATCTACAACCTCTCCTAGACAATGACACTTCTCTTTCTCAAGCTCTGGGAGGAAGACCCTTCATCGCCTACAAACAGCCACCCAATCTCAAACAGCTCCTCACCCACAATAATACAAAAACAGGACTCAACATGGACACTGGTACCAGAGCCTGCAATAAACCCAGATGCCAACTTTGCTGCCACATAAACCCGGATAACACCATTACTGGTCCCAACAACATCAAACACACCATCTCAGGACTATTTAATTGCTCATCTTCCAACATTGTGTATGCAATCAAATACCAACAGTGCCCTTCAGCTCTCTATATTGGACAAACAGGCCAAAGGATAAATGGACATAAATCTGATATCAGGAATCACAAGACAGAGAAACCAGTAGGAGAACACTTCAATCTCCCAGGACATTCTATAAAAGATCTCAAAGTAGCTGTCTTAATACAAAGAAATTTCAGAAATAGACTGGAAAGAGAAGTGGCTGAATTGCAACTAATCACCAAACTTAAAACCATGGAGAAACCTGGTTTGAACAAAGACATTGGATTCTTATCTCATTATACATAACAAAGCTATCTTTAGCCATCTCACCCCTTGCCTTTCCCTGCAAGACTAATTGCAGCCATTTAGAGTCGTCAACAGGCTTTCCACACTTATCAGCCGATCACCTATTCCCACCACCCTTCTGAGTAATACCCCTCCCCACTCCCCCACTATATTTAAGGATCTGATGACTTCTGTTTCAGTGTATCTGAAGAAGTGTGCATGCACGCGAAAGCTCATACCAAGAACAAACTCAGTTGGTCTCTAAGGTGCTACTGGAAAGAATTCCTATTTTGTTTCCAGTAAGAAAGAAAGCTTTTATTTTTAGCTAAAATGAAAACTTTGTCAATTTCTCTCTCTCTCTCTCTTCTCTCTTTCTTTCTTTCTATGTTTCTTTTACTTATTGACATTAAAATGCTTGGTAAGTGCAATGCCACAACCACTCCTAAACTCTGCCAGCAATGAATCATCCCTATTTGCATCCCACCAAGAACATGCAATGGCAAGAGTGCACAGTATATCACCACGCCATCTCCCACCTAGTCCAGCATCCTTACTGTGGCCAACCTGATGCCCTTATAGGAAGCCTGCAGGCTAGACTTGAGCACAAGAGCCCCCTCCCCTCCTATGGCTTCAAGCAACTAGTATTCAGAAGCACTGCTGCCTCCAGCCATTGTGGCAGAACAGAGCCATCATGGTTAGGAGCCATCAACAACCCTATCCTCATTCATGAATTTGTTCAATCCTCTTTTAAAGCCATCCAAGTTGGTGGCCATTGCTGCCTCCTGCAGAAGCGAGTTTGACAATTCATCTCTGCACTGCATGAAGGGGAGCTTTCTTTTATCTGTCCTGAATCTTCCAACATTCTGCTTCCTTGGATCCCCATTACTTCAGTGGTATCTCCAGCTGTGTACAATACTGGACAAGAAGAACCACAGCAAAAAGGCAATAATAATAATAATAATAATAATAATCCACACTTTGGCACTGGCTGTGTGGCTTTTCTGTTGCCTTTTAATCTTGGGTGATTTTTAAATGGATGATGACAGCGGTGGCATCTAGCTACTGGTTAAGTGGGTCAGTTTTGGGGCCCTGCCCAGCCACAACAGAGATGCTAGTGTCGCAACAGAGGGGGGAAATGGTTTTTAAACAAACAAACAAACAAACAAACAAACAAACAAGGTGTTGTGTGTGGCACTGGCACAGGCCAAATAATTCAGAGCATGTTTTGTAGAAGGCGGCGGCAGAGAATATCCTGACACATTAAAGAGCATTGTCGTGATGACTCAGCACATTTATCCAAATCACTTCGTGCTGCCAAGACACAGCGTCAAAGAACCACCACCATTAGTACTCACCAAGTAAGGAGTACCAGTGCCTCATTTTTTAAATTTATAAAACAACTATATATGCCCTGGGGGTGGGGGTTCACAACCATCAGCCACACCCAGGCACAGGACTTTCAACCTGATAAATTTGGGTGTCCTCTGCCTCTGCACTGCAATTCAGAACACTTTCCTATCAAGGCCTACTGAGATTCAGAATTTCAATTTCTAAATGCAAGGGGTGCTGCTTTGGACAAAATGATTCCCTGCAGAGGGCATGTTTCCACTTAAGGTAAGAATGTCCCCTGGCATGCAAATTTTGGGCCGCTGTTTCCGAAGAGGTAACATGAAGTTTTACATGCCCCGTTCAAGCCTCCTGCAACTTGCCCTTCTCAATTTATGGGATGATCAAACAGCAACATTCCTAAGCAACTTCTTACGTGGGTGCTGCCTATAATGAGAGAACCTCTTCACCCCATAATTGGAAAGCACTGCAGGACTTTAAAAGGTTTCAGTGCGGTGCAAGAATACGTGGACTCTGATTTACTGCAGTGAAAACAACTCAAAAATCACGCATTTCTAAGGGTAAGGAAGACTTGGAACATTTTCTAAGCCGTTTGGAAGGATTTATTTTCTTACACATCAAATTCAGACACACTGTACAAAACTCTGAACGACAAAATTTTGTTTTCATTGTGTGTTTTCTACATCTACTACTACATCTACACACACACACAAAAAGAAAGGAGATTGAGACTAGGAAGAGCTTTCTAACATAAGAGCTGTTCAGCAGTGGAAGGTCATGTAATCAGGGATTATTTAGCAGCAATTCCTACACTGCATGGCATTGGGCTAGACGACCTTTGGGAGTACCTTCCAACTCAAAAGTTCTATTGTTCTCACATAGCTGATGGAACATTTTCTGGTTAACGTCAGCTGGTAATGGCTTTTTGTCAATCATTTTTATCTAATTGTTATGTTAGGGTTTTTTCTGTTACAAGTGCAAATTTTAAAAATGGACTTAATTTAAAGAAGTCCTGATGCACTTTAATTGGGCACTCTGATTTTGCCGGTGTGAGTTTGGATCCAACCAGCAAAACAGCAGCAGCCTGGAAGCGGTCTTGGAGATTTTATCATAGCATAAACTTTCGTCTCTAAGAGTGCAACAGAATTATTTGCTGTAATTAATACAGAAAGTTCTCTCCCACCCCTCCCAATCCTGCTCCACTTCACCAGCAGGTGGTGATTTTAAGATGTCTTCCGGAAATATGTATGTGTGGGGGGAGAGGAAACATTGGGGGATTCGCCAGGCTTGGTTGTTGGATTAACTTTGAAAGATAGCTTTCTTTTCAAGACGTTGCATCCCCTCCCATACACCTACAGGTACTCTCAGGAGAGACACTGAGTCAGCCAAGACGCCCCCCCCTTCAGTCAAAAAGGCTTTCAGAGTGGCTTAAAGTGTAGTCAGTTAAAACAAGGCATTCCCTGCCTGCAGGTTTATAATCTAAAGCAGCACAACCCACAAGGGAATGGGAGCAGAGAAGAGGAAAAAAGCAAGCTCAGGCTCCAGTTCTTAAACAGTAGTACTTATAATGAACAGGTGGTATAAAAACAGTTCGGGGGAAGGAGGTGTCTGATGGAGCTGGTCTTTCAGCAGAGCTGAAGGAATGACTGCTGACAGGTGACAGCTAATAATAATAATAATAATAATAATAATAATAATAATAATTTATACCACCCTTCATCAGAGGTTCACAGGGTGGTTTACAATTTAAAAGCATAAAAATATGTAACATAATAACAAATAAAAACATCTGAAGAGGTGTGCATGCACACGAAAGCTCACACCAAGAACAAACTTAGTTGGTCTCTAAGGTGCTACTGGAAGGAATTTTATTATTTTTTATTTTGTTTTGACTATGGCAGACCAACATGGCTACCTACCTGTAAATAAAAACAATAACACCAGTCAAAGGCCTGGTTAAAGAGGAACGTTTTCGATTGGTGCCTAAAAGTGTATAATGAAGGTGTTTTCCCATCTTATATTCCTCTTAAGACTTCGTCTCCAGACCCTTGATCATCTTAGTCCCCCTCCTGTGCACACCTTCCAGCTTGTCAACATCCTTCTTAAATTACAGTGCCCAGAACTGGACACAGGACTCCAGGTGTGGCGTATGAAGACCCGTAGATCCCTTTCACACATACTGGTATCAAGCCAGGTGTCCTTCATCTTATATTTGTACAGCTGGTTATTCCTGCTTAAATATAGAACCTTACATTTTTACCTATTGGTGTTCATTATGTTAGTTTTGCAGCACACTGTACTCAGAAGTCATGCAGATTGGTTGGCATAATTGTTAAACTGGCCTTCATCCTAAGAGGCAAACTCCTTCCAAAGTCTCCTCCAGGGAAGCAGAATCTGCTCCTCTCTGCAACCAGCCCAGCTTGGGTTTCAACCATTGTTCTTGGAGATTGCCCCTCCCGTTGTTTACTTGTTGTTGGAGGGGAGAATTCTCTGACAATTGTCACTCTGTGCCATGAAACATTAACACCCATTTTCTTTGCCAGCTTCTGCCAGGCAGTGTCAAGTTCAGGGTGGGGTAAACTTGTTTTGCTTAGATTTGAGAGATGTCACTAGCATTTCTGCTCTTGCTTTTGAAAAAGCAAGAAAGAAGGTATGTGCTGGTAGCAACAAGCCAGAGTTTCTCATTTTCTCTCACTGAAATTCTTTCCATATAAACCACTCTGAGGAGTTTTCTTTGGCAGCAGTCGGTGTTTGTGTGTGTTATAATCAATTTGTATATAAATTTTATGGAATAAAAATAAATAGAAGCTTCAGCCTAAACTTGCACCTTCTCATATAAACTAGAATATGCCACAGGCATGTTGCTCCCATGTCTTGAAAGCACCCAGCAACACTCCCACAAGGAACCATAATCTGGACACAAAAATGATCTTGGAAGGACAGAGAAAGTTTCAGTGGCCTGAAACTCCCACCACCCCCAACAATTGATAATACTGGCTGGGGTTAATGGGAGTGGTAGTCAAGTGTGATGTAGTGGTTAGAGTGTTGGAATAGGGCCTGGGAGAGGTGAGGGTTCGAATCCCCACTCAGCCATGAAGCTGACTGGGTAGCCTTGGGCCGGCCAACACCTCTCAGTCTAACTCACCTCACAGGGTTGTTGGGAGATTAAACAAGGAGGGGGAGGACCATGTACGCCAACTTGAGCTCTTTGAAGAAAGAGGAGGGTTATAAATGCAATGAATAAATAATAAATAAACATTCATCTGGAGGGGATTATGTTGGTTGTTGCAGATGGTCATTAAAGCAATGTCCACCACTTGTTTTTGCTATCTGTATTTTAATAGATTTGTGGGGGGCAGGCTTTACATTATGTTACTTCCACTGTAGCTTAATTACTTTTAAACGACCATTTTTTATATGTTTCTGGCTTTCTACGTTTTAGCCATGCTCATTTTAATTCTTTGTAAGCCTCCTTGAGACCTGGTTCTTGGAAAAAATGTGGGGTATAAACAAAATCAACAAACCAACTGCACGCTTCCCAGAGTGTAGTAGTTATAGCCCCCATGGGGGTCATCTGCCATATACTACAACATGGCAAGCAAGGTTTGATCTGCTTCTTGGGAGCTGGAGCTGCAAAGCTGTATGAGCTGCAAAGGCCTTGAATCTGTGTGTTTGCTGGCACAAACCCCTCTTGGGTCAGCCTTCAGCTGTGATATGGGGATAATCATGGTCACATATCTCTATTCCTTGCAACAGCCTAGCAAGGAATAGAGATGACCAAATTGAGCATTTAATAATATCGACAGAGCATCTTAATGGCTCACAGTACTTGAAAAATTCCAGTTACATGAAGTGCAAAGAGAAATGAGGTCCTTAAGACTGACATAACTTACCGGTATCTGAGATTCAGAGAAGGAAAAATCTAACACATCTGGAGAATTAAAACAATTTAAGCTTTTCTCTCTACCCCCACCCCCCAAATAATGGGAGAAAAGAAAAATATAGATTTTTAAGTTTAACCATTTGCTGGATCTATGGGGAGATCTATTTAGCACAGGTGCATGAGCAATTGAAACAATGTTTATATGAAGCAACAGTTTATACAGAAAGCTATTTATGGTTCACATTGTCCAATATCAATTTTTGTCTTCTTCACAACAACTTTATTATTTGTACCCCACCCATCTGACCCCGTCCATATATAACTAAATATATTGATACAGTATTTTCCCCTTTTACTATGTCAACCCTTTAGCGAGCACATGATAAAATTCTGCTGGCAAAGCACTAGCCACAAACAAACCTATTAAAATACAAGTACAGTACAGTGGTACCTCAGGTTACAGACACTT
Organism: Lacerta agilis; assembly: GCF_009819535.1. Taxonomy (NCBI): domain Eukaryota; kingdom Metazoa; phylum Chordata; class Lepidosauria; order Squamata; family Lacertidae; genus Lacerta; species Lacerta agilis. The sequence goes on along the minus strand of NC_046331.1, from coordinate 1,992,706 downwards.
CAGGTTGTGGGATGCTGTCAGTCAAGTCCCACATTCTAAGGGAGGACCAACTGCCAGTTAGTCTTTGGTCTGTTGGTTAGGCTGCTGCTGCTTAAAGATGTGTTAAGAGACTCACTAATATAGTTTATATCTTTTGTTTTGTAACCTAAATATGTACATGAATGAATCTGTCAGTAAATTACTTTACTTTGGTTATTAATCAGATTCATGTGTACCTTTATTTTGAGGGGGATAAAGGGATTGACAATCAAGAAAGGACAAAAGACTCAAACGAGTCAGCAATCCGCTTGCCGTTGTGCAGGTTTAAATAAAGAACGTTTAACTCTGCTACTATATTATATAATCGTTCCCACACAGGTTACATACGCTTCAGGTTACAGACTCTGCTAACCCAGAAATAACGCTTCAGGTTAAGAACTTTGCTTCAGGATAAGAACAGGAGTCGTGCTCTGGCGGCGCAGCGGCAGCGGGAGGCCCAATTAGCTAAAGTGGTGCTTCAGGTTAAGAACAGTTTCAGGTTAAGAACGGACCTCCGGAACGAATTAAGTACATAACCAGAGGTACCACTGTAGTGGTTATGGGTAAACAGTTATGTGCAGCTGGTACTTTTTAAACTAGGCTCCCTATGCTTTTTTGTGGGGGTGGTGGTGGTTGAGATGCCAGTACTCATGTATTGATAAAAGTGGTGTGGGTGCCAGCACAAAATGGCTGCCACGGGCAGTGAGGGGAAAGTTGCCAAATTGGTCACAAAAGATGCCTTGCCAGCTCCAATAGCACTTTTTATATTTATGAGACCCCTCATAAAGCAATGTCTCTATTTGTCAAACAAATAAAAAGAGGGAGGAAAACATGGCTTCCACCCCAAAGGATTCTGGGAATGTAAAAGGTAACCCTAGTGATGAGGCTGCTGAGAAATCTGACAGAAATCTCTCACTCTCTCACCCCCCCCCCCAAAAGCTACAGTTCTCACAGAAGAAGAAATGACTATTAAATCAGTTTTAAATCTGTGGCATTCTTATGCGGAGGATTCAGGGTATGATTTTTGAAGTGGCAACCAAAACAGCGAAGAAACCACAAGGCAATATTTCCACAGGATGTGGAAACAGTGTCGCAGCTCATGAATGTGTTTAATTTCACATGATTTTTACACCTTAAAATGGATGCCTGAGGACTGGCTTATCACAACGATTGGGGGGGGGGGGAGAGAGAGAGAAAGAAACTGAAGAGGAGCGATCGTTCCTAACCCAACCTTGAGGCAAATCCAGCCTTCAAAAGCCATGTGGACTTGTGGATACACACATATATACAAACACCCACCCCATAAATCTACATGGAAAGATCGCCAGTTCAGGAACCCATGTTTGAAAACATGTCAATTCTCCACAAAGGCCATTTCACTGCACCAAAAGAGAGAGAGAGAGAGAAAACAATTAGGCCATCCTCGAAATGTGTGTCAAGTTTTCATAAAGGCTGCTTTAGCAAAAGAAAAACACCACATTGTGCAGTTCTTTCCATAAATATTTTACTTTTAAAAACAAACACGTAAGGTGTGTTTTTGGAATTTAGATGTGTTTGGGATCTTTGTCTGGTTGGGGGTTTGTTTGGGATGTGGCTTCTTTGACACCCCCTCCCCCCAAAAAAGCCCACTGCACTACAAGGACCCAAACCAGGGGGGAGGGAGAATGGAAACTTTTTCATATTTTTTTAAAAATGTGAAAAAGTAGAGCTTTGCATAAACCCAAAGCTAAGAATTTTGCATAATCTTATTGATTAACTTTGATAATTGCTGTCTATGTTCAAGTGAAACTGTTTTGGCAGGGAATGGACACAAATACACCTTCCAGACAAAAAAAAAAGTGTCTGTTTCAGGTCACAGCAACTCTTGACCCTGTTTTCTCCACCACCACCCCTCTCTCCCCCCCATCCCTTTTTTCTTGCTGGCTCCCACTGCAAAACAAGCCCCAGCCTTATAAAGAAGATATTCTTTGCTGCGTTTCCATAGCAACAGAATCTGGTTTAGAATTGCAAGCAGCACAAGCACACAACACTCATCACCAACAACACAACCACAACACCACACACACACACACAATCACATGGCGTGTCAAGTTGGTATTAGACTACAAAAAAAAACCTATAAGGCAAAAAAGGAGGGAAGAGAAGAGAGGTGTGCACGGTTGCCAACTGACCAAAAGAATTACTGACCAGGCTTGTTCTTGTGCCTGCGACAGCTGCTTGAATTGTGCAAAATCAGGTGAAGCTGTTCTTGGCATAGAGAGATGCCACCATGCCTGGATAATGGCTGTAGATGGAGGTGCTGTTAACTACACAGGAGCAGTGGCCAGTAAAAAGTTGTCAACCCTATAGGTGGTACAGGATGAAACCTTCTAGACAAGATTCTATTTCTGAAGACAAAACAAAAAATGAAAGGTGGGAAGGAAAATAGCAGGATTTGGGATATTTCCTCTGCCACCTCCCCCCCCCCTTCTGAGGCTACAGGAGGTAGGGTGGCTGTGTGGTTAAATAGTAGTACTGTAATTCACTGGAATTAAAGCAAAAGCTCATCTAGCTCTGCATTCGTCCCCCATCAAGGGCCAGACAGATCCACCTGGGGAAACTTGCAATATAGTGGCTCAGCACCAGCAAGATTTACCTGAAGTAGATTTAGGGCATACCAAGAGAAAGACGTTTCCAGTCAATTCACTTACGGAACACACTGCTTTGGCAAAGGGGCAGGACACATTCAAACCGAGGAGGAAGTCTTTATCTGCAGTGATACCTAAAAGAGCAATTTTCTCAATACCAAACACCTTGGACCCTTCAATGACCAGATGAAGCCTTGTTGGTGGAGTTACCACTGGAGGCTGCCAGGTTGTCACTGACCCTAGACAGGGCCTGTTCAGTGGTAGCTTCCCAGTTGTGGAATGCCCTCCCCTAGTGAGGTCTGTATCTCTGTCCCCATCATTATTAACTTCCAGGAGTAGGGTGTTAAAAACACTCCCGGGCATTTGGTAGCTAAAAAAGCGTGTTCCAGCCAACCCTGATATCTATAACTGCTTTTAGAACATCTTGATCTGTTTTAGAATGATTTTGCTTTGTCTTTGCTTTGTAATAGCTTTGTGCCTTCAAGGGGAGCAAAGGCGAGATATAAATTCAATAAAGAATGATAAAGAAAAGAAAATAACTGTGATGAGAAAATGACACTTCCAGGTTCAGAGGTGGTCTACTTCAAAATGCCAGCTGCAGGAGGGTAACTGCAAGAGAAGAGATGGTGCCTTTCTGCTCTGCTGCTGGGCTTCCCAGAGGTTCAAAGTTCATAGCAGTGAGAAACAAGATATGCTCGTCTCATCCAGCTGGGTGGTTTTTGTTTCTGTTTAAGTATTTTCTAGTGGACTTTACAAATGCCTGATTTTCAACATGTCACCTCTACTTGGAGAAAGGTCACCCTTTTGCAATGTGAGCATGCCTTTTCACCCCATTTCCCTTGCAGACAGGGCTGCGATTAACATTCCCTTCCTTGTTCCTAAGCCAGTTCACGCCCAGGGAAAACCCCCTCCTATCCAAACAACAGCTCCTTTGCTCTATCAACCAACGCCCAGAGTCGGCACCTGTTCCACTTTTGTTGTGTGGTGCGGAAATGGTTCCAAAGCTCCCACACAGAAAGGAGGAGGAGAAGAGATGGGCATCTACTAAGTGATAGCTTTTTCTCTCTCTCAAAACTCCCTCTCACATCTCCATGGGAACAGCATGGGGAGAGTGGTGCCTACCCAAGGCCACCTGTTCCTCTAGATTAGAACAAGTCAGGAGTTCAATGCCTTTTAGCTGGAACCTCGACCTAGAAACAGGCCGGGTTTTTAAAGTACTGTATTGGCCTGGCTTATAGCCTCACTTTCCCCCCAAATTCTGACCGTGGAAAGTTAAAATGGGGCTTATATTCACAACCTTATGGTATGCAGTTAGGAGTGCAGGGCAAACAGCCCCAGGACCCCGGCTCCCCCCCCCCCCGTATGCGGCCAGGAACGGAGTGGATTATATTCGGGTATTTTTTTTAAAAAATTCTCCCTCCCCCCTCCAATTTTAAAGGTGCGGCTTATATTCGGGTGCGGCTTCTATTTGGGCCAATACGGTAATAAAAGTTAATGGCTCTTTTGTGCGAAAGCAGAAAGCGTTTGGCCCAAACAGTGTGAGTCCTACTCAAGAGCAAACCTCTTGAGTAATGGGCATGGCCAACTTAGATCCATTAAATTTCAATGACTATACTCCCCTCTGGGACCACATTCACAAACAGTCATGGTTTCTCCCAAAGAATAATGGGAACTGCAGTTTGTTAAGGGTGCTGAGAGTTGTTTGGTGACTCCGATTTGGCAGAATAGTGTAACAATCAATCTCTCTTTATGGGTAACTCTGGGAACAGAATGGGTAGCTCTGGGAACAGAATAGGTTTCGCCCAAGAACTCTCAGCACTCTCAACAAACTACAGCTCCCAGAATTCTTTGGGAGAAGCCATGGCTATTTAAAGGGGCATCATAGTGCATTATGTAAATGGTGTGAATGTGGCCTGAGTCACGCCATTTCAGACTGCAGGTGGGGAATGAACATCAGTGGGAAGTGCACCGCTGTCCCACTCAGGTCCTGCTTGTGGGTTTGCCATTGGGACATCTGCTTAGCCACTGTGGGAACAAGATACTCATCTAGATCAGTGTTTTTCAACCTTTTTTGGGCAAGGGCACACTTGTTTTATGAAAAAAATCACGAGGCACACCACCATTAGAAAATGTTAAAAAATTTAACTCTGTGCCTATATTGACTATATATAAAGTAATTCTCTTGAATAGGAATCAAATAAACACAATTTTTCCCACAGCACACCAGGCAACATCTCGCGGCACACTAGTGTGCTGCGGAACAGTGGTTGAAAAACACTGATCTAGATAGACCCCTTTTGGCTTGATCCAGCCAGGCTCTGTTCTTAGGTGGGGGTTTGTCGGAATACACTTCGTGGATCCGTTAAAGATCCGCGGTTATTTGTTTATTTTAATAGTTATTAAGAATTACTTTTCGTATCCTTACATCTAAAAGTGAAAGTGAAAGTAAGAATGAAGAGTCACTTTGCCATTAGGATTATTCCGCCCTTAACTTGTAGTCCCGGTAATGTTTCAAAGTTATCAATGAACGTTAATCCTGCTTCCCGCCTTTTTGGAGGGTAGCAACAGTGGTTTTATTGGTTGAATTATTTGTTGTGATGTCATACCTGTTCCTAAATAAAAGGCTGAGGCTCCCCGCTTAGGCACGTTCATTCTTTTACGTTTTGTTTAGTTGAAGCTTAGTTAAGTTTAGTTTAAGGGTTTTTGGGAGCGGGCTGGACGGGCTGGATGGGTTTCTTTTAGTCAGGTTTAGTTTGCGAAAGATATTTCGGTGAGGGTTTTAGTTAGGCTTTTAGGTTTAGCCTAGGGCTAGATTTGCGGAAGATATTTCGGTTTAGTTTTATTTAGTTAGTATCGCGGAAGAATTGGCGCGCAGGGACTGAGAGCTTAGGGAAACTTAGCTTAGGGCCAGAAGACGAGCCTATGCGGGTTTTGCAAAAGCCACTAAAGATATATTCGGTGTCTGTCGTCAATTTGGGGAAAAGGGAAAAGGTCTTAGGAATTTTTAATTTCTGCCAGAAAAATCTTATGCTTAAACAACATCCTTGGTTTGGTTTCTTTTATTGCTAAACGTTAGTGCAGGAGGTTACAAGTAGTTCCAATTCAGATTCGAGGCATCCATTAGTTTTCGAGGCGTCTATTTTATTTTGAGGCATTCATTCACTCACGCACCTTCGGAGTCATTTTCCGTCTTACTCAGCTACCTTCGGATTGTGAGACTTGGCCGGCGCCCGTGCTCATAAGCACGCGGAACGCTGGCCGCTTTTCCCCCGCAACTGGTACCTCGTGCGTGGGCAGCTTAAGCTCACGCACGGGGAGCTCCAGCACCGAACCCCGGCAGGGGTTCATACAACTGAACACTTCTTCATATACATAAAAAAGAACGAAAACATTCAGTTGTCTCCAACTAAGTTCTCTACTCAGTAGAACCACTGAAATTAATGAAACTAAATTAGTCACATCCATAAACTCCAATGGGTCTACTCTGAGGAATAACAGTGGACGCAATCCATTTCCCCTTAAATGCTAATTTTCTACATGCAAGGATTCTTGTGTATGTGATGGTGGTGGTGGTGGTGCTGCATGTCCCAAGAAGAATTCAGCCTAAACAAAGGTTTTGTGAGAAGTAGACCCCGGTGGGGAAATACAGCTTAAGGATTTTCTCTTCCAAAACAGCGCCTCCAGCTGCCTGCCCAGTAACCAAAAACCTGAGCTGTAGCTCAGTGGTACAGTGGTGGAACATTTGCTTTGCATGCAGCAGGTTACAGCTTCAATCCCAGGCATTTCCAGGCTGGGAGAGAACCCTGCTGCACTCACTTCCGGGTGTGCAGCGTTCAGGAGCCAAAACGTTCGAGTCACGAGGCGTTTCGGGTCCAAGGTACGACTGTATTCTGAACAATGCTTTTCATAAAGTAGGGGATATTAGGGATGAGTTCATGGAACCAAGGGGCCGATGGCCTGAAAAAGTTAGGGGACAAATCCATTAATCCCATATTCATCACCCTCAGCTGAAACACAACTTTGCATTTGTCCCCCCCCCTCAAACCAGAGCTTAGATTGGATACTCCTCAGGGAAAAGAGCTGTTTCTGATACTTGGTGTACCTTGGTGGCATTAAATACAGTGTTAGAAACTCAGATGTATAAACTAGGCGCCAAATGGCTCCTTAAACCAAGGTTGCAGTTGCCATTTTTGGACAAGGCAGATCGAAAGTCTTATTTTTCAAATGTTGGGCTGACTGCTTGATTCTTAGTTAAACACTTGGCTAGTTCAGATGACAACCTTGAGCTAGGCTGAGAACTTAAAGAAGAAAAGTCACTTAATCCAGGGCCAGTCTGCATATATATTTGCCAATTCCGACCTCTTTTTCTTAATGGTGACTGCTCCTGCTCAGGCTGCACAGAAAAAGCATTTTGGTTCCAAAAATTCATTCTGATTGCGCAGATAAAATAGAACTGATAGAATTCTACAGGATGTGTCACTAGTGTTTGAAAACAGTCCAGATCCAATGATCCCCAGATGGTGGAGATGTCAGGCACCATCCTGACACCCAGGCATCTTCACTTTGTTGCAAATGCACCTGGCGCTGGCTAATTTCGAACACCCCTTAAATAAATAAGAATTCAACAGGCAGCGACCACACAGAGGAACTCCACTTAATGGCTTCAAAGCCTCATGCTTTCAGCTTTCTGACTGGGAAGAGAGCCCATGGAACAAACACACAGTGTGCCTTTAACAACCCACACGAGCTGCCCTGGCAGAACTGGGCAGGACCTATTGCTGCAGTTACTGCTGCCTCAAGTAAAAACAAATCCCCTTTTGTCCTTGCTGCCAAGCCGACTTTAGCAAACACCCGCACACACACCTTCATAAAAACAATAACCAAACAAAGGGACTCATTTCAAGCTGTTGAATACTTTCAAATCTCTACCATCTTTGCTATTTATTTCTACGGCACTTTTCAGAGGGTGCAGGCAAAACAGCAACACACAACACACATGGACATATAAGGGCCAAAGTCCATTGGAAGAGCATACAATTTGCATGCAAACGATCCCAGGTTCAATCCCATGTATGTTCAGGTAGAAAGAAAATACTTTCAAAGGAAGAAATAGTGTCACTCTCTTCTGCCTTGGTCAGGCCCCACCTGCAGTCCTGTGTCTGGTTCTGGACACCACAGTTTAAGGGGGATATTGACAAGCTGGAAGGTGTGCAGAGGAAGGCAACCAAGATGATCAGGAGTCTGGAGACAAAGTCTTAAGAGGAACAGTCGAAGGAGCTGGGTCTGTTTAGCCAGGAAAACAGGAGACTGAGAGGTGATATGCTAGCCATTTTCAAATATCTGAAGAGCTGTCACTTGGAAGACAGAGCTAGCTAGTTTCCTGATGCTCTGGAGGGTATGACCCGAACCAATGGATTCAAATGACAAGAAAAGAGATTCTGGCTAAATGTTAGAAAGAACTTACTGATGCTTTGACAGTGGAGCGGACTCCCTCAGAAGGTGTTGAACTCTCCCTCATTGGAAGCTTTTGAACAGAGGTTGGGTGGGCACCTGTGAGATGCTTCCAGGGTAACTGGGTGCACTGCAAATGAAACGTGCCAGTGGTGGCCATTGAGACCCCTGGATTGCAAAGAGGAAGTTTGTGTACATAACTAGTAGTTCTGGCTAAAAGAGTGACCGTGGGGCAGGGGGCCCAATCCACCACATACGGCATACTGGGTCCAGAAAATCCTCTTGGCATCTCATCAGAGTAAGCTCTGCTAGCCAGAGCTTGGTTTTATCCCCCTCTCCAAAACTCAACCTAAATTTGCATCTAAACCAGCAAATGCATGTTTTAAAAAACCAATCTGTGTCATGGTCCTGGGTCCCAAAGCTTATTAAACATGTAGCACCAGCTTACCAAACTCTTGACTATTAGAATAATAGGCATTGTAAGAACAGGAGAAGAAGGAGAAGAAGAAGAACACTGAGTGGGGTGGGGGTGGGGGGCTGTTTGCACCAAGACCTTGCTCTCAGCTGCCCCTATCAAAGTCAAAAGCAGATGGGGCAGAAACTCTTTAATCTCACAGAATTTGAAATATCTTTTTCATAGTGACCCCCTCTTTAAAAGTGGGAGTGTGTGGGGCCATTGGCAGGGTCAGGGATATAGCTAATTACTATTTTTATGGAGAGAAAGTGATTTTAACAGTCAGGATGGCACACTTACCATTCTTTGTAGCTCCTATTAAAAGCTATTATTACAATTTATTTAATAATGGCTTTCTAAACTTCTCAGTGTAATTAACACAGGGGTGCCCAAACTTTTTTCAAAGAGGGCCAGATTTGATGAAGTGAACATGCGTGAGGGCTGACCAAAGTTGTTGAGCTTTATTTAAGGATTTTACCCCAGGAGACAGACTGCCACAGGGGCTGGATTAAACCGACTGGTGGGCCGAATTAGGCCCCCGAGACGGACTTTGGACGTGCCTGAATGTAACACATGGGATTATTAAAAACAGTTAAAAACACAAGAACAAATACATTTCAACCAAGGCTAAAACCAAAACCTGAGGACACTCATGGTGAAGACCCATTCATGCAGCTGGGATGAAAACCTGATGGGACAAAAATGCCTCCCGTCCCACTTCTTCTAGAGAGTGCAGATAGTGGGCACCTGCAGTATCTCAAACAGGAACGCCATTCCGCAGGACAGGGGCAGCCACACAAAAAGCCCTGCTCAGATTTACTGCGGAGTCAGCCCCTGAGGTCTTTGGAACTTGCAGGAGACACTCTCCCACAGACCACAGCGATTCACTGGGTGCATAAAGGGATAAGGCTCTCTCTCTCAAGCAACCTGAGTTGTTTAGGGCCTTATACCTGTATGTTAGTAACAACACCTTGAACTTGGCCCAGTAGCAAATTGGCAGCCATTGAAAATCCACAAGCAATGGTTTATTATGCTGGTGATACTAGGGCCCCACAATCAACCTTGCCTCTGTATTTTGTACCAGCTGCTACAGCCTCCAGACCAAACATAGCGTAGCCCCAGATGGCTCCCTGAGCCTCCAGTCGCTCTCTGGTCTCCAGGGACACCTCTCAGCATGCCCCTGCTTCTCTGTATGATGCTGTGGACTTCTGGAGAGCAGGAGCAGCGAGGGAGGGGAAGACTAAATTATCCACTATGCTCTGCAGGTGCCCTCCCTGACTGCGCCTAAGCAGATGTCCACTGGGTGGGAAGTTGCAGAAGGGCCTTGTCTTTTGTGGCCCCTGCCACACAGAACACACTCCATACTGGGATTCAGCCAGCACCAAAAGCAGGGTGTTTAGCCACCCACTAAAACCTCCTCTATTCAAACAGCGTTCTTCCCCTTGACCCACTACTGCAGGCTCCTAAAATCATAGAATCGTAGTGTTGGAAGGGACCCAAAGGGTCATCTAACCCAACCCCCTGCAATGCAGGAACCACAACTAAAGAATCCCTGGCAGACGGCTACCCAACCTCTGCCATTGCCCTTGGCATTATTAAGACCTTTTGCTTTTACTGAACTTTGTTGCTGCTGTAATGTAAACTGCTTTGGTATTTTCTGAAACAGCAATATAAAAATTTTAATAAATACTGTTTCATTACTACTACTGCTGCTGCTACTACATCCTCTTCTTGCACTTAAATCAGGCATCCTGACTCCCTGATTTCTCAAGTGTAAAGAAACCCCTGAAAAGTACCAAATTGAAGCTTCTGTTGCTGCTGCAGCTATCCTGTCCTGATGCATTCAGTGCTGCACCTCGGTGCTGGAGGAGAGAGAGAGGACACGGACTGTCGCAGCAGGATGCGTGGCTGAATCCACTGTGGAGTGAGCCCCAGGGTCCTTCTGGGAGAGGAGGCAGCACAAACAGTGACAGCATAGCAAGGTCACAGCCATCTCACCTCTGAGGTGCAGGGCCAGGCTGGGCAAGGCCCAAGGTGTTCTCTTCAAGAGGCAACAAAAGCACAGGCTGGACTCTTCCCCCTGCTACAACAAGGCACTCTCTCAGGAGGGCCCCCAAAACATTCACCTGCTAACAGCGCATACTGGCTCCTTTCCAGTGGTGGTTCCAGCATTCCATAGTGTCATGTAGAGTTGGACGGCACCCACAGAGTCATCTAGTCCAACCCCCTGCAATGCAGGAATTCACAGCCAAAGAGTCACTGACAGATCACCATCCAACCTCTAAAAACCTCCCAAGAAGAAGAGGCCACCATCTCCCAAGGGAGTCCACAGTCAAACAGCTCTTACCATAGGAAAGTTCTTCCTACTGTTTGACCGGAATTGCCTTTCTTGTAACTTGAATCCATTGGTTCAGGTCCTACCCTCTGTAGCAAAAGAAAACAGGCTTGCTCCGTCATCTATGTGACAGTCCTTCAGGTATTTGAAGATGGCTATCCTCTCACCTCTCGGTCTCCTCTTCTCCAGGCTAAACAAATCCAACTCCCTCAACTGTGGCTCTTAAGGCTTGGTTTCCAGTCCCTTGATTATCCTGGCCTCCCTCCTCTGCACATATTCCAGTTTGTCAATATCCTTCTTAAACTGTGGCGCCCAGAACTGGACACAGGACTCCAAGTGTGACCTGACCAAGGCAGAATAAAGGTAAAGGGACCCCTGACCATTAGGTTCAGTCGCAGACTCTGGGGTTGCGGCGCTCATCTCGCTTTACTGGCCAAGGGAGCCGGCGTACAGCTTCTGGGTCACGTGGCCAGCATGACTAAGCCGCTTCTGGCGAACCAGAGCAGTGCACAGAAACGCCGTTGACCTTCCCGCCGGAGTGCTATCTATTCATCTACTTGCATTGTGTGCTTTCAAACTGCAAGGTTGGCAGGAGCAGGGACCGAACAACAGGAGCTCACCCAATCGCGGGGATTCGAACCACCGACCTTCTGATTGGCAAGCCCTAGGCTCTGTGGTTTAACCCACAGCACCACCCATGTCCTAAAGTGAAATAGAGCAGTGCTATTACTTCCCTTGTCCTGGATGCTAGACTTCTATTGATGCACCCTTGAATAGCATAGGCTTTTTTGCTGCCACATAACACTGTTCACTCATGCTTGGAGGACCCCTGCAAAAGGCCCTACTCCCTGGGGGTCAGTATCGTCTCACAGGGGGTCGGTGTGCTCTTTGAAGCAGATCCCAGGGACTCTTGCAAAAAGGGCCCCCATGCTGGGGTGTAACTGTTACTTGGCTAGCGCCCAACCCTGCCAGCCCTGATCCTCTCATTCCCTGCAATGCTAACTCCACCAAGACATTTTTGCTAGCAAAACCAGCAAAAATATCTCACGCAGAAATTAATTAGCAGCTAAACCAAACTGCAATCACACCACAAACCACCCAAGATGAATTAGCTGGGTTTGCAGAAACCATAGAGCTGGGAAAGGTGCAGAAAAGGGCAGCCCAAATGATCTGAGGGGCAGAAATAATTCCCCTATGAGGAAAGGTTACAAAATTTGGGCCTTTTTAGCTAAGGAAAAAGCAGGCAAGCAAAGCCAGGGGCAGAAAACACAAGAGAGATGAATACAAATAGGCATGGTATGAAAAAGTGGGTGGCTAGAGGGCATTTTTTTCTCCATCTCTCCTAACGCTAGAACTCGTGGACATCTAATGAAGCAACTGAATCTTGGACATGCAAAAGAAAGGACTTCTTCCTGCAGCACATAGTTAAACGATGGAACTCCCTCCCACAGGAGGCAGTGGCAGCCACCAATTCAGATGGTTTTAAGAGAGAATTGGACAATTTCACTGAGAAGCCTAGCCATGGCTTCTAGCCACAATAGCTGTGCTCTGCCTCCAAAGTCAGAGGCAGTAGCACTTCTGAATGCCAGTTGCTGGAAACCACAGGAGGGAAGAATAACAGAACTACAGAACTGTAGAGTTGGAAGGTACCCTGAGGGTCATCTAGTCCAACCCCCTACAATGCAGAAATCTCAACTAGATCTTGCATGGCAGGTGGCCATCCAACCTCTGCTTAAAAACCTCCATGGAAGGAGAGTCCACCTCCTCTCGTGGGTGCAATAAAGCACGAAATCAGCAAACAGAATAAAACCTACCAATAGGCAGAAAACCCAATATAGCAGTAGGCCCCTGTGGCACCCACAAAGGCAGTGTATTGCACAGGAAGGCTCCATTTCTACACTGCAGCTAATGGTGGTAAATACACCTTACCACACACACACACACTGTGGGCAAAAGGGCATCTTCACATTCTACTGTTGCAATGCTGAGCAAGTTACCGGTAGTTATGCATTGTGTGAAGAGGCGCTTCCTCTCATCTGTCCCGAATCAACTGCTAATTGATTTCATTGATGCCCCAGCTAGGTTTTAATATTATCCCTCTTGGCTTTCTCCATGTAAGGCATCGTTTTACTTACATCATGCACCTACAACCCTTCACCGCAGGCTTGCTCAACATTCTGCACCCCACACCTAAACTGGAAAGCGTCAAACATTCCCCTGATTCATTTTGCTCGCTCTTTCCTGCACCTTTCCCAGCTCTACAATCTCATTTTTGATGCAGGGCAACCAGAACTGTATGCAGCATTCCAAGTGCACTTATATAGATTTATATAATTCTGATAGTACTGGCAGGTCTCGTTCCTGGTCAGTTACCACCAGTTCAGACCCCACAAGTGTGTATGTGAAATTAGGGATTTTTTTGTGTCTTAATGTGCATCACTTTCCACTTGCTTACAACGAGTTGCATTTGCCATTCTACTACCCATTACCCAGTTTGGAGAGATAAGACCACCCCAGAATTCCTTTTTGCTTTAACCACCATTAACTATTTGGTACCACCAGGAAACCTAGCCACTGCATTGCTCACCCCTAACTCCGGATCATTTATGAAGAAGTCAAAAACCATAAGAAACCAGATCTCTGGGCAACAGAGCAGCAACTGAGCCTGTTTCGGTGATGACGCCTCTTTACCTAACATGGGCCAGCTTGAACCACCATCACTGGGCGATTATGACCACTGGTTTATTCCAAGAGAATAAATTATGGGAATAGTTCAGTCAGTAGAGCATGAGACTTAGTATCAGGGTCATGGGTTGGAGCCCCACATTGGACAAAAAGATTCCCGCATTGCTGTGGGTTGGACTAGATGGTCCTCATGGTCCCTTCCAACTCTACAATTCTATGATCAAACCCTCCTGGAAGCCGCAGTCACACTCACAAGCACCATTTCCACATTCCAGCTGTGTGGAGTTATTCAACAACAAAACCAAGGTACTCAGAACATGCTCAGAGGTACTTTCTCTGTACCATCCAGGCCCCAGAAACAGATTCCAACCCTGAGGGCCTGGCCCCGATCTACTTTTGTTTTGTTAACACTCGGAGGCAAAAAGCTCTCTGCAGAGTTAATCAACCCAGAAGCAAAATATTACACTGGCTACCTTGGAAGATCTGGGTTCATCCTGCATAAGTCCTTCATTAGAATGCACATATATTAAAGGGAAGAAAGGAAAATCAATGCCCCTTGCTGCCTTGCTTCAGCAGAGGATTCCAGTGCAGTGACAAGAGAGTTGAACTAGGAAATGTGGCAATACCCCAGACTCATACAGGACACAGGTAGAAACCACTGGAAGAAAGGCCAACACCTGAGATTTAGAATCCCTTTTTAAATACCAAGGCTGAGCCCTGCCCTGTAATTTGAGTGCCCAGTGCAGATGCACGGAGCTCTTCTTCCTAACCCCTCAGACCCCCCCCATACTTCAGATCAAATGAAAGGTCAGAAACTCTTCGGACAAATCCAGCCCCTTTAAAAGCCGCTGGTGGCGCCAGCTCAGAGGTATCAACATAAGTATGAACAGTGGCAGCCTCAGCAGGCTACTTTGCCATGGGGCGGTTTGGGAAGGGCTTTGTCCCTTGTCTCCCCCCCCCCACTTCCCACAATCACCCCTTCTCAAAACAGCCTTCCAGCAAATCTGGTTGCCGGCTAAAGTATTGTGGGACAAGATAGATCCCCCCCCTTCTCAAAATGAATCCATACACTTGGCGGCGTGGGGGCGAAAGGAAGGAGGAATCTAGCAAGGATAAAGCCCCAATCATTTCCCACCTCTCTCTCAATCTTTCTCATATATAACATCAAGCAAAGCTCCACTGGATGGTTTGACAAGCAATGAAAGAAGAGAACTTAAAAAATAAATGGAGAGGGAGGGAGAGAGAGAAAGAGACAGACCTGACCCACATAAGATTGCCACAGTCAGGGAATTGGGGGGGGGGAGCGGGGGAGCAATGAATCCTGGCAGCTTGGGCAGGTGGCACGTGGGAGATGAGTCAGTTAGGAGGCACCCCAGAGCAGGTACCCGCAGCTGGTCACAGCCAGCCCGATCTGTGCAGCGACAGAAAGTATTTCTCTCCAAACAATATATGGAAGAGGATGTTGATAAATCTGAGGAGGGGCACACCTGCTCAATGGCTACACACAGGTGAGAGCTGCAGGAGCACCAGAGCACTGCTTTGCAAAGGTGGCGCCCACAGCAGGGACTGGGATGAATGGGTGCTAGCAGCCTCCCTGCCCCCCCTCTTTATTATCCTATATTGTTTATAAATAAACCACCTGCCAGGCTTTGGAGGCCAAGCAGCCACCAGGCGGCTGTGCCGGCAGAGAGAGGGAAACAGGTCGCAGCCAAAATCTCAGCCAAGAAGGCCATGGCATGCCACAGGAAAATTTCCATAGCCCTGCGCTACCCTGCTCTGTCTCGAGCCAGGGCAACTGCCTGGGATCTGGGCTGGTTGTGCTTCACTTTTGGAAAGGAAACCACAGAACCTATGCCTCCATATTTTTATATTTTTTATATTTAGAAGGCCAGGCAACTCTGAGTTGTAAACGAAAGAGGAAGAATTATATATCTCTCATTTTAAAAAAAATAACAGCACTCTTAAGCCAGATCAGCAGTCCATCTGATCGGTATTCTGCCAACAGACACTGGCCAATCAAATGCCCCAGGGAGGCTCACAAGCAAAGCATGATGGGAATATCCATCCCATGCTGCTGTTGATGCCCAGCAACTAGTAACTAGAAAATTTACTCTCTCTGGTAAAGGAGGCTGGAAGGTTACCATAACCAGCAGCTGCTGATATGATTCTTCCTTTCATCCTTTATTTAAAGAGGCACATGAATTCTACAAGCAATCAAAAATTCCTGTGGCAAGGAATTCTGCATGCCAGCGAGCCTAAATATAGACCCAGTCCAGGGGGAAAACTGGATTTAAATCTCACCTTAAACTCCATCCTCCCAAAATGACCCAACTTTTTAAGGGTGTTGGTGAAGCTATCTGAATGGTGCACCTCAGAATTCTCCAAGATACTATAAGGGACCCAAAGAGCCCCATTCAGACACTGTCTAGCACAGTCCAGCCTCTTTAAGGAGGCAAAATGTTGTAGGGTAGCCCTACAGCCTTCCTGAAAAATTAAAACTCATTATCTCCACATACACAGGGGTGGCACTGCCCAAAAAAATAAGTAGAATCCTAGAGTTGGAAGGGATGCTGAGGAATCTAGTCCAACCCCCTGTAATGCAGGAATATGCAGCTTTCCCATACGAGGATTGAACCTGCAACCTTGGCATCATCATCAGCGCACTCTAACCAACTGAACTAAGTAATTGGAATGCACCCATTAAATGCTTCTCATACCTTTTACATAGGAGACTGGTGTAAAAAACGGTTGGATACGATGTTTATTTTTATTTTTTAACCCACAAATATTTTGAGATACATTTTGAACTGTGCAGTTAGTAGATACCCACCCCCCAAATAACCCCTTCTATCCCTTCTTTTGAGGCACGTAAATACCACAGGGCAAGCTGTTCCACAGGTTAACAATGTGTGGTGCAAGGAAATGCTTTCTTCAGCCCTGTTCCCCTTTCCTTTCACAGCAGAAGGCCTGATAGTCTGCACAGCCCTTTGCTTATTTTCAAAAGGAGAGGTGTGTTTTTGAAGAATGCACCTCTGCCACAACATTTAGGGGGTGGCGTGGGGCAGGGAGAAATCACACCTCAAATGTGAATGCAATGTTGAATGACCACATTCCGAAACTGGAAGATTCAACCCCACCAACCTTTTGCAGGTTAATCCGCAACAACTGCAAGAAATAACTAACTAAAAATTACCGTGGAGAGGCAGTCTATTGAGGAAGCATGGAGACTGGGTGGCAGGAAGCCCCCCCCCCAACAGCAATGAGCTCCTAACCATCTCCCCCCATCCTCTCATTTTAATCAAGAAAAGAGGAGTGCCTTTTCTGCACCCAAAGCGGATTGGGGATGGAAGGAAGCATCATTACAAATCTCATTCCTGTAGTCAAACCAGAAGAGAGAGAGTGAGAGACCTGTCCCAAACACAGACTAATCAGAAAGGGTGGCTTTCTCTCAGCTCCCCATTATTACCCCACTTGCGGCCTTATGGAGTTGCTGCTTTTTTTTAGGGGAAGGGTCTTTCCTGATCCCAGTAGAAAATTGTCTTTCTTTTTCTAAAGCAAACCATACTTGCTCACAGCCTACCTGGTCTTCCGGGGGCCTTGCAGCCCTGGTGCTTAAAAATAATAGGAACAGTGGGGGGGGGTCCAATCCTGCCCGCCCACTCCCACCAGCATTCGAGTCCCAGGTCTTTGAAGATACGCCTCCTCTCCGCTCCCCTCCTAAACCTCTCCCCCCCCCCCCCCCGCTCTACTAACCGGACTCCGTCGCTTGAGGGTTACATTCTTCCATAGCAAGAGATACAACTGGTGCAAAAACCCCATCTTGGCTGCTCCGGCGAGGCATCAGCTGCAAAGCATTGCGGGCAGTGGTGGCAAATCGGTGGGGGAGAGAAGTTGGGGGGCACAGCCCGGCCTAACCGGGAGATCTTCTGAGCCGCCGCTCCCCGGCTCCCTCCGCCCAAAATTAATAAAAGAAATGAAAGCCGGCTTTTGATTCAGCGGCAATAGCGGCGGCCTGCCGTGCCTTACGAGCTTTCCGCTTTGTCTCCTGCAGATCAGGGGAGGGGAAGGAAAGCGGATATTATCAGGCAGGCACCCTTTTTTAAAAAATGGATCAGGGTTGAGGGTTGGGAATCAGCCTTTTGCAACCCGGTGCAAGGCAACAACAACAACAACCAAAACAGACAACCCCGCTGACATGCAATTGACAAACTGCTGGTCCATTTCGCTTTCCAAGGAAGCGGGGCCCCTGTCTATCTCCCCTTTTCATTACCGACCACACATCTGCCTGCCTGTGCCTGCCAGTCTCCGGCTTCTCCCCCCTTTCTGGTGCTGCTGCAGCATTGCAAGCCTCTAAGCCCGCCCCTATCTCAGCGCCAGGCCCCGGCCTCTTAAAGGGGTAGCAGCAGCTCCGGCTCAGCTGGGCGGGGGCGGGGGCGGGGGAACGGACCCGGGGAGAGGGAGGGATAAAGGAAGATTTGCGCTCCTGGATCACCGAATGGATTACCAGCCAGCTTCACCCCCTGCCCCGACAAAGACCTGGTGGCGGGAGTGGAACAGATTGGCTCTCAGGCTGCAGCCCTGTTTAAAAACCATTTCCTGCAGATACCCACTGCTACGCCCGCTTCTCCCTCTCTCCTGAAAGATTATATGTCACAATTAATCTGCTAATTAAATAACCCATCCTGCTTCTGGTGGCGTGGGCTGCTGCACAAGGAGGCTTCTACCCTAATAGGAAATGTGTTAGCATTCAAGGTGCTAGGAGCAGCACCTTGGTAGGTTGTTGAACCACGGCCCCTTGTATAAAGTACAGAGCTCCTCATCACCACCCAAAGAATCCTGGGAACTGTAGTTTATCCATCCACAGAGCTACAATTCCCAACATCCTTAACGAAGCACATACAGCTTCCAGGGTTGCAGGGGGGGGGGAGCAGAGACTCGTGCTTTGAATTTAATGTGCAGGTCCATAGTTGAGCTTCTGTGCAGGTTTGGATGTGTGGTACATGATAGTGTTGCTCAGAGTAGACCCATTGAATGGGCATGATTCACTTGGGGTTCTTATTACAAAAGAATTTCAGAAACAGGCTTGAAAGAGAAGTTGCTGAATTACAACCTATCACTAAACTGAAAACTATGGCGAGACCTGGTCTTAATAGATATATTGGATTCCTGTCTTGTTACATAGGCTAGTCATCTGCATACTATCCCTTGCTTTTTCCTGTAGGACTAATTGCAGTCCACAGGTTTACCATACCCATTGAGTCAATCACCCATCTCCCACTACCCTCCTGAGGAAAAAACCCACCCCATCCTCCCACTATATATAAGGGTCTGGTGACTTCTGTTTCAGTGTATCTGAAGAAGTGTGCATGTACACAAAAGCTTATACTGTACCCAGAACAAAGTTAGTTGGTCTCTAAGGTGCTACTGGACAATTTTTAATATTTTAAAAATGTATTTATTTTCAGTGGGTTTACTTTTAAATATAGCTGGGTTGCATACACAGCTCATTCTGAATGTTGCTGTACTTTTAAATTGGAATCATGTAACTGTTGAGTTGAAAGATACCCAAGGGTTATCCCATCCAACATCCTTCAATTGTTATCAGTGCCCACTAAAAAAAAGAGGTGCCGGAACTCAACATGAAGGCATCCCTCGTTCTCTTGTAATGGCAACAGCGCCTACCTGAGAGGTGCTAGAACTGAGTTCCAGGTGAGTTCCAGCAAAAATAAAAATAAAAAAGCCCTGCCACTAGCCATGATGGCTCTGCTCTGTCTCCACTGTCAGAGACAGAAATACTTCTGGATATCAGGTGCTGGAAACCACAACTCTCCTTCCCAGAAATAAGGGAAATTCAAGGGATATCAACCATAAGGGATAGCAGCGGGAAACGGCTTGGAATAAGGGAGTTTCCCGCCAAAAAAGGGAGACTTGACAGCTATGCACAGGAGGAGAGAGGGCTCTTGTGCCCAGGTTCTGCTTGCTGCCTTGACATTGGCCACTGTGAGGACAGGATGCTGGACTCAGTAGGTTTTTAGCCTGATTCAGTAGGGCTCTTCCAAGGTTCTTATACAATATACCCTAAACAGCAGGTGCTAGGAGGATAGAGCAGGTGAAGGATGTCTCTGATTAATCCTTGACTAGGAACTTTCTGGGCTGGAGATATCCGGCAGCAGCTGGAAACCAGGTGGATATTTGATCCAACCCAGGCAGGCGCTTCTTAAAAATAATCTTCAGGTCATACAAGACCTTCAGGTGTTCTCTCCAGATCTTCGGCAGCCAATTGAGTGCAGCCACAAAACATGTCCTCCCAGCTGCTATTCCCTCTGGGGGCTCAGGCGCCTAGCTGAAGTGCTGGGCGAGGTGTAAAAAGATCACGTGCAGAAGAGGCTTGTCCTCCAGGGAACCAGAGGGTGGGCACCCTGGGGAGTGGCCCACCTGGGCAGAGAATGATGGATATGGCCGGGATGTTGTAGCAGGCAAGGCCAGCTGGGGTGGCTTTGCGGTGTCATTTTGCTTTTCTTGCTCCGGAGGGAGGGCTGCAGAAGGGTCAGCGTGAGCTGATAAAGAAGAAAATGCATCGGGCAAAAATTCACCCTCATGAGATTATACAAAGGTACCAGAGGGTAAGGAGGGGCACATCCCGACAAGTTTACAAGGGTTGCCACTGTAAACATGCTTTCCTCCCCCCCCCCGCACCCCCAAGAAATGTCATTTTTGAAAACGTTGCTGTAGTGCCATCAGTGCGCACCACCCTTTTAACAGAGCAAAAGGGGATAGGTCTCTGCCCCAGGAACTTACAGTTCGAAATCCAAGAGCCGTGGAAACAACAGTGCAAGGGAAATCAGAGGCAAACAAAGCAAACGAACCAATGCAGACCCAGTTTTTAGCACTCTTTGTGAAAAACAGGGAATATTTCCCCCTCTCTTTCTCGCAGGTGGCGCTCTTGCTAATGAATTTGCCACTTTCGGCTCACTTTTGTTAGAGCTGAATGCCAAATTCAGGAACAAGAGCGCCTCCTGGGGGGAATGGTAGGAAATGCCGGTGACTGGCAAAAGAATAACGACGCTCTACCAACTATTAGAAACCTGTCTGTTTCACCTGGACGGCCTAACCAGGACCGTCAGCAAGGGTCAACATGCCAAGGGCAGCTGCAGGGAGGAAATATTGCTCCAAAATGTGGAACCAGCGATTAATCTGAGGACAGTGATTCAAGTTCTCTCTCACGTCTGAAATTCATGGCACAGTTATATCTCACCTTTTTCTCCAACGGGTGCAAGTTGGTGTACATGATACCCCCAATTTAATCCCCACAGCAACCCTGTGAGGTAGGCTAGGTTGAGAGGCAGTGACTGGCCCAAGGTCATTCAGTGAGCTTTGTGGCCAAGTGGGGATTTGAATCCTGGTTTGGCTCTGGTTCCCTAGGTTCTCTCTTTTTCTTTTCACAGTGTCAACTTAGAGCTGTCTGGGATACAAATCTGGTGGGGGGTTTTAAGCCTCTTTTTAAAAGAAACAAAATAAAACCCTGATTTTTTAAAAGCCTGCTATCCTTTTGCATGCACCTCTTCCAAATACCCTCATCATAATACAGTATTGGCATTAGTGCAGTGGTCATGAGCCTTTTGGAGGGCGGGGGTGGAGCTGAAAGTCTAAGAAACTCTTGTGGACACTGCAAAATACCCATTTCACAGAAGAAAGATTGGGGACGCTCGCAGACCCCCCTCCCAAAAGCAAGCAGAGCACCTAGAACCTCAACTCTCGCAAAAGCTACTCTTCCTCCCCAAAAACCCCACACACAAATTCCAGGGGTATTGGGCATGGTCCATGGGGTCATGGAGAGTCAGACACGACTAAATGACTAAACAACAACAACCACCACCACCACCACCAGGGTCTGTATTTTCTTTGGACAATGAGGCACAACAGAATCTGTGCTGTCTTTATGGTATATGGTTTTAATTATGCATATATACAACCTGCATCTTTATGGAGAGAGCTTTCCATATGTTTTGGGTCTGCCAACGCCTGCCACCCCCAACCAGTCTAACCAACAGGGATGGTGGGATTTTCCTCTCATAGACTAGGTAATCTTTTGAAGAAGTCTGGGTTGAATCTGTTCTGGCATTACGAGAGAGTAGGTGGGTGAGGGGAAAATATACTAGGCGTTCTCTCACTCCACAAAATCTTATGGTTTGATCTAGCACTGCTGTCCCCGCCCACCCCTAAGTTTTCTTAATTAGACACAGTCCACCTTTTAGTAGTGTTGCCTAAGTTCTCTCCCCCCCCACACACAATGTGCTGCCATGCAAGACCAGGCACTGGTGTGGGAGGGTGTCCGACCACATGAAAACGCAATGTAAAGTTTCAGGAAACCGCTGTAGAAGCAGGGTGTGAAAGACACCGGTGATGAAATCTTACCCAGAAAAAAAGAAGAAGGAAGGGAAAGAGATTGTGATCCCCTACTCAGCTGCTGCTTTCCTCTGCTGCTGCTTCTGAACAAAAAAAGGGGGGGAAAGGATCCAGGAGGTCTCAAGCATCTTATGACAAGGAGGGCAACATGGTAATTAAGCTGTTCGGGGATTTGTATGTTGTTTGATGGGAATGCTTTTCCTGATATTTTTGTTTAGGTGCCTTGAACACCAACCAGACAGATTTATTTATTTATTTATTTAAAAAATCAAATCAAACCAAAATGATTTGCAATTACTTTTTAAAAAAGATTTACACAGAGCCAGTGTGGTGTAGTGGTTAAGAGCGGTAGACTCGTAATCTGGTGAACCGGGTTCGCGTCTCCGCTCCTCCACATGCAGCTGCTGGGTGACCTTGGACTAGTCACACTTCTCTGAAGTCTCTCAGCCCCACTCACCTCACAGAGTGTTTGTTGTGGGGGGAGGAAGGGAAAGGAGATTGTGAGCCGCTTGGAGACTCCTTAGGGTAGTGAAAAGCAGGATATCAAATCCAAACTCTTCTTCTTCTTCTTCTTCTTCTTCTTCTTCTTCTTCTTCTTCTTCTTCTTCTTCTTCTTCTTCTTCTTCTCCCCTGAGGTTTTTTTTTGCACTTGGTTAAGCAAGGGCTAGCAGTTGTGTGCTGCTTTGTTTTTTAAATATAAATTTAAAGTAGGGTTTTACATGGCACTTGATTCATTGCTTTCTGCTGCTTTACTCTCTCTGACGTTTTGCATTTTATGTTGCTATGGCAGGGAGCTCACTGGGAGAGGGGAAATAATTTTATCAAGCTGTCTGTTTGCTTTTTCTTAGGACAGTGTTGTTTTTAAATGATAAGCTAAAAAGCTGAAGGAAGGAGAAAATAAATCTCTCCATCTAACTTCAGCTAAAACAAAATAAAAAATAAGAAAAATTCCTTCCAGTAGCACCTTTGAGACCAACTAAGTTTGTTCTTGGTATGAGCTTTCTTGTGCATGCACACACTTCTTCAGATACTTCAGCTAATCTTTACTCATGAGCCTGACATTCTCAGCCATCCACTGCTTCCTCTTAACACTCCCCTGAATGCCACAAGCTCCCCTCCACTCCATGTCCTCATTAGTCTGCCTCTAGAATGGGCACATTTTGCACACTTTTGAAACCCACCATCCTTTGCCAAATTTGCAGCTAAGGCTTCAGATGGAGGAACTTTAATTTTCACATCCAATTTTGGAGAGTAATTTTTTTTTAAGGTAAGGATTAAAAGCTCACCAAATCTTACATATTTGGGGTACTTCCATTGTTGCTATTTGTGGATGAGATTTATTCACATACCAGCAAATTCAGGTTGTGCTATTATAGTTGAATTGGGGTTCTTGTGCAAAAAACCTATTCCCCTGCCCGAAAACAGCACACACCCAAGCTTTCATGATAAGGAAAGTGACGATGGCGAAATTGACTGGAAATATCAGAAAACAGGAAGAGAAGAACTTTAAGAAGGAATGGGAATAATTTACAATGTATTTAAGAGAACACTGTAAACAGCTAAAAACTTTGGCAGGATTTGAGTAACGCTTGTAATGTACTAAAATTTATGGTGAAAATTGATTATTTAAGAAAAATAGAGAAAATAAGAGAAGCAGGTGAAAAACGATTCATAGTGGTAACCATGGAAGGGCAGAGGGGAGCTGAAGGATTTAGGGAATGTAAAGCAGCAATGTAAAACTTAATAAAAAAAGATTTCACAAAAAAAGATAAGGAAAGTGATGGGAAAATACACCAGAAAACGTGGGATAACAGTTGCTTTGTTGCAAATTCATTTTAAGGTAAAGGTAAAGGGACGCCTGACCGTTGGGTCCAGTCACGGACGACTCTGGGGTTGCAGCGCTCATCTTGCTTTATCGGCTGAGGGAGCCAGCGTACAGCTTCCAGGTCATGTGGCCAGCATGACAAAGCGGCTTCTGGTGAACCAGAGCAGCACATGGAAACGCTGTTGACCTTCCCGCCAGAGCAGTACCTATTTATCTACTTGCACTTTGACGTGCTTTCAAATTGCTAGGTGGGCAAGAGCTGGGACTGAGCAACGGGAGCTCACCCCGTCATCGCGGGGATTCAAATCACCGACCTTCTGATAGGCAAGCCCTAGGCTCTGTGGTTTAACCCACAGCACCACCCATCTCCAGCAAAATCATTTTACCTCTGCATAAAACAATCAGAATGGATGCTCAATAAATAGCTAAAGTCATCTGATCACTACCTGAAAATGAATCAGGATGAAAGCTCAATATACAGATCATCTGGAAGTGCCCTTTAAAAAGACATTGATAATTGCATTTTTGAAAACCGTGTTAAAATACCACCTCCCCCGCCCCAAGAGCTCAAGGTGGAGTACATGGTTCTCCGTGTCATTTAATCCCCACAACAACCTGTGATGTAGGTCAGGCTGAGAGGCAGTGACTAGCTCAAGGTCCCAGCCAGTGAGCCTCATGGCTGAGTGGGGATTTGAACCCTTGTCTCCCAGGTTCACCACTCTTAAGCACGACACCATTCTATTATCATATGCACTAGACACCTCCTACACCAAATTCTCTAGGTGTCATACAAACAAAAAGAGAGTGGAAACCTAACAATAAAAACCACAATCAGCTTGAGAGGCAACTGCCAGAAGAAACCCCAGTGCAAGACCTCAGGTCTAAAACTTATGACTGTGAAAACTGATTCTTGTCCACTCAGAAATAAGTCCAACTGAGCTTAGAGGGGCTTACTCGAGGGGAAATTGCAGTCAAAACCAGAAACATTGACAGCTGGGAATGTTATTAACAGTACAAAGGAGGGTTAGAATAACTTTTGCTGTAAGGGTGTGGTTCCTTCTACTGTATATAGATTACAGCAGGCAACGGTGTATTTTTGGCTGCTGCCGGTATGTTCTCATTGAGCTGTGTCAGTGCGCGATGCTCAGGTTGAGCATCCTCTTTAGATCTCATGCATCAAAGTGTTTTTCTGTACAATAAAGATTTGGGGTTTGTTTTTTTAAAGAGTGCCCATTAGGCAGGACACAATTATTATTATTATTATTGCCAGGAAGTAGGAACTAAGTACTGTAGGGCCATGGCTTGATTTCAGAAGATGCACCTAAACCTTCCCATTCTACACAAAGCCTTCTGCTTGTTTTATGCCAGAATCAGCCTTCACCAAACTGGTGCCCTCCAGCTGTTTTGGGGCCTTGGCACTTAATATAGCCAATGCATTTCATTAGAACCACCACTTCCTTCCCTCCTGGCCTTCAGAAAGGCAGCCTTAACTTGAAATGTGTTAGCAGGCTTCTATTTAAAATCTGCGATCCTCAGAGTCTTGGTTTACAATGGTGCTGATTGCTTGTTGCTCTTCTTTATTGGTTTTTAACCCAATCCTATTGTTTTATCTTGTTTTATTATGCTACTTTGGGGACCGGTATGGATGGGAAGGGCTGTAGATCAGGGGAGAGCATCTGCCTGGGAAACAGAAGATCCCCAGTTTGAGCCCCGCTAGCCTCTCCAGGAGGGGCTGGGAAAGACTCCCTGCTGGAAATCCAGGAGAGCTTGGTGGACAATATTGAGCTGGATGGGGCCAATGGTCTGACTAGGTATAAGGCAGCTCCCTATATTCTTATTTGGAAAGCAAATAGCTCAGTAGTAGCACACTTTGCATGCAGAAGGTCCCATTTTCAATCCTCAGCATCCCAGCATCTCTAGGTTGGGTTGGCGATGCCTCCTACCTGAAATCCCAGAGAGCAGCTGCCAGTCAGTGTAGCCAATACTGAGCTCAGATGATGAATGGTCTGATGGTGTAAGGTGGCTTTTGACATTCCTATGAAGCCAATAGTTTTACAGTTGTCTTTGGAGGCCACCCTTCAGAAGTCAATTAAAATGGAATTCAGTAGAGATGGAGCCTTTTCTGCAGTGGCTCCCATCCTACAGAACTCACTTCCAAACTGTCATAGCTTTGTATCACATTTTTATGTACTGGTACCTCTTGGGTGATACCATTACAGTCTATATACCACTTTTCAGTCCAAAGAGTCCCTAAAGCATGGAGGAGCAACTAACCAGGCCAAACAACCAAATGCACATGTTTTTAAAGAATATATACTTTGCATTGTTAATTGGGGACCCTGTTAGCCTGTATAGTCAGCAATTGCAGCAGGCATGTCTGTTTTGGGGGCCCCGTCCGGTTTTATCCAGCCTCTGTGGCAGTTTATTTATTGGAGTCAAATCCTAAAAAAAAAAGCTCAACAACCTTTGCTGGCCCCCATGCAAAGTTTGGGCACCCCTGAATTACAGTAATCTTAATGCACATGGTGGGAGGAGTAAGAAGGAAGGAGGAGACACTGTCATGTTTCTGTGCCAGCAGTTACTTTCAGAGACCCAGGCATCGAGGTAGAGAGTTGCAGCAAACAGGTCGTGAAGCCCAAAGGAAAAGTGAAAGCGTCATGTGTTCTGGTGAGCCCCCACTTGAGTGTGGCAAAGTGCTGAAACAGCAGCCACTGTTCAAAATTGCTGAGACCAGTTAAGGTACTCTGCCCCCACTCCCAGATGGAGTAGAGCCTGTGTCCAACGCCCACATGGAGAAGTCCAGCTCCCTGGCCAGTTCTTGATCCTTATGAAAGGTGTATTCAGGAATGATGTTTTCTTAGTTCTTTTTGCGTGGGTGGAATATGTTCCTTTCTTCTTCTTTCTGGCTTCCTCTTGCCTTCCAATGCTTATCCCAGTGTGGTGTAGTGGTTAAGAGCGGTAGACTCGTAATCTGGTGAACCGGGTTCGATTCCCCGCTCCTCCACATGCAGCGGCTGGGTGACCCTGGGCTAGTCACACTTCTCAGAAGTCTCTCAGCCCCACTCACCTCACAGAGTGTTTGTTGTGGGGAGGAAGGGAAAGCAGATTGTTAGCCCCTTGGAGACTCCTTTGGGGAGTGATAAAGTGGGATATCAAATCCAAACTCTTCTTCTTCTTCTTATCCCAGGTAAAAGCCCCAATGCCTGGTCTTGGACTGCTAGGTCTGTGACTCTTTAATCTAATATGTCAGAGCAAGATGGACTGGATGCAGTTAGGCGAAGTTATGTAATTTACTCAGACTGATCAACGGTATTAAGTAGTTCACACAAAGCCTTTCTCACAAGCAGATGCCAACAACGACCACTACTAAAACTTGAATTAATTTATGCTGATTAAATCAATTTATATGCAAGTTGCTTTATTTTCAAATATTTCATCCCATGGAACCTGTTTTATTTCCTATCAATTCATAGAATTGTAGAGTTGGAAGGGATCCCAAGGGTCATCTAGTCCAACCCCCTGCAATGCAGGAATCTCAATGAAAGAATCCCTGATAGAGGACCATCCAACTTCTGCTTAAGAACATCCAATGAAACAGACCCCATCACCTTTTAAAGGAGTTCATTCCTCTGTTGAGCACCAAATGCTGTCTAAAAGTTATTCCTAGTCGGAATCATCTAGTCAGAATCTCCTTTCTTGCAATTTGAACCCACTGGTTCAGGCCCTACCCTCTGGAGCAGCAGAAAGCAAGCTTGCTCCATCTTCCATGTGATGTCCCTTCAGATATTTGGTATTCTAAACTCTTCTGTGATAACTACTGTGGTTTCTACACTAATAAACTGGGTGGTTTGTCCCAGTTAGTCTCGAGCCTATGGTTTTCACTGCTTCAGATCTACTCCTTCTTCCACTGAGTTGCTGCTAAACAAATTAAAACCTTGATTAGGAGATCCAGTGATCATTAATGCATTGGTTCATCCATGGTATGGACTGACTTTGATTGGATCTCCATATATGTATAGCATACTTGTAAAGCAAAACACTTTGTGTGCATTATCTTGCTATAATCCTTACAACAATCTTACAGGGTAAATCAGTGCTATATTGCCATTAAGGAAACTGAGTCCAAGAGAGAAATCTCTATTTCCCCTCTGGCCACCACAGGAGTGAGTTCACAGTGAGTGCAAAACCTCTGAGGACTTCTTCATTTGTCACTCAGCAAGCATGAGGGATGCACAATACCCCATTTTTCATTGTAACAAACAAAGAATTTCATCAGTTCATTGCCCTTTCACAAGGGAAGCTGGAAAGAAGAACCAAAAGCTTGTTTCCGCACGATGTGGGGGATTCTTCCATCTCCACCATCTTAATTTTCAAAACATAGACCAGATACCAGATGTTAGGAAAGACCCTCCCCTGCGAAGCTTGCAGAGGTTTTGCCAGCCAGTGTGAGAACAATACTGGACTAGATGGGCAATAGTATAGACTGCTGTGATCTAAGGCAGCTTCTCATAACTTTCTACACAGTGAGAACTTTACAAAAACGGAAGATTCTTTCTTGGACTTGTTTCCCTGACTCTCCTCTCCTCTTCTCTTCTCTGTTGCAGTTTCCTAACGCCCATCCTGACTGAAGGACAAGAAATGCTGACTTTTGAATTCAGGAGAATTAAGCACATGCTTAACGAGCAAGAGGATGGTGGCCCCTGCATGCACAATGGCCTCCTACTCCATGATAACCATGAAGAGATTTGCTGGCGCTATGTTCCTGCTTGGCGCTATGTTCTTGAACTTGACGTTCCTTGCCCAGCCATTCCATAACCCCAGAGGAACTGAAGCACAGAACCATTCCCTGGTGGTCCTGATCTGGGACTGGCCTTACGGCCATGCCTTAAACCTCACCGGCGATCCCTGTGCCACGCTTTGCTCCATCAAGGGGTGCCAGCTGACCTGGAACCGCAACCTGTACAACCGAGCAGATGTGGTAGTTTTCCACCACTGGGCACTCCAGCACCGCAGATCACACCCTCCTGCATCTAAGCCCCATCCAGGGCAAAAGTGGGTGTGGCTTTCCCTGGAGTCTCCCACACACAGCAAAGACCTAGCCAGGTGGGATGGAGTCTTCAACTGGACCATGACGTTCAGGCGGGACTCTGACATCTTCATCCCTTATGGGGAGCTCGTCGCCCAACCATCAGATGAGGTGGACATCCCAGAGAAATCTGGCCTTGTGTCATGGGTCATCAGCCACTACCACCATACCCAGCAGAGAGCGCAACTGTACAGGAACCTGTCCAAGTACATCAAGGTTGATGTGTATGGGAGGGCAAACAAGAAGCCTCTCTGCCCGGCCTGCCTACTGCCCACCATCTCCAAATACAAGTTCTATCTGGCCTTTGAGAACTCCGTCCACCGGGACTACATCACTGAGAAGCTCTGGAGGAACTCCCTCCTGGCTGGAGCTGTGCCTGTGGTCATGGGGCCTCCCCGAGCCAATTACCAGCAGTTCATTCCTGGTGACGCTTTCATCCACGTAGATGACTTTGGTTCTGTGAAGGAACTTGCAGACTTCTTGCTCACCATGAATGAGAGCCGCTACCAGAGGTTCTTTGAGTGGAAGAAGAGTTTTGCCGTGAAGCTGTATGATAGCTGGCCAGAGAGGTTCTGCACCATCTGCCAGTGTTTCCCCAGCCTGCCCCAAGGGAAGGTCTACTACAGTTTGGAAAAGTGGTTCTGGGGTTAGCAATCAGGGTGG
Organism: Lacerta agilis; assembly: GCF_009819535.1. Classification (NCBI taxonomy): domain Eukaryota; kingdom Metazoa; phylum Chordata; class Lepidosauria; order Squamata; family Lacertidae; genus Lacerta; species Lacerta agilis. The sequence goes on along the minus strand of NC_046331.1, from coordinate 1,963,156 downwards.
GCTGAAGTCAGGGGCCTCACTAGGTGCTTAAGAACCTAAGGACCTAAGTAGAGCCCTCTGGATTGGGCCAATGGCCTATCTAGTCCACCATCTTGACCAAATGCCCCATAGGCCATAGAAATCTAGATATATTGCCTCCACACCAGGGGGTTCCATAAATAGGTAAAAAAAGCCTGCTGGATCAGGCTAAAGTGTGTGTGGGGGGGGGAGGGCATCTAGCTCAGCATTTTGTCCTCACAGTGGTCAACCAGATGCCCCAAAGGGAAACCAGCAAGCAGGATCCGAGCACCAGAGCCCTCTCCCCTCCTAGGTCTCCCAGCATTTGGCATTGAGAATCATTGCTGCCTCTGAATGTGGAGTTACAGGTGGGTAGCCGTGTTGGTCTGCCATAGTCAAAACAAAATAAAAAATTCTTTCCAGTAGCACCTTAGAGACCAACTAAGTTTGTTCTTGGTATGAGCTTTCGTGTGCACGCACACTTATTCAGATACACAGTCTGAACAGGTTTTCCACACCTATCAGCCAATCCCCCATTCCCACCCCCTTCTGAGTAATACCCCTCCCCACCCTCTCACTATATATAAGGGTCTGGTGACTTCCGTTTCAGTGTATCTGAAGAAGTGTGCATGCACACGAAAGCTCATACCCAGCAAGAACAAACTTAGTTGGTCTCTAAGGTGCTACTGGAAGGAATTTTTTTATTTTGTTCTGAATGTGGAGGCAGAGCAGGACCCTCACGGCTGGTAGTAGTCCTTGTAGGGCTTGGGGCACATGGGCCAAATTTGCACATGCTGATTTGTTGGTATGCATGGCAATTTAGGCTAATTGTCAGAGGGAGAGATCCCCTGTAAGCATTAAGAAAGAAAGAAAGGTTGAATGGGAGACAGGAAGGCAGCAGATCTGGAGCCCAGTGCAAAGGACCTACCCACACATACCAACAATGCTACTGTAGCTGCTGGATTCAAACAAGGAGCACCCTGGGCTTGGTCCTCCTTGTGAAGAGTCAGGATGAGCCTGCAAGAAGAGGGACTCGGGGCCCCATTATTGCTCCACTGTTGTTTTGCACAAGCTTCTTCTGACGTGACCTGTTTCCAAACTGTTCTTTGCAGCAGTGGCAGTGATGTCATGCCAGGCTCCTTCTTGGGCAAGCCATCAGATTGCTCCACAACTGCCTGAGCTTTTTGTTCTTGCACTCCAAACCCTGCCCGAGACAGATTTCTTGACTCAGCCCTCTCTTCCCAGTGCCTGCAATTGCCTCTGCTACTTTATTGGACCTTCATCTGGATGGACCTCCGAATTTGGCTCCTGACCCAGTCCTATCAGGATTCACACCTGTGTGCTTGGCTGCCTGTGGCCCAGCTGGCACAAGCAGGCAGGAGTGTTCCCAACAGTTTTCTCATCTCTGCTCATCAGCTAGCCTGAGCCTGTACAAGACACAGGGGTTACCTTTCACCCTGTTACTCTTCCATAACTGGTACATGCTTTCCCTCTGTGGGTGGACAGAGTTTTGTTTGCTTCACACCAGGTGGTGGTTGTATGTCTGGCTGGGCACCGTTTTATGTCTTTGCTGCCTAGGCGGCTGGGAGAAAGTTTGGCATTTTGACATCTGAACCACCCTATTCCCAGGGAGTGAAAACAAACTCATTGAGAAGTTATTCTGCACAAGCAGAGGTTGGGGTGGCCATCTGCCAGGGGTTCCTGAGCTGTGATTCCTGCCTTGCAAGGACTGGAGTAGATAATACATTGAGTCCCTTCCAGCTCTACAATTCTATGATTCTATGACTTGGATACCAAGGTTCAGGTCTTGTACCACCTTTTCAACAGTCACTAAACTCCGCAGCTGGCTCAGCCTCCAATATATTAGAGGAGCCAGGGCAGGAGATGAGAAGGGCTCCCTTGAAGAACGTCAGGCTGGCAGAGTTGAATCACAAAGTTCATAAGGGTTCAAAGATCTGATGCTGAGAACTAAGAATATATATTTTTTCCAGAAGATGGCTGAAAACACACACAAACACCCACCCACACCCACCCACCCACCCACACACAAAAACACACACAGCGAGAGAGAGGGAGAGAGCTGATTAAGTGCTTTATCTCTTCTTTATCTCTGCCATCCTTGTTTAATCTGAAATCACAGAGAGGATTGATCTCACACAGACACAAACTGACCATCTGACACAAATCGGCATCTGAACCTTTTAGTCAGCTGTTGATGAATTTAGCAGCTCATGTCATGCAAGCAGACCCTCCAAGTGCCCCTATTGTCCAGGGACAGTCCCAGATTTACAGAAGCTGTCCTGGTTTCTGATTTCATCCTGGAATGTCCCACTTTTCCTTAGGATGTCCCTATTTTCATCAGAGAAATGTTGGAGGGTATGGAGTTATCTGACCCCTGAGCCATCTGAAGGCAGCCCTATATAGGGATGTTTCAAAATATTTAATTTTTTTAAAATGTTTTTATTTATGTTGGAAGTTGTCCAGAGTGGTTGGGACAACCTAGTCAGATGGGTAGAGTAGAAATTGTAAAAGATTTATTATGGAATAAGACACCCCCTATTTTCATTGGAGGGTATGTGCAAACAGCTGATGGGGCAGCAGCTCTATACCTGTTGCACTTGTAAATTCAGTTCTCTGCCACCCACGCCTCAAACCTCAGCCACCTCATTGTGGCATAGTGTTGGGACTGGGCCCCAGGAGACCAGGGTTCTAATCCCTTGGGAGCCAGTTACTGCCTCTCAGCCTAATCTACCTCACAGGGTTGTTGTCAGGATTAAATGAGGAGGGGGAGAGACCCATGGATGCCACCTTCAGGTCCTTGGAGAAAAAGACATGGTAGAAATGCAACAAATAAATAAATAAATAAATAAATTATTTTTGCCAAATCATTTTTATTCATTTTACAATAATAATTTCCATTACAATTTCTCTTCTCATCTTATACATTTGGCTTTTTTTGGCCCTGACGTCCATGAAACCTTCCTTACGGTTTTCTTACTAATTTCTATATTTTCACTACTTAACCACTGCTTAAAATTATAACATCTAAATTTCTCACTAAAATTCCACATCTACGATTTTTTTTTTTAAAAAAAACTTTAACTCACAAAGCTTCTTGTAGTCCTACCAACGTATTCAATTGACTGCAATTGTCTTTCAGATAATCTGCAAATTTAGCCCAATCTTTGATGAACTTCTGATTCCACTGTTCTCGGATTCTTCATGAATAAATAAATAATAAATTGAACCTCCCCCCCCCACTCCTTCACACACTTCCCCCTCTGCCAGCAAACTTCTCTTAAGCCCAAATCTCCCACCTCTTTCCCTCTACACCCCCCCCCCAGCTGCCTGTCCCACAGCTTTGTAATGGGAATGCCCTCACAGCCTCCTTCACCACTTCCTCTCCCCTGCTTCCTGCTGGTTTCATCTGTGCAAACAGTATCTACACACACACACACACACACACACACACACACACACACACACACGGACCCCTAAGTCAATACCCCTTGCTAATACAAATGCAGCTCTTTCTTCTTCATTTGCACTGGGGGGCTGTGAGCAAGGCATGGGTGGGGGTGCAGGGCGGTACATAGAAGTTGCTTCACAAAGTAATACAAGCAGTGATGGCAGGTCTCTGCCCCGAGGTGCTTACAGCCTCTCAAGCTGTGCAAGTAAATGCCAGATGAAGAGCAAGTGAGATTCTACCAAGTGACATTGCTGCCAAGGAGTGTGGTGGAGTCTCCTTCTTTGGAGGTCTTTAAGCAGAGGCTTGACAGCCATCTGTCAGGAATGCTTTGATGGTGTTTCCTGCTTGGCAGGGGGTTGGACTGGATGGCCCTTGTGGTCTCTTCCAACTCTATGATTCCATGATTCAGGAGTCTGGCCAGAAACGAATGTGAAGGCGTTTCTTTGTTTCATCGCTTGGACTTCGCTTAGTGGCGAGAAGCTAAAACCGTCGAAATAAAACTGATCAAGAAAATAAATCTGATCCTCTCATTACCACAAAGTTGGGTGGGTGGGGGTGCAGGGGGGAGAGGAAGGAAGCAACCCTCCTACGCCACCCTTGAAATGAGAGAGCACCTTGCTCAGCAGTGAGACCTGTTTCCTTTCCTGTTTACCCAACATAAACTGACAGGAGCTGGGCAAGAAAAGGAGGGCAGCTGTGCCCGCCCCACTTAAAAAAACCAAAAACCACAACTCTTCTCTAGGGCAAGAGAACACAAGGACATAAGAAGGTGCTGCTGGATCAGGCCACAGGGCCCCTATCTAATCCAGCAACCTCTTCTCACACTGGCCAACCAGGGGACCTAAAGGGAAACCGGCAAGCAGAACCTGAGCACAAGAGCACTCTCCCCTTCTGTGGCATCTAGCAACTGGTATTTGAGAGCATTGCTGTCTCCAACTGTGGAGCCAGAGCATAGCTACTGTGGCTGGTAACCATGGATAGCCCCAGGGGCGGAGGAAGGGGGAGTCCGCCCCAGATGTTACCACTGAGGGGGGGGGGTGACAAAATGCCAGGCGGCACTCAACGTGGGGCCTGCAGCGCACCTGAGCCACGCTTCTCTCCTGGGAGAGACGCGGTGGCTTGGGCGTGTGTAGGCTCTGCGCTGCCCAAATGGTTCGCCTGCTGCCTCCTGCTCAGCTGTAGGGTAGCTGAATGGGAGGAGGCAGGCAGACTCCTCGGAGGCCCCGCGGAGCGTCCTGCCCCGGCTGGCTCCACCCCCAGGCGCAGGTGCCACCCCAGGCGCCCGTTCGGCTTGCTCCGCCACTGGACAGCCCCTCTTCTGTGTGAATTTGTCTGATCCTCTTTTGAAACAATCCAAGTTGTTGGCCACCACTGCCTATTGGGGGAGTGAGCAGTGGTGGACTTTGGGGGGTCTCAATTTTCTCTGGTGCCCTGTGCAATGCTGAAATTCAGCACATGCACATGCACGCGCACCGCCTCTCACCTTCCATGCTACATCATGCAGCCCACGAATTTGGAAGGGGGCTGATTAGCAGCAGAGGAGTAAAAAGTTAAGCGCCCCATGCCACATGACTGCACCCTTGTGCATTGTTTCCTAGGTTTCCATTCCTTTGAAGTCAGCGGTGCTGGCTTCTGAATGCATCGATTCTTCTGAGGTTTAAAAAAGGATCTTGAGCCAGAACTTTAGTTTTTAACTGAAAATACAAAAAGCCTTGCTGGGTACAATTTAAGCTGCTAGCATGAAGCGGGAACCCTATAAAAAAAAAAAGGCAAAGAGGTATCTAGCCTCTAATTGATTGCTTTCTTCATTCTGTGACTTCTTCTATGCCAGTCTGTTCTAAAACAACTTGAAAGTCTCAATATCACCTCATTCACTGGCCAAGGAAAGTCCCTGCCCCTGGTATGCTGGCAGATGACACCATTGCTCCTGCTTGTGCGGGGAGGGGAGAGTCCTGGAACTGTGCAAATCTGTGTTTCCCCTCCACTACTGTTCCCAACTTCAGCTCAGTATTCTTATTTTTAAGCCACTGCAGAAATAAGCTTCACTCTATGGGGTTTATTGCAGCTGCTATTCCCCAAAGTGTGTGAAATAGGGAACAGGTGGAAAGAGTCCTGTCTGCAAAGCTGTACCTCCCCCCATTGAAGCTGCGGACTAACAAACCAACAGGCAGAGCCTGCCATTCTCTTTCCAGCTGTGCCACTGAGGTATGAACTCATGGCAGTGAAGCATCACCACCACCTGCCCTGCACTATAAGGTCCTGGGTTTGTTTTTCATTTTCTTACAAAATTAGAAAAGGGTTTTGGAAACAGGTCGAAGCAATTTACAACCGCAAAATCAGGTGGATCCTAAAATACGCACCTCAAGTGTCAAAACCCAGGGTAAAGAGGCACGTCCTCAGCATTCGCCAAAAGCTATGGCAAGCGCACCTCTGTGGGGAGGTTGTTCCACAACTGGGGCCACCAAAGAGAAGGCCCTCTCCTGGGTCACTGCCATCCAGAATCTCTGAGGGGAGAGGATCTACCAAAATCTACCCATCTTAGCACCCAAAGGGGTCTGGCAAACCACACGAAGCTGAAAAGGGGATTTCCTAACCACCAAGGCCACCTGAGTGACAATGCCGAATCCAGGATCACCCCCAAGCTGCTCAGCTGCTCATTCAGGGGGAGAATGCAACCCCATATAGTTGTGAGGGGGAGGGCAAGCAGGGTGGGCATACACATGCATGGAGGGTGCGGAAGGGATGCAGGGCCAGCTCCACAAGGCAGGATGAATCAGAAGCTGCACACTGAAGTTTCTCCCTCGCCATCAAATGGAGTTTAAAACCAAGATTTTATTTTCCTCTTAAATCTGGTGCAAAGCATTTGAAACATGTTGCACACCCCACACCTGTGACACCCAATCTATTCCACCTCTGCTGTGATTGCTGCTGCATCATGTGTTGGTTGGTGTGCGTGTGTAGGGAGAGTTCAGGACGGAGCACTCCTACATTGCTAAAGCCCCCAGACACACAAGCAGGTGCCCTGATTTGGGATAGGTGAGGAAGGCTGCAAGGTTGTGTGTGTGAACAGCAGCCACCCTGACTTAAAAGGTAGCCGACCTGTCCCTCACTCACCACCCCCAAACTCCAGTTGGCAATGAGTTACTTGGTCCTTCTGCAGCCAAGCACACAGAAGTAGGAAGCAGGTGGGGCTGTAGAGAGCAACACACACACACACACACACACACACACACAAATACATATGTATGTATGTAAAGTGTCCCCGGATTCATTGAAAAAAATCTGGTAACCTTAGACTAGAAGCCATTCATAGACAATTTAATGAAGGAGTAAGAGGGGGGGGGCACTCTTTTCAAAGTTGCACCTTATGGAAGGGAGTACCGCAGTGTGACTTAGGTGTGGTATGAAATGCCATCCGTAACATTCAGTTGCAGAATGTATGGTTCACTTGCTCCACCCAATGGCTGGAAATATCTTAGTTCAAGCGTCCATCAAAACAAATGGGACATTTCCAGATTATTGGCAGCTTCAAAGGAGTCTGCAGCCAAATGTGAGACCCTAGTACCTGTTCCATCCCTTCCCAAAGAGATCTCCCAACCCTACAGAATTGATCTGCATTCCTCAACATGGCGCCCTACAGTTGTTTGGGGCTACAATGTCCATCATTCCTACGAGACTGGGGTATGCTCCCACCAGCCCCAGCCTCGTAGGAAAAACTTTTAACATATCCATATATGAGATTCTCTGAATCTTGTGACTCCCCATCCCCCCCATCCCCTGCATGGGTCCTTAAAATAATTTCCCTAAGACTACATATCATTACGTTCTCCACAGTTTTTCATGTCTTTGAATTATCCATGTCTTTCGTTTCTTTACAAATTATTTTTAAAGTCCAGCTAATGTTTTTATTTGTTTACAATGGTCTCCTAAGTTATGAATTTTCCCCATTCTTTTTTAAAGTCATTATCTTCTTGATTCCTGAGTCTCCCAGTCAGTTTTGCATAGTCCAGCAGTTTGGCTTGACATTCTTCCCTAGTCTGAACTGTTGGTTCTTTCCATATTTGGGCTAGTAGCATCCTTGCAGCTGTTGTCACATACATAAACAGTATTTTCTGGTCTAATAATAATAATAATAATAATAATAATAATAATTTATTTATACCCCGCCCTTCCCCGCCAAACCGGGCTCAGGGCGGCTAACACCAATAACATCACAACAAAAACATAAAACAATTCATTAAAATACAGATTAAAATACAATTTAAAATTTAATTTAGACTGCAGCCTCATTTTTAAGTAGCCCACCAACCACACCAAAAGAATGAAACATCAGGGTAAAACTGAAACCAACCCAAAGGCCAGGTGGAACAGCTCCGTCTTGCAGGCCCTGCAGAAAGATGCCAAATCCCCCAGGGCCCTGGTCTCTTGTGCCAGACCAAGTCGGGGCCAGTACTGAGAAGGCCCTGGCCCTAGTTGAAGCCAACCTAGCATCCTTGTGGCTCAGGACCTCCAACAAATTATTATTTGAGGACCTTAAGGTCATACCTGGCACATACCAGGAGAGGCGGTCCCTTAGGTACGAGGGTCCTAAGCCACATAGGGCTTTAAAGGTCAAAACCAGCACCTTAAACCTGACCAATTTATTGTGTATCAATTTCCCAAAAGACTTTGTTATCTTACATGACCACCACATGATAAAAGGTATCTTCCTTTTCTTTACACTTCCAACAAATATTGGAGCTTGTTCTGCACATTTTGGATAACTTAGTAGGAATCAGATCATTTTCATGTAATTTTCTTTCAGCGAACTACAAACTGTGAATTTCAGTTCTGTTCTCCATAGCATCTCCCAATCTGCCATTTGTATGTTATGTCCTAAGTCCTTTATCCAGTAGTTTATCATAAGCAATTTAACCTGTTCATCCTTTGTACACCATTCTAGGAGCAAGTTATACATTTTGGACAGAGTCTTAATATTATTTTCTAGAAGTTCTACAGTTCTTAAGTGTTATGAAGCTGTCATATGGAAAGAAATACTCAAGAGAGCTTTGAAGGGAGAGTGCTTTGAAAATGCAGATTGGGGAAGACCTGTGCTTTCCTTTTAAAAAAAATATATTTATTGATTTTTTAAAACTAGACATACATAACAACAAGAAAACAACACATCACAACAATAATACAATACAAAAAACAGAACACTAAACTAATCTAAGATTTATCTCAATTTCTCTCTCACATCTTTGTTGGACTTCCTCCAACCACTCCCTCCTGGTTTCCCATATAAATCTTTCTTTTCCACGATTTCATCTTCCTTTTTACCCGCCATTTCAGTTACTTAAACCTCTAAATTTTACCTCTAATAACTTTATCCTATATCCTTACTATCCTTAACTTATTTTCATATATCTGAAGAAGTGTGCATGCACACGAAAGCTCATACGAAGAAAAAACTTAGTTGGTCTCTAAGGTGCTACTAGAAGGATTAAATTATTATTATTATTATTATTATTATTATTATTATTATTATTATTATTATTATTTTCATATATCATTATCCTCTATATCTCATTATTTTCTTTACTCCCCAATTTCCCCAGGAACCCCTAGACCTGTGCTTTCCAGGTAGATGTCTCCCTAGAGAGCCCTTGATGAATATATTTCAGGGGCAGCTCCCCAGATGTGCTGCATTCAAACTTCCATCAGCCCCAGCAAGCAAAGTCAATTATTAGTGATGATTGGTGCTGTACTCTAAAACATGTGGCTTGGTGATCCCTGAAAGAGTTTGTTAGAGCATCAGACTAGGGCCTGGGAGAGACCAGGGTTCAAACGCCCACTCAGCCGTGAAACTCACTGGGTGACCTTGGGGGCCAAGTCACTGCTTCTCAGCCTAACCTACCTCCCAGGTTTGTTGTGGGGATTAAATGAGGAGTGGGGAAGAACCATGTGTAGCAGCTTGAGCTCCTCGGAGAAAAAGGTGGGATAGGAAACAAACAAACAATTTTTATTATTATTAGCAGCTAGCAGCATTGGACAGGGAAGAAAAGGGAAATCTATATCATGGCTGGCCACAACATTAGTCAAATATCACCGAGCAAGGCAAGTTAGGAGTTGCAGTACCACAGATAGCTTCAGGTGAACTTTGTTTCCTTCCTGTGGTTTCCTCAATCCCCGTACAATGGTGACCTGGTGACTGTAGAAAGGACAAAGACTAAAGTGGTGAAAACCAGCTTTGCCTAAACTCCATATTCCTCATCTGAGTGGTTACTGTTCAAGTGTTATGTTTAAAGAATAGCAATGACTGCTGCCGTTATTTGAATGCAACATTTTTACAGCAACATTTGCATTCTGAAGCATTAATGCAGAATGGGAAAGGTACACATGCGCCAAACTGCAGGCTAAAATATATATGAAATCATCATCGTCGCCTGCCCATGTTCCCATTGGATGCTACCTGGGCCAGGTGTCTAACCTGCCTCATCTGAAACGGAGACTCAACCTGAATCTCTATGGCAGAAGACACAAGCAGTTTCCACTTGACACCCCAAGAGCTCAAAATGGTTAGATAGAAGCATCCTGTATATTATAGTCGGCGCTAGGCCTTCACATCACCCAAAGGTGCACTCTGGAATCACTTCCCAGAATCCTCTGGGCGCAAAGATTACTGTACTTGGCAATCGAAATCAAGGCAGAAGAGAGTCCAGTCCCCCAATATGGAAATCCAGCATACTTCCTTAAATATGCCCTTTAAACCAAAGGACCTAGAAACCAGCTTATCTTTTGAGTGCAAGTGGGTTAAGAAAGAACAGGAAATCATGATTTGGTTTGAAATTTAGTCATTTAATAAAACTTCCCCTTCTTTAAAGTAACACTAAGCACAGTCCATACATTAGTTTGGAGGAGTCACATGTAACAGAACAAGAAGAGAGAAATAAATCAGAGAAACTGGATATCTCCCCCCCCGCCCCCAACACACACCCTGGGCTTAGCCCCCCACCTCAGTAAGACTTGGGCGGGGGGCTTTTGAAGCTCTTTGCAGATGCCAAACAAGGAGCAGGAAGAGTGCAGAGCCTTCTCAAATATCCTGACTGTGTGCTCAGGATATTTAATACTGTAGAGCTATAAAAAATGTTAGCATACAATCAAGGATTCCTTCCTTCTCTCCTTCCCTCACTTTATGATTTAGGAACCTGCATGCCCCACAGCTGAAGTTAAGACTCTGAGCTGCACAGTCCGGCTTCGAACGCCAGAGAGCTGTAGAGCCTCAAGCAAGTTATAGCCTGGAGAGTGCCCTACTTTGCAGGGCTGTCATGATGGAAAATAAGTTAAAAGAGTACTTTGCTAAATTCAAAGCCAAGCAATAGAAAGCAGAAGGGACTGCCCCAAAGATGCTATGACCCCCATCAATACATTTTCATGACACTTTCCAACCCCTTCCACAGTTTTAACAGTGTGGCTCACTCACACTGTAGTATACAAGGGATAATCAGCAATGGTATATTTTAAACATCTGAACTAAAAATCAGTCCAGCAGCTGAAGAAGGAGCTGCGGATTCTCTCGCACCAGGGGCTTACAAGGAAGGAGGATGCGGAACATCAGATCTCTTCCAAATTTGTGCATTTAAAATTGTATAAGGTTGCCATCTCTTTTCCCGGTAGATCTTGTCTCTCATTCCACAGGCCCAGACTCTGCAGCCGTAGCAGAGGAAAGCAGGTGGGAGGAAACCACAGACGTGGCTATATATGTGTACACACACACACACACACACACACACGTGTTGAACCTCAGATACACATTTGGCAAAGCTTCCTAAATGCCTCTGCCCTGCAAATGCAGCATGAATCTTAGAAGGCATTGGGTAAGACGATATTCAAGGTTTCTTGGGTCAGTGTTGTAGAGGTACACTCCTGTTTCAAGCATTGCTTCCTTCCCCATGCCAACCAGCTAAGCATTAAAAGAAAATTAAGAAAGCCAAGTTTCTAGACCTCTTGACTGGGGCAAAACTTTAAAGGGCCTGGGGCTGATGGGAGGTAATAGAATCATAGAGTTGTATGGGACAATGAGGGGCATCTAGTCCAAACTCCATGGTGGGGCTCGAACCTGCAACCGTGAGATTAAGAGTCTCATGCTCTACCAACTGAGCTATCCCAGCATGTAGTCCAATTCATCTGGTTTACAAAGGCTGCTCTATGAACCAAGGTCTCCCTCACCCCAATCTTCTCTTAATGCAAAACAACTGAGTTACCCCAAAGTTAGGAACCTCATCCTCTCCCTGTTCAGCAAATTAGGAGAGGAAAAACTTTCAAAAATTGTGTTTCCAATTGTTTTTTTAAAGAAGTGTCTCAGAATCAGCATTAGAATATCCCCCCTCCCCCCCAAAAAACCAGGGTTTCAGCTTTTAGAAACACAGCTCAATCCCAAAACCATGAGGAATAGTCCCATTTTGGTTCTTGTGCAGCTCAGGGGCATGATTGTCAGGAACAGTCGACTCAGACCCCGATTCCATGTAGCTCAGCACTGCCTACACTGACTGGCAGCAGGGGCTGTTCAGGGCTTCACACGTGGGTCATTCCCAACCTTACTGGACCCACAATGTGATTTTAACATGGAGCCCTCTGTGCAAAACAAAGGGGTCTCCAGCAGGGGCCCTCCAGAAGGGCCGGCTGCTTCAGAAGCCACATTGGACATCCCTTCTGCTGCTCTTGGCTGAACCAGCTGCAAAAGTGATCTTACCAAGGACACGGACACACACACACACACACACACACACACACACACCACCGCCCCCTGCCAATAATATCTCACTTATCACAAAGAATGACAAGGGGTATCCCTCATCAGCTAGATGCTGATGGGGTTAGTGGGGTAGAAGAAAAGCAACAGAACAGAAGTTGTCACCCCTGTTGTCAACTAGGGTAGAAACAGGGAGGTAAGCACTACTGTGTGGTGAAAGAAGGGGAAAGAAGCCAGTGTTAGGGGCAGCAAATTTGCACGGGTGTCAGGGACGGCCTGCTCATGAGACAGCTGCCTCAGGCACCAGGGTGGGGACAGCTTGGATGGGTGGCAGATCAGGGCTCCTGAGGAGCGCCCATCTCACCTCCCCCTCCGCTTGTTGCCCTCCCACCCACCCACCTACCTGCTCCTCTATGGAGCAGATTTTCTGTTTTGCCTCAAACCATCCTGTGCCAGGCCTGACTGCTGCACACCCAGCGCACGAACACCCAGCACTGTCCAGCTTGGCAACCTCCTGTGAACACCAGTATGTTTTATTTGGTTCCTGTTAAAGCCCATAGGCTGGATCACTCCTGCCCCCCGGCAGTCTGAAATGGCCGGCCAGCCACCTTTGAACTGGGCCTTTAACTTCTCCCTCTTGCTAGCAGGGTGGATTCTCTAGACTCTAAAGGGGAAGCATCTTTGCCACCCCCACGCCCTGCCCCCTTGCAGCACCAGGTGGGGCAATCTGTGAAGACCAGATGCAGTGCTCTCCCGCAACAGTGCTTCAATTAAAGCACAGTGATTTGATGACTTTAAGGGCACACTCTGAAGCTTGGGAGAAAGTCCCATCAGTGCAGCAAAGCTTACTTTTGGGTAAATGCACCCAGGATTGCACTGTTATGTTTTATCTGAAGAAGTGTGCATGCACACGAAAGCTCATACCAAGAACAAACTTAGTTCGTCTCTAAGGTGCCACTGGAAGGAGTTTATTTTTTATTTTTTTATTATGCTTTAAAGCAGTTCCACTTGTGTTTAACTCTCCCCTTCCTCCACAATTTTCATTATCCCACAACATGGCCATGATAATGAACGAAATCTTGTGAACCACAGTTCTGCACAGAAGACCCCTGGAACCTCTGGAGTTCTCAGCAGTCTTAAAACTGCAACTCCCAATTTTATTTGTGAGGGAGACATCCTGAGTGTTAAAGGGGCATTAAAAACGTGGTTTTATTTTTGGCATGTAGACAGGCTCTCTCTCTCCTTCTCAAAGGGACTGTAACCCATCCTAGGATGGGGCTGGACCTTGCTGTAGATACTGCCTGGCAGATAAAAGCCCAGAAGTGATTTGAAATTGTTTCATTATCATGAATGTCGTTATCCTTCTGCTTTAGCCTGTCCCCCTTCCCACCTTGAAAATGGGCATTTTAATGTCCTAGGAATACTATTGGGTAGGAAGGTCAAACTTCCCTTTCAATCTTCACAAAATACAGAAAGTTGGGGTGGAGGGGCACGATCCCCCCCATACTGCTCAAATAAAGAACTGCAAGTTATAAGCATTTGTGTTTTTATATATTACAAATTGGAGGGATGACACCACTGGGTTAAAAATAGATTTGTAGCATTTTATGCACGAGGCTGTGGGTGTGGATTCTCATTTCGGGCTTTTGCTCTGAGGGCTGACAAGACGACTTGGCCTCCAGGACAACGGCCCCTTGCAGGAGTTGGGGGGTGGGTCCGAAAGTCAGGGAACTCCCCTTCCTTCTCTCACACTCCGCCCCCCCCACCCCACTCTACAAAACAGCAAATAGGCATTTCCAACCCCCCAACCCCAATTCACGTGCCCAATCATCTAAATAGTGATAGGTTGTTGTATCTAAGAGGAGTTGGGGGGGGGGGGTTGCAGTGGTAGCAATGAAGAGCTGAAGAGTGAAGCCCCGCCCTCCCGCCCTCCCCAGAAGCCAATAATGTGCATTTATTTCAGAGATTCATTTGTTGGCGTGGGGAGGGGGGGAGGGGAGATGTGCATTCGGGCATCTGGAGGTGCTGCAAAGGAGACTCTTTCTTTAGGTAGTGAGGGTTCGAATGTCAGCAGGTTGGGACATTCCTACACATAAGGCTCGGCAGACACAGTCCACAACATGCTCGGCCGGAGGTCATGGGTGCAACTTGGTGGGTGGGGAGTGCAGCGAGGAGTCGTCAAACAGAGGATTCTTCACTTCCATTTCGCCAGTCTGCATTGAGTCCAGGGTGGCGCAGGTTGGGGGGGGGGGGGAGAGAAGAGAGAAGATGTGAAAAGCAGCAAAAATTAATTGCCCACAGGAATTTTTAGTCATCTTCTCCCCCCCCCCCAACTCCCAGTTTTTTCAGCATTTTCTTTTAAAAATCTTCTTCCCTACACCATAGCTGTCAACCTTTCCCCTTTTTTTCTGGAAATTCCCTTAATATAGCATTGGGAAACAGCAGGGAGGGTTGACAGCTATGTCCTACACTGTTCAGCTGGAAGAGCTCAAGAGTTCTAACACACAACTGAAATGCTCTCTCACAATAGAGCAAGACTTGGCATTCCCCTTCAAGAGCCAGCATGTGGTTAGAAGACCAGACCAGGGAGCCAAGGGTTCAAATCCCCCTTTCTTTTTTTTTCTTTTTCTTTTTTTTTATTAAAGATTTTCTTGGTTTACAAAATGTCTCTCGCATTTTTCCATGTAACATTTTTACAGATCAATTTTAGTTGTTGAGACATTAGGCAGAGAAGGGGGGAAGGAGGTGGGTGGGATGGGGGGAGGGTGGGGTGATGTTTCTATTTTCCTTAGTGTATGTAGAATTTGGTGTCAGCGTCGTTTGTGTTGGTTCTCTGTTGCTCGCTTGTGTTTCTTTGGCGGTGAGAGATTGCGATTGGCGTAGGGTGTGCTTGTTCCTTTGTGGTTGGCTGTGTTGATCTTTGGTTTTTTGTGTGAGTGGGGTGGGTGGGTGTTTTGGATCAGGTTAGCCATATTGATTTGTATGCTGCCGGTAGATTTTTGTCATTATCTTGTTGAGCTGTGTGTGTGATGAAGGGGGACCATAGGCGATCTCGTCAAATCCCCCTTTCTGAGGCCATTCCCCTCACCAGTCCTGCTCTACGCTCTCCACAAGGACTTCTCCCTGGGTAGAAGGTGTCCTTAAACTGCAATCCTGGCTCTGGCTTGCCTGGATGGAGGACTGAGGGCTTATGAGGGAACCCTGGAACATAACCCTCATATAATTGAGGAATCGCCTGTATTAATAATTATTAGTCTGTGAATTCAGTCTGGAGGATACCAGGGGTTCCTTCCCAAACCTGCAATCCTGTATCTGTGAAGCTATATTCTGCAAGAGAGAAACTGCCAAATCAGTTTCTTTTTCATGGTGATGGCCTTAGCAGTACAGCTAAGTACTCGCTCTGTTGCCATAGAGACAAATGGGTGTACCTTTTCTGAGGACAACAGGCCAAGTGGGAGGGGCTAAGGGTTGTGTGAGTGAGTTTGGGTTGATGCTGGAAGCTGGGGAGACTGAGGCATACCTTGCTCTGTGCTGGACCCCAAAGCTGTGACTTGGAAACCTACTGAAGTAGCAAGATCTGCTGGGGCACTGATACTGTGAGCCCCTCCATCCTATGCTCAGGTTGTATATACCCGTAAATAAAACCATGTTTCAATGTCTCTGTTGATCCTCATTCCAAGGAAACTGAACTCTGGGTAAGTGCAGGAACCCCCGGCCACTTCCAACACTGCTTGGAGGTGTGGGTTAAAGCGCAACAACAATTATCTATCCTAATTTGAGTGTGTGAACCATAAAACAAGCAGAACTTAAGTTATCAAGAAGCACACAGAAAGAGTTAAGAAAAAAACTATCAGAGGGCCAAGGGCACTCTTTGGTGCGTGGAAGAGGAAACACTTACAGGAGCAAGGCCCGGGCACTCATAGACGGTGAAGTCTCCATCTTCGTTTTCTTCATCCGATGACGCAGATTCTGGAACTTTGGCCTCCTCTTTATTCC
The DNA here is from genome assembly GCF_009819535.1 of Lacerta agilis. Lineage (NCBI taxonomy): Eukaryota > Metazoa > Chordata > Lepidosauria > Squamata > Lacertidae > Lacerta > Lacerta agilis. Next base: position 1,946,963 of record NC_046331.1, on the reverse strand, counting down.
TATTGATGGGGTGGAGGAGGTGAGATGGTGGCAGGGCAGGAAGGGAGAGAGAGAGTGCAGCACACACATACTGGCACACCACTGCCTTTCACCCGTTCAGAAGACCCAACCCACTCTCCCCACGGAGTTGGGCTAGAGGACCCTTTGGGTCCCTTCTGACTCAGTCCTATGGCTCTATGACTCCACACACAGATAGCCAAAATGTCTTGGGGGGTGGTGTGGTGATGGTTCAGAAGCTCCAGGAGTTAGCTGGAGCCACTCACAGGTTTTAAAAAAGTCCTGTGTTGAAACCCTGGAGTATCAAAAGCTGCGTTTCAAAGCTTAGCCATCTGCAGAACTCTGGCACTCCGACGTGACACGTTTCTGAAACTCGGCTAGGTGTGTTGGGGAAACTCAGCACCATAAATATGGCCTTGCTGGGTCAGCCCACAGGGGACCTGGTCCAGTGTTTCACTTCTAACGGGAGCCACCAAGGATAAAGATTGGCAAGCAGGTAATAAAATGAGACTGCTACCCCCCCCATCCCACCCTCCTTGACCTTGGCACCTGGTACTCAAAAGCGCCCTGCCTCTGAACACAGAACACTGCACTCGGCAATTTTCAGGTGTATACACAGACCTTCCATCCATTTAACTACACCTGTCCAAAATCTGTCATATAAGAACCCGACAAGAGCCCTGCTGGATCAGGCCAGAGGGGGCTCACCTAGGCCAGCATCCTGTCCTCACATTGGTCACCCAAATGCCTGTGGGAAACCCACAAGCCAGACCTGAGCACCAGAGCCCTCTGCCCCTTCTGTGGTTTCCAGCAACTGTTATTCAGGAGCTTTGCTGCTTCTGACTGTAGTGGTCATGGATAGCCCCCTCCTCCTCCTCCTCCATGAATTTGTTGCATCCGTTATTAATAATAATCAAATTATTATTATTATTATTATTATTATTATTATTATTATTATTATTATTATTATTTCCATGCTGTCCTTCATCCAAAGATCACAAGATGGTTTACAATGCAAAAACACAAAACATAGTAACAAACAAAAACAATACCCTCCCCCATTATTATTTTTAAAATACATTGTTTAATTGGTCAAAGGTCTGTGAGAAGATAAATGTTTTTGCCAGGTGCCCAAAGCTGGTGGCCATCCCTGCCTCCTGTGGGAGTTCCACAATTTAACTATGTGATGTGTAAATAAGCACTTTCTTTTGTCCGCCCTGAATCTTCCCAACATCCAACCAGCCTTCCCCAACCTAGTACCTTTCAGGTGTTTTGAACTGCACCTCCTATCCAGCACGGCTATGCTAGCAGAGGTTGGTGCAAGCTGCAGTTTGGAGGTTTGCTGGGTTGGGGTTGAGAGGCTGACCTAAGCTTTAAAAAAGGCTATCTGAGCCAGAGGCCACATCACATAGGCCAAAGGAATGTAGAAAGCCAGTGTGGTGTAGTGGTTAAGAGCGGGAGACTTGTAATCTGGTGAACTGGGTTCGCATCTCCGCTCCTCCACATGCAGCTGCTGGGTGACCTTGGGCCAGTCACACTTCTTTGATGTCTCTCAGCCCCACTCGCCTCACAGTGTTTGTTGTGGGGGAGGAAGGGAAAGGAGAATGTTAGCCGCTTTGAGACTCCTTCAGGTAGTGATAAAGCGGGATATCAAATCCAAACTCTCCTCCTCCTCCTCCTCTTCTTCTCCCAAGTGAGTCCACATTAAAAAGACATTAAAGATGTGGATGCAAGGTTGTGGACTGACTGTTCCAGACGTTTTTGAAATGCACCCTCTACAGGAATCCAGTCCCAGAACCATGGATGGAAAGGAAGAGGCCTAGCTGAGTTTGCTTTTTTCCTATTTCATCCAAATCCATTCCCCTCTCTCTCTCTTATATCATGCCTTTTTAAAGATTGTAAGCCTGAGGGGCAGGGGATTGTCTCCTCGATGACATTGGGGAGCTGCTCTAAGAGGACTTCCCTGTTTTTTTAGGGCGAAGAGTGGGATAAAAGTCTTTTAATAAGGCAGACTTGTTGCCATGGGGTGAGGTGGGGTGTGTGGAAGCTGCAGTCTGAAGAAAATGCTTTAAAAATGGGAGGAAAAGGTGCTACTCACTTCTCCATGGAGAGCATCTGTTGTTTCTGGTGTTGGTAGTGGTACATCTGGGCACTCTGTGCCAACTTCTTATCGCCAGGCTTTGGGGAGAGAAAAACAGACACAGTGTACACAGCACTGCAAGTTGGGCTGTTGCAGTGAGTTTGGAAGAGAAGAGCATGCAGAAATCACCACAGCCCAGTGAAGTATTTCCTATTGAGAAGGAGCCAGGTCCAGAGCAGTTGTTCTCAAAGGGAAGCAATGTGCAGACTCCTCCCTAGGGAAGGTAATTCTTATGCCCCAGGAGCAATTGTATTAACTGCACCCAGTGCAGAAACATGCCAAATGACTTGCCCCTGCTAGCAGAGATGTATTGGGGAGGTGGTGACGCCAGAACAGTATATGATACAGAGATGCCAAGGCAACCCCCTGCTGTGGCTGGGTAACTGGGGCTCATTACTGCCTGGAATTAGGCATACAAGTGTTTTTTTCCACATTCCCTTTAAACAGTGAAGAGCACCACGTTTAGTGCATAGCCAGCAAACAGGCATCAAAGAGGAAAGGACATACTGAGATCTTGTCATACGATGGAGGGCCCGGGAGCTTCTGAACTGGGTAGTCCGCTTTCTGAGCGAGGCGTATTTCCTTTTGCAGCCTAGGAAGAGGAGGAGAAGAGGAAAGCAAGCGAATAATTAGACACACCAGCAGCTTGCTGGATCAGGTGAGAAATCCACCTAGCCTGTTACCAACAGTGGCCCGCTTACGAAAAGCCCGAAAGGGCAGCATTCCACGTCCCTCAGCACTTGATAGTGCAGCAGTGCATCGCACACAGGGCTGCCTTGTTTAGTGCTTAGAGTGCAAGGCTTGAACCTGGGAGAGACCAGGGTTCAAATCCCTACTTGGCCACTCATTCACTCTCAGCCCAAACCTACCTCACATGGTTGTTGTAGCGATTAAATGAAGACGGGGAGAACCAGTGAGCTCCGTGGAGAAAATCGTGGGGTGCAATTGCAGTAAGTAAGTAAGCAGCTCCTCATTCCAGCCATTGTTATACCTGCACCCCCACCCCTCCTGGGGCTAAATAAAGCTGCTGGCCTCTTGCCAAGTAAAGGTTTTTGCATGGGCCTACCTGCACCAGCAGACAGCTGCCACCACCAGAGCTGCGATCCCTGCAGCTGTGCAAACGACTATCATCCCTGCAGAGACACACAGGCGGAAAGTTTGTATAGAGACACACCGGGGAAGGAAGGAAGGAAGGAAGGAAGGAAGTGGGGGAAGGAACCAGCAGTAACCTCCTGGGATGTTGCAGGTGAAGCATCGTCAAAGAACGACCAGCCTTTGTGATCTTATTTTCTTCATTAGCATTTTATTTGTTTGCTTGAACACTGTCCTTGTTGTAAGTGTTCATATACTGCCCCTCATGGCAGGTGGAAGCATAAAATCACTACCTGCAAATCAGCATCCAGTGTTGTATTCAGCAGTGTTGTGGGACAGTTGTGTGGAACCCTCTCATGGTTAAGATCAGGGGAGTCCCCTCCCTATTACACTTCTGGCAGCTGGAGATGCCCTTTCCACCTCAGCGGACAATTTATGCAAGTTTTGTGACTCTGTGGTTGAGTTTAAACTGATTTATCTTCATTGTGTCTTTTCAACTTTACTGTACACCGATTAAAAACATCATCGGCATCATTATTATAAAACATTTTTTTCTTTCGTAAGACCGCCGCTTCTGTGGCCCCCTTTTGAGCCGCAGAGCAAAAAGGCGGCTCGTGGGGCTGCCGTGCACAATCAGCGGGGAGCTGCCGACAGTGCTTGGCAGCCCCACGAGCCGCCTTCTCTCTCTGCGACTTAAAAGGGGGCTGCGGAAGCGGCGGCGGCCCACCGATCGTGACGTCATAATTAGACGTCACAACGCCCCACCCTCGGGGCATTTTCTTTCGCCGCCCCGGGTAGCGCGGAGCCTTCCTCTGCCACTGTCCATTAGTTCCACGCGTATTGGGACCAAAACTCTGTGGTGGGAAGGGGAGGCCCACCCCCAAGTGGAAACAACTATTTGCCTCTCTGCTGTGCGTTCAAAATTTGGATTGATATAGTCTTCCACTGTTATATTATATTCTGCCATATATGGAACACCCACTTGCCTTGCTGAACCGCTTACCCAGTATGAGAGCGTCATTTGATGAGAGTGACGTTTCCACTGGAGTACTTTTGACTGCCTCCGTGCGAAGGGAAGCTGTTGCAGGAGGGCGTCTTGCCCACCCCTTTGGCAAGGACTCTGACTTTGGTGCACCGGTCCTGGGGTGCTTGCCTGTCGGGGCCGGGGTTTCTGTATAAGGCAAAAATATGTCCACAAAGGTTGGGGTGAGGGTGAAAGATTAATGCATGCAGAAGGACAACCCCCCCTGCCCCCCTGGATGGTCTCGCCCTATCTGAGAAGAAAGCAAGGACCAACCCTAATGGTTCATCCAAGATGTGCGGAGTGGAAACTGGTCCGCAGGAGAGACTTACCATCCTGGCGAGGATTATCCTGCTTGGACAGCGCATCCACCACTAAATCAACTTCCTCCTCTAGGTTGGGAGCACTGGGTCGCCCTAAGAAGGAAGACAGGACGTATTTTTTTGGGGGGGGGGGACAAAGCCAAAGAAAAGTTATCAACAGATTATTTCATAAAATTCATAGACCAAACAACTGCTTAAAATAAACCCTCAGAGTGGTTTACTGATAATTACCAGTAAAAATAGTTTTAAAAGATGTAAAACGTTCAAAAATAATAATTAAAATCAACAATAAGCTTGACATCGCTTGTAGGCACTGGCGGAGGAAGAGGGGTGGTGGTGGGAGCGCCCCACCCCCGGCAGTGCGATCCCAGTGGGGTTCCACCGCGGCTGCCCCCCCACCCACGCTGGGCACCCTGCCCCGCCCCCTGGGATGCATGCCAGCCCTGCCCCCGCCTGCTCTCCGCCCCCGGTGCCAGAGCACGAAGCTCCACCACTGCTTGTAGGGTTAAAATAAGTTTTGTAAGGAGCAATGTATAAATTATTGTGAGGAGAATTAAGAATAGATGTACTGGAAATTTGAGTTTATAGCAGTAACTATAGCAGTAACAAAATGCATAATTAGAAAGACTTTAGAAAACCATCAGTCGAGGTTGAAGGAAGTCTCAGGCTGTTTAAATTTCGAAATGATGTTTAAAAGGATGTTATGCTGGAAAATATGTGTAAAAACTAATTTAAAAAAAATATAAAATCAACAATAGGCTAAAAGTAAGATTGACTGTGTTTCTTCCCCAATCAAACAGCCGTTGGACTTTTAGCTGACATGTCTGCATCCTGTTCTCTCCCCCCCCCCACTAGCAAGTGGCATTTCACCCTCACAGCAACCCTGTGAGGTGTTGGGAAGTGAACTGGACTTTCTCCCATACTGAAGTCTAGTGCTCTTGCTGCTGGAAGACAGTGGCACATCTAAATGTTAATATGCTTAAATATCCATTGCAGAATCACAGGCAAAGTTGTGTGTGCTACTTCACCTGTTTTCTTTTGGCATAGGTTCGATCACCACTCAATAGATCATCAAGGTGGGAGTCTTCGTTGATGTTAGGACATAATTCCGAACCAAGATGGCGGACCAAAACATGACTGCCATGATAGGTCCAAACTCACAAATTACACTATCCATTTTTTAAAATGTAGTATTTTTCAGTTTCTAAAAAATCCTGGGCAACACTGGGCACACTCTGCTAGGCAGGGGGGGGGGGACAACTTGAGTAAAATATTGGGGGGGGGGTAAGCTCTGCCCTGCATAATTGATCACATGAAGCAGTGCACACACACCATTTCAATGGCAATGCCCGTCAACTTTGGGGGGCCATGGCCCCCTCAAATGTTTTATGGAGGACAAAAACCCCTCAGCCCCCAGGAGTTGGCTGCTATGTTGCTAGGAATTATATAAAGCCAGGCTTCTTCGAAAGGATGGAATTGTAGATCTCCCTCCCTCCCTCCACTCCAGGTCACTTCTTCAAATTCAGTTAGATGCAGTTCCCTGAGTGGCAATTATGATGTTCGCCGGAGGAGCTAAGTGTCCTCAGATCAGAGTGAATGATTGCCAGGGTTTCTTGTGCACAGGGCGTGGGAGGGGGCTGGCATGGGGGAGGGAGGGTCAAGGAGCACCTTGCACAGCCAGCTGGCTTTGGCATCACACTTTTCTTTAACAAAAAACAAAACAAAAAAAACACCACCCTAATAGTGTACATGAGAAAAGCTTATACATGCCAGCCTACTCCTAGTGGTGCTGTGGTCTAAACCACTGAGCCTAGGGCTTGCTGATGAGAAAGTCGGTGGTTCGAATCCCCGCAATGACGGGGTGAGCTCCCGTTGCTCGGTCCCTGCTCCTGCCCACCTAGCAGTTCAAAAGCACATCAAAGTGCAAGTAGATAAATAGGTACCGCTCCGGCGGGAAGGTCAACGGCGTTTCTGTGCACTGCTCTGGTTTTGCCAGAAGCGGCTTAGTCCTGCTGCCCACATGACCCGGAAGCTGGACGCCGGCTCCCTCAGCCAGTAACGCGAGATGAGCGCCACAACCCCAGAGTCATCCACGACTGGACCAAATGGTCAGGGGTCCCTTTACCTTTACTCCTAGTGGTAGAGCAATAAAACTGCTACCACATTTTCAAAGCTAAGCAGGGTCTGGTAGTTTCAGATTAGATGGACCCCTGCGCTGCAGGGGGTTGGACTAGATGACCCTTGGGGTTCCTTCTAACTCTACAATTCTATGATTCCTTCAACCTGCCCTCCAGATATTTTGGACTATCATTCCCATCAGCCCAACCAGCATAGCGGTGGCATCAGGCTGGGGAAAAGCTGCCACACTGTCTGTAGACTTCTGTCTGGAATTTGATGGGTATTACAGTCACCCTGCAAGGTAGGCCACTAATATTATTCCTGGTGGAGAGGATGGGGGGGGGAGATTGAAGACTTGCCAAAAGCAACTTGGTAAGATTTGAACTGGGGACTTGTAACTTCATACTCAACCTATTTTATTCTGCAATTGCTTTTTTCATATATTTATTCATAATAAAACATAACAAAGTACAAAAACGGACGGCGAATAAAATAAAGCAAAAGTTGAAGAGAATATCTAGAACCAAACATAATGGAACAAATTTACATACCAGAATCAAATATAATAAATTAGTAATCACAAGGTTCCAAGGAACATAAATAGGTTCAGTTTATCCTGTCCCCTTATTGTTTAATCTTTATTTAGCAAAATTTAAATACTCCCCGGTTTAGGTTTTATTACAAAGCAGATTACCAGAGGGGGGGGGAAGGAAAGAAAAATCTACTACATGGCATTAATCCTTAATCCTTTCATCAGGGATGGGGAACCTGCAACTCTGCAAATGCTGCTGAACTCCCATCATCTCGGACTACTGGTCAAAAACACCTGGCCTGCCACCAATATCTCCCAGCCCAGACTGACATGAAGCCCTGATTCGAAACATGACTGAGAAGTTGTAGCTTGCATTTCCCTCACCACCAACCCAACATCGCAGATCTTGGCCCCTGCATCACTTTCCCCTAGATATCAAGTGTTTGCCCGCAAGGCTCTCTTTATTTTAACCACTCATCAGTTTCACTCTTGAAGCAGGCAATACTGTCCTCACCACTTAAGTGTTGATTTCTGGAGGTCCCCTCCCTCCCACTGCCAGCCAGAACAGGGAAAGTTTGAGACTGAGTTTTACAGGCTCAGCTGAATAGCAGGCCAATGGGCAGCTGTGCTCGATCGTCCACCAGCAGCTGACCAGCTATATTCTGGGAGTTGGTAGAAATGAATTGAGTTGGAGGAAGTGGATAGAGAAAAGGTGTCCTTCCCTCTCTTGTAACGCTAGAATTTGTGGAAGCTGAACACTGGAAGATTCAGAACAGGTAAAAGAAAGTCCTTTGTGGAACTCAGTGCCACAGGAGGCAGCGATGTCTGCCAACTTGTTGTTGTCGTTCAGTCGTGTTTGAGGCAGTGATGCTTCTGAAGATCAGTTGTTGGAAGCCACAGGAGAAGAGAGGGGTCTTCTGCTCAAATCCTGCTTACAAGTTCCCCATAACAGGCATCTGATCAGATACAGTGAGAACAGTATATTGGTCTAGATGGGCTACTGGCATGTCCTTATGTTCTTTCCTACACTCAAGAGCCCCAAATTCTGGATACCAGCATCCCTTTGCGGGGGTGGGGGTGGGTGGGTGTCCACTACCCAGGGTACACCTTGTGTCCCATGTAGTCCCTGTGTTGCTATTTTTAGAACTCTGTGAATATTTCATGACTCCGGCAAGCTTTCCCAGCTTTTCATTGCTTGGGACATGAAAATGTGTCTTTAATAATGCAAACACATAGCACAGAACACACACGACCGAGGAGACCTGCTCTCTCTCTCTCTCTCTCTCAGGTTGGCAGAGTTAACAGGGCTTTACTCTGAACAACTAGTAGAAACAGACACACCAGCCCTTGCTCAGTTCACATTCTCTACCCTTGAGGTGGCTTCCACCAAAACATCACCAGGATCTCATGCTAAGATTTATTTGCTTGGAAGGGTTAATAAACAGTTTCACCAATAAATAAATAAATAAATCTTTTAGCACTGTACATAAGCACAGTATAAAGCAATCACTGGTAGTACACAAATAAGACCAGACACATTTAAAAATAAGTGTAGCCAACTAGATGGTGCGCCCTGGTAAGGTTTGCTGAGACAAAACTTCCAGGCACGCAAAATCATGCAAAGAGGGCCAAATCTGAAGTGTCCCAACCGACCTTGGCTGTAGTGGAATCCCTGCAGACCAGCAGCTGATGGCTTCTGGGCCAGCACTGATCCATGGACCACCACTTTTGAAGAGCTTACTCTGTTTCATCTCTCTTCCCTGCCCCCCAGTCAGCCACTAGGGCTGTTTTGTGAATACGTGTTGTGTTCCCATCCCTTAAATGTTTTTTAGACTTCTGCAAACTGGTACCTCCTCCTCCTCATGCACTTGTGGTGGTGTTCTTGTTATTATTAGTTCATTTATTATCTGCCTTTCACCTACGTGTTGCAGCATTGAAATCAGTATTAAAAATATACAAAACAATTTACAACCATAAAAACAAGGTGAGGCCTAAAACCATGCCCCTCATGTATTAAACGTCAGGTAAAGACGTGTGCCTCCAGCATTCCACAAAAGCATTTGGGACTGAAATGTGGGTCCATCTTCAGAGAATCCAGTTTGTTATTCCTCTGTCCGATGAGTGTGCCTCTGCTAAGGGGGATATGAGTTGTCTAGGGCAGGGGTCTGCAACCTTTAAGACCAAAAGAGCCACTTGGACCAGTTTCCGAAGGGGGAAAAAAAAACTGGGAGCCGCAAAACCATTGCGACATTTAAAACAAATATAACACTGCATTTTATTTTTAAAAATCTGATTTAAATTTTAAAAAATCCGATTTAAATAAAAAAAATCCGATTTAAATAAAAAAATCATTCATTTTTATCCACCCTGGGGACCACTACCAGGTCACAGCCTGATCCAAGGTGGGTTGCAACAGCATACAAATATTTGATTTGTTGTTGTTTTTTTAAAAAAATGAGTCCTCAACTGCACACTTGTGTTAAATGTTTGTCCTATGACTTATTGAAGACTGCTGGCTTTTACAATAATCTTAGTGTCTTTTACCCTTAATATTCCAGACCAGAGGCTATGTTCACCTCTTCCAACCTCCTCTCTTGCTAAATAAAGCACAGAATTGCACCAGAGAAGCCTGTGATGTTTGTGCTGACTTGCATACAGGTGGCTGTAGTAGTTCGTAGTGTTCAAACCTTTTTAGGGGAGTTCCCTGCCCCCTTAATGACAATGGCGATAGATTTTGCACATGAACACAGATCCAAGTTAGGACTCCTCTCTTCCACGCCAACAGGTGCTTTGTCAAGGCTCCCCTAACACACACTCAGGACAGAGGAAAAACTGCAAAACGTCCTGGCCTTGCTCCGGGGCGGAGAGAGACGCGCGCCCGCGAGAGCGCGGTCTGAGGCTGCGAGCGGAACCAGGAGTGAAGGAGGCAGCGGCAGGGAAACAGGCGCCGCTTCCTCAACCATTTTTAAAAAGAGGGCTTCCCCCCTCGCCCGCCACCCGCCGCCCCTGGCCCAGCCCGCAGCTGCCTACCTCGTCGTCGCCTCGACTCAGCAGCCAGCAGCCTTCCGAGAGGAACCGCGGCCAGCCCTCCCCGCGGTCCCACGACCCAGTCAAGGAGTCCTGGCCTCCAGTGCCCGTGCGGGGATGCGTCTGAAGACCCCCTTCTTGCCCGCATCCCGTCCCACCTCCCAGCTGCCTCTGGATGCCGCGGGGTCCCGCCGACCCTGGAGCTCCCCTGTCCGCCCCAAGGCCGCCTCCCATGCTAGGAAGACTCCCGGAGCTGGGCAGGGTTGGTCCCGCCAGGCAGGCTCGGGGGGCGGCCTCTCCCATGGGCGCCTGCTTCGGAGGTGGGGTCTTCAAAGTTCCCCCTCCCGCTCGCCCAGCTCCATCTCTTCCCGAAGGAGCGTGCGCACCTCAGGCGCGCTCCCCGCCAGAGCCCTCGGCTGAGCTGCGCCACCTCTACTGCGTCCCCACCGCCTCCGAGCCCCGCTGCCCCGCTGTTCAAGGCCAGGTGATCCTGGGTACGCCCCTGAGCAGCGCCCTCAGCCTCCGGAGGGCGGGCCGCCGGCCAGCTGGAGGGCGGTCACTGCCAGCTGGAGAAGTGGGCGGGCGTATCCGCCCCGGAGTCCCGGAGCCGCGGCAGCCGTGTAAAAGAGCCGCATGCGGCTCCGGAGCCGCAGGTTGCTGACCCCCGGTCTAGGGCAAGCTGTTTCTCTTGAGGCTCCATTAGAAGTTAAACCACTGCATGAATGTTAAAGGAAATTACAAACAGCGCAGTAACAGAGAAGCCCCAAATCTCCAGCATTTTAAAGAGGAAAGGATGTGCCACTCGCAGTACATAATCTCCCCGGGTAACTGAAATGCAGTCCAAACACCAATCCGTTAACAACCAAGCTCTTATGTAAGCTCCCATCTGTCACTAAGAATCATCACTTTGCATGAAGTCATGTTTCAGGCAGGAGACTGAACACCACAGTGTACAAACTGCATTCCTTTCCAACACCGCTTCTCACTTTTCAAAACATGGGTAGGTGGAAGGCAACTGTACCCACATGTGTCCAGTACATTCACCTGGGACAAATAGGTTACTTGTACAACAGGTGGCAATATCTTTAAACTCGGTACACCTTACACTTCCAAAACCAGCTTTTGCATCAGGCTAGAATGAATAGCACCAAAGTGCACTGAAGAACTTTTTCCAGTTATCATCATCAGCTGCCTAGAGATGGCGCTATTGCTTAACACGAACCACTGAGTTATGAAACTGGGGGGGGGGGGAAGCCCTGAGAAAAATTAACGCTTTCTGCTCTGCCTGGGAGGGCCTATCTAGATGTGTGCCCTATCACTGGAGCTGCTGAGCTACAAAGGGATAAGAAACAGGTCAGATACTGATGCAACAAATGTGTTACTGCAAGGATTTGGACCTCCTCCCCATAAATTTTCTAGTAGGAAAGTTTCAGCAAGTTTCTCCATGCTGTAGGAATCCTGGTTTCATGTTGTCATGAGTTACAATTGTTTTATTCTGTGTTCACAAAACAACAACAACAACAACTCCTTTTTAACACCCAAATGCATCCTCTGGGTTTAACGGCTTTCGCCTTTCACACCAATGCATGGAAGCTGCCTACAAGTCTCCCAAGGGAATGCAGCTCTGAGGAAATACTATACAGCAGAGTGTGGCACCAGAGGGAAAGGGCCTTTCTTCCAAACAGAAAATGAAGCAGCAGAGGGCAACATGGACACCAGACTTCTGATTCTGGCATGGATCGTCCAGAAATAGCTTTACTGGGTTGGAGCTGGGGAAAGAGAACTGGCAATATTGTTCTGGCGGAGGCATTCTGCACCCAGCCCTACCTACCGCTGGCCGCCCGTGCCTTCGGGATGCATTGGCCGTCTCCATCCTCGATGAACTGAGAGAGACACGGGCCACAGGCAAACGTTCCGGGGATGCAGAACTCACGCCGCAGCAAAGCGCATTCCAGACTTCGAGGGCATGACTCTGTGTGCGAGAGAGAGAGAGAACCCATTAGTGATCTGTATGCATTTTGCACAAAGTTGTCATCCCCAACGCCACTGCTAGATAAGACAAAAGCACCACCTAGTCAGTGGCGGAGCTTCATGCTCTGGCACCGGGGGGGGGGCAGAGAACAGGCGGGGGCAGGGCTGGCTCACGTCCCGGGGGCATGACTCGCCGTCTGCGGGGGGCAGCCATGATGGCACCCCACCATGATCGCACTGCTGGGTGCGGTGCGCTCCCCCCGCACTCCTCTTCCTCCGCCAGTGCACCTAGTAGTCGAACTAAGCCAAACAGAGGCCACAGGGGCTCCAGCCCTCCTGCTCCCCCAGCAGCTGCAACCCAACCAAATATCACTGCTAAACAGAGACAACATCACCAACAGCTCCGTGGAAACTCCATTTTAAAAAATCACCTTAGTTAGTGGCCATCCCGTTGTTGCATAAATTAATGCAACACCGTGGCAGTGAAATTAATGTTGCATTCCTTTATTTGGCCTGAATCTACCATCCACTTTTTGGTAGACACTGGCCTCCCAAGTTCTAGTATTGCGGGTGGGGGGGGGATACCCAAACCCACTTCCTGCACACCCTGCATTCTGTTATAAGTCTCTATCACACACACACACACACACACACACACACACACACACACACCATGGATGTCTGCAAATTGTCCCCAGGAGCAAAACAAAGTGCTGAAAAGGCTGTAGGGAGCAGGCTAATTTCTCAGAAGAAAAATATTAATACCACCAGTATGTTTCACCCCATATCTCAGATTCTACAGATCTACAGATATGTATATTTTTCAAAAAATGAAAGCTAGGAATCTGGGGATTTGGGTTCACCTAAGTGGAGGACCTACCACTCTCCTACCCTGTGTGGGTGCCCAATCCCTTTTCACCAACTAGAATGTAGAGCTTTGCACAACTGGCCTATTCAAAATCAACTTACCCCATGTATAGTGGAGGCAGGGGCGTAGCAAGGTAAATTGGTACCCGGGGGCAAAAAAAAATTGTCACCCCCCCCCCAAAGGCATGGGAAGGTCAGGTGGTACCCGGTGCGGAAAATTTCTTGTCAACCCCCCATTGACTCTCCCCCCCGCAAAAATGGTTTTACGTTATTTCATGTTTTCTTACAAAGGAATAATAACAAGTAATAATAAAAAACCCTTTTATTTATATCCTACCCTCCCCAGCCAAAGTCGAGCTCAGGGTGGCTAACACCAGATACATAACATTGGTAAAAAATCAAACAATAATTAAATTACCTGCTAAAAACCTCTCAAAGTCTAATTAGATGGCTTTCCACAGGGTTAGGGTTGGGAACAGTAAGTGTTCTCTGAACTGAAATTTCAGCCTTCATGACATAGGAAAACAGCCAAGTGAACAGCTCTTTTGGTGGAGGAGGGTCAAGATATTAACCGATATGCATGAAATTTCATATATAGCTATATAATCCCTAGTATAGTAAGATAAGACCTTCGGAGCAGGCATTTAATTTTTAAAAAAAAAAATTCAAAAAAAATATTTCAAAATTCCCCCCCCCCTTACTCATTTGTCACCCCCTCCATTATGGAACCCGGGGTGGCCCGCCCCCCCTTGCTACACCCCTGAGTGGAGGGAAACAGCATGTGGTTTGTGTGTGTGTGTAACTTAAAAATGGTCACGAAGAGTCGGACATGACTACAACAACAACAACAACAACTTTAAAAAAAGCAAACAATGCAGATTTTTTTTGGGGGGGGGGGCTTAAGACTGGGAAAATGCAAAAGTGGCAGCAACCAAGACTGATGGGATCTGCCATCCTTACACACAGTCACTTGCCACACACCAGCTTTAAAATGCTCCAGAGTCTTCCAGGAGGAGAAGGTGCAACTCACAGGAGCCTCCCCCGACATCCTGCTCCCTTCCAGGAACTGTTTGCTTAAACGTGGCCCAATGGGTGTGTAGACTGAATTTCCCCCACCTGAAAAGCAAACAACCCATGCCCAGCCTGCCAGCAGAGGGAGAATGTGATGTGATGGTGTTGCCGCAGGTTACTATATTCTTCGTACTGTGGGTTATTAGTGGTGGAGAGAACAGTAAAGCAAGGAGTGTTTACTATGTACTTCTTGCAAAGCAATGGTGAGCATGGGGCGGGGAGAGAATGTTGAGAATTTGCTGATTAAAAAGAACCGAGCAGCTTTTTTTTTTTAATTAAAAAAAGTCACAACAAGGTGGTGATGCGAGGGGAGGTGACGACACAGGAGCAGTGTCCATCCACCGCAGACACAACCTGGCTGCACGTGGTGACTTTGAGCTAGATCTCAGGACCACTGGCTGCCTGTCCACAGGGCTGGAAGGTTGGCAGAAGAGAGAGAGAGAGAGAGAGAGAGAAAGAAGGGTTTTGCAAAGGAAACCCAATGATTGCTCCAGTTACAGGTAGGTAGCCATGTTGGTCTGCCATAGTCAAAACAAAATAAAATAAATTCCTTCCAGTAGCACCTTAGAGACCAATGGTATACCAATGATTGCTCGTTTGCTTAGCTGCTGGGCCGGCATAATGCTGGAGGCACAGAGACGCAGTTTCCAGTGGGGTGGGGAGGTCGTTCCTCTAGCTGCGCACGCACGGACGCACACACCGGACATCCATTTCACGTATCTCCTAGCTGTTTTATAGCATTCTTTTAAAATTAAAGTGTACAACTGAATAATGTATGGGTTAAGTGACTGCCTTTCCTCCCCTGTGTAAAACTTGATTTAAAAATGATGGCAAGCACCTCTCCTCCTTTGACACTGCTATTAAAGAGCAACAGCAGCAAATCCCTTGTGGAGAAGCCATCAGGGCCAGGAAGCCGGCCAGCCAGAGCACCAAACAAGTGCTGGAAACCACAGAAGGAGAAAGTTGCTACTGTGCTTGAGGTCCTGCTTCTGAGCTTCCCATTGGGACACCTGGTTGGCCATTTTGAGGATGCTGAACTAGGTGGGTGCTCTTTGGCCTGATCCAGCAAGTTCATCTTAAGTTAACAGGAGAGAATCCTCACACCCATCCTCCAGACAGAGGGGATTCTCCAAGCGAAGCTCTCAGGATCCTGCAGCTGTCGCCAGCTTCCTGTTAACAACAAACATATCCTGCTGCTGCTTTGCCCTCTGGGAGGTTTTGGCACAGTTCTGCTTTGCCCTCTGGGAGGTTTTGGCACAGTTCTGCTTTGCCTCCCTCTCCCTCCTTCCAACAAGGATTAAGCAGCAAGAGAGATACTTCTCAATCTAATTAAAGCTCCAATAAGGTTATCGGCTGCCATTTACAGTCTCCGGTTGCAACTGAGTCCTCTGCTCCGCTACTTACGATGCAATTAAATTCCCATTTGCTGGTGGTTAACGGTGCTGGAAATTTAGTTTCTAGAAGGGCAGCGGGTGGGGAGGGAGGCTGGCCTCATTTACCAGCACCTGAGATTTTCGTAAACATGAACTCTTCAGCACATCCTTGGAAAAGAATCAGACACATTTGCCAAGAATTGTTTCCGTCAGGTGCCATTAGTCATGTTTGCTATAATGGAATCAGAGCCTGTCTGGCACAGGGGGGTGATGCAAGATGCCAGGCAGATCTGAGGGTCTAGTCTAGGACCAGCTTGGAACCCCACAAATTGAATTAAGCAAAGCCTCCACACTCCACACTGCAAACACGTCACACTGGCTCTCAGCATTAGGGTAAGAACAGGAAACAGGGAAACTTTTTCATCCCGAAGGTCACATTTCCTCATGAAGAGCCTCCTGGGGGAGGCTTGCCAGAGGTGAGAGTGGGCTGAGCAAAGGTTGCATATCTTACTTTCAGGTAAGGCAGAGGTTTCTGTGCATGTATGTGTGAGTGTGTACCTATGTGTGTGCACGTACAACCCACCCCTCTATCCTAGCAAGCAAGAGCATTAGGTTGACCGGGTAGGTTGACCATGTTAAGGACACATTCTGGTTGGCCAAAAGCACTCAAGGAGGGTGCTGAGCAGGAATTGGTAAGGAGGGATGTCTGGCCTACACCAGTCCCAAAAGCTTAAACAGAGAGGCAAGGGGGAGACCCGGGTTCAAAACCAGGGGTCAGCAAACTTACCGCGCCTCGGGTCGGTGTCTCCAGCGTGATAGCGCAGCGGGCTGGAGGGGCGGGGAGCGCGTGCGCATATGCTATTTCTGGTGCACTTCCCGGTTGGAGGAGCACCGGAAATAGTTTGTGCGCATGTGCATGGGCCTCCTCCAACCCGGATGTGCACCGGAAATAACGCTTGCGCATGTGCACAAGCTATTTCCGGTGCTCCTCCGACCTGGAAGTGGGCAGCTGCGCAGCGCAGTGCCAGTAAGAGTGGGCGGTGGCAGCGGGGGTCGCTGCGGGCCGGATAAACAAGTCCCTTGGGCCTTATCCGGCCCGCGGACCTTAGTTTTGGGGACCCCTGTTCAAAACCCAGCTCCAACCATGAAGCTCACTGGGTAATCTAGACCAGTCACCATCCCTCACCCTGATCTACCTTATAAAGTTGTTGTGGGGGTAATAGAATAATAGAGGAACAACCATGAATCCTGGTTTTCTTTTGGAGAAGTGGGCATACAGGGGAGCAGAACATTAGGAGTATATCCAGGCCTCTGAGTTTCAAATCTCCAGCACTGCCCTGTCCTTCTCCTTCTCCTTCTCCTTCTCCTCCTTCTCCTTCTCCTTCTCCTTCTCCTTCTCCTTCTCCTCCTCCTCCTCCTCCTCCTCCTCCTCCTCCTCCTCCTCCTCCTAGCAGAGGTGGTGTGGGATTCACCTTGCAAAGGATCAGTCAGCCTTCCATCTTCATTTGTCCAGTGGCACCCACACACATACAAATTCCTCTATGGGGATTTGTGCCATGGGCTTGCACCCCTAAGGACCTAGCAGCACCCCTGCAGAGAGGAGGGCTGCTGTCCTGCTTGAAGGCTTCCCATAAGCAACTTGCTTCTGAACATGGTCAGGAACATCACCTGCTGGACTAAACGAAGCCTTGGCCTGATCCAGCAGAGTTCTTTGAAAACAGTTTGGTGGGGGGGTTGATGAGTCAAAGCTGCACAGCAGCTCCTTCAGTCGCACAGAATATCCTTTGCACTGCTCTTTGGCTTCAGTACAGCCCAGCAACTCTATGAAGCAAGCAGGAAACATGCCCATTTCACAGATGGGAAAGGGGTGCCAAGAGATAAATGGCTGGCCCATGGCCAATACAAATCTTACAAACCAGCACAAATTCGACCCTTCATTTATAATAGCCTCCAAATAATTTATAATTCACTGACCACTATTTTATCAGCCTCACGTTTTAATCATTTTAGTGTAAGTTTTCCAATTGGAAGGGGGGAGAAGCACAACCTTTAAGCAGAGACTGCTAAAAAATAAATAAACTGAAATTGGGGGGGGGGGAGGGGAATCGCACAAGGACACATGGTCAAGAGGCTTTCAAAAATTTGGCCAGGCAGACTGGACAGCAAGCTCAGGAGGAGCAGGCTCAAAGTGCAGCACACAGCTAAACTATGGAACCCACCGGAGGGAGTGATCAGAGCCTTCTTTCCCATTTGGTTTACTGGTGTGTTGCGCTAGGGCACCAGCCTCTCAGGGGCACCCCAGCGAGTGGGGGAGCTGCGTGGCTTTGCTGGCAGCCTCCCCTTTCCCTCCTGCACATCCGCCAGCTGCGCCCTGTCAACCATATGGCTGGTGGGCGTGCAGCTTGCCTCCCAAGCCCCCACGGGAGGAGAGCGATCTCTGCAGAGGCTTGGGAAAAGGTTGACAACTATGGGAAACAGGGGGTGGGGTGCCGGAGGGATCTTTGCACCACAGCGCCGGATATGCTTAAGACGGCCCTGGGAGTGATAGTGACCAACTGGGAAAGCTTTAAAAGAGGATTAGATGAATTCATTGAGGAGGAAAGGGCAATTGATGGCTCCTAGCCACAGCGGCTATGCTCTTGTGCTCCAATCCTGCTTGCTGGTTGCCCACCAGGCACCTGGTTAGCCAACACGAGAACAGGCCTGATCCAGCAGTCTCATTTAATGGTTATGTTGCAGTTCACTACTTGCTCAGGAGTCAAGCCGCACAAACACTAAGGAAAATCCGAACTCCTCCTTCTGCTGCAAATAAAAGAAAACAGTTCTAAAAATTATTTGTCTGCCTTCCAGAAGGCCTTATATAACGGCTGCTACAAGCAAGCTGAACGCCTGGTAGCAAGGGAGAGCAGGAGGAAGAAACACCAAGAGCTTTAACACAGTCCGGAAAGCCAGGGAGAGGCTGTGACGTCCTTCTGAGGGTTGCAGCAGCTAAGAGGGAAGGGGGCAGAGCCAAGCCTCCCATCCTGCCATTGTCCCAGGCAAGCTTTATGTCCCCAGATTATCATCAAAGGCGAGGCCTTGATAGCACTGCTCTCTTCAAGCGAAGAAACAAACAAGCTTTTCAAAGTGTCAGCTTTCTAAGAAAGAAAAGAAAGAACCACGGAAGGAACAGCGGAAACTGACTGAGCTTTGGGAGGGGGGCGGGTGGGAGGGAAATGTGCCATGTACTTGTTACAAAATATTCAACTGTAATAGTACTACTCCATTCTGCCTTGGTCAGGCCCCACCTGGAGTCCTGTGTCCAGTTTAAGGAGGATATTGACAAGATGGAAGGTGGGGAGAGGAGGGCGACCAAGATGACCGAGGGTCTGGAAGCCCAGCCTTGTGAGGAGCTGGGTATGTTAAGAATGGAAAAGACAAGACTGAGAGGAGATATGAGAGACATCTTCCAATATCTAAAGGGTTGTCACATGGAGGATGGAGCAAGTTTGTTTTCTCCTGCTGTGGAGGGTAGGTCCCAAACCAATGGATTCAAGTTACAAGGAGATTCCGACCAAACATCAGGAAGAACATTCTGACAGTAAGAGTCAGCCAGTCAAACGGACTCATTCACTGAACGTTTTTAAGGTTGGGTGGCCATCTGTCATGGATGTTTTAGTTGAGATTCCTGCATTGCAGGGGATTGGACTAGATGACCCTCTAGGAGGTCTCTTCCAACTCTACAATTCTGTAAAATCGCTGCTAGATTGGATTATGGGAATTAGCTAAAAGTGGATTTGAAGTCTATGAATGGCTACTAGTCTGGGTAGCGGAACAGAACCTCAGTTTTCCAAAGCAGTCCACCTGCAAGCCTCTGGCATGTAGTGCCTTCCTTATTTTATTTTTTCAAAAAGTAAATGCTGGAGCAAACAAGGCTGTTCCTGCACTGCTATGTCAGACACAGAGCTGAAGTGGAGGAACATCAGAGTCTTGTTTCTGAAAAACTCCTACCATACAAATGCACACTTACAAACTTTGTGACAAGTATCCACCCTCACCCCACCCCAAAGAAGGTAAAGTGGATGTTAATATTTATCAAGTGCACACACAAATTAACAAGAATAAAAATCAGGACTCTCCACAGTAAGTTGGAATATATGTACTATAGCAGGGGCCACCCCTCCAGTTGAACACTAAAACAAGTTTGCACCCCAACTTTGTTTTAAAAAGACACGGCCGCTCCACTTTTCAAAGAATTAAAAATGTGTGTGCAATGTTTAAACACCACTTGCGATGCCTCACCGGGTTGCAAAGACGCTGTGAGCTTAAAACCCAGAGAACTGAGAAATTAAACAACAGGTTTGCAGGTTCTCACGGAGGGTGTTCTCAGCTGTGCAGCAGCAGTTGGACACGTCAGCCGAGTCTGTTACACACACAGGGGAGTAAACAAGGGCCCGCCAACCACGGCGAGGAAGAAAGAGCTTTCATCAGACGGCAAGTAGAAGGGATGGTATTTGAGATCAGAACAACAGTTTTGGTAACTGTGACACAAGGCTAGGTCTCTTCAGCCCCCCAAGTCAGAATCTGGGCAATGTAGGTATTTCATTGTATGTCAAGATTGATAGGAAAGTTGTACAATTGCGGGGTGGAGGGAAGGGGATGTGTCCCCCGCCCTTTATTAAAAATGCTCTTAAAAAAAAAAAAGAAAGAATCTGGGCAATGGAGAGCTGAATTTTGCAGAGAAACTTGGGAGCATTATTTCTGCCTTCATCAGCTATGTCCCAAACATCTGGAGGGAACCAGGCTGGGGAAGTCTAGTATATTTTATACAAAATATTTTAAAAAAATCCTTCCAGTAGCACCTTAGAGACCAACTAAGTTTGTTATTGGTATGAGCTTTCGTGTGCATGTGCACTTCTTCAGATACACAGTCTGAACAGGTTTTCCACACCTATCAGCCAATCACCCATTCACACCACCCTTCTGAGTAATACCCCTCCCCACCCTCTCACTATATATATAAGGGTCTGGTGAATTCTGTTTCAGTGTATCTGAAGAAGTGTGCATGCACACGAAAGCGCATACCAAGAACAAACTCAGTTGGTCTCTAAGGTGCTACTGGAAGGAACTTTTTCATTTTGTTTCGACTACGGCAGACCAACACGGCTGGCTACCTACCTGTAACTAGAAATATTTTATACACTTTGCTTGGTTGCCAAGTCAGAACAGGCTTTGAAAGCACATATTGGCAGTACTTAAGACAGCCCCAGAAATATTTGGGGGCGCAACAGGAAGCACCAGTGCTAGCTTCCAACAACCAACTTGGTTTAGATTGCAGACCCCAAAGGGTTGTGTGAGTGGAGGCCCTCCTCCAGGTGCCCCTGCCATCAGAGGCACGAAAGCTGCAACGCCAGAAGTAGACCTTCTCTGAGGTGACGCTCCCCAGAACAGATCCTACCATTAGGTAAAGAGATGTGACGGCCTTGGGCACCTGATATCAAGTATCATAAAGGACAGTAAGTTTGCGGAGGGGGCGCCATTTAATTCATTATGTTTTTAAGCCAGGGAGGAGAAGAAGAAGAGTTTGGATTTGATATCCCGCTTTATCACTACCCGAAAGAGTCTCCAAGCGGCTCACATTCTCCTTTTCCCTTCCTCCCCCACAACAAACCCTCTGTGAGGTGAGTGGGGCTGAGAGACTTCAAAGAAGTGTGACTAGCCCAAGGTCACCCAGCAGCTGCGTGTGGAGGAGCGGGGACGCGAAGCCGGTTCCCCAGATTACGAGTCTACCGCTCTTAACCACTACACCACACTGGCTCTCTTTGCAGCCTTGGGTGCAAAAAATCACCTGGCCAAGCCTTGGGCACTCTGCTTGAGGTTGCTGCATTTGCTATCCTGTACATAACCTTGTACCAGCCCAGCTGCACCCCAGGACATTTTGCCTGGTGGCACGGTTTTTGCCACCTCTCAACCCTCTTTTTTTCATTTTACCAGGACTTCAAGTTCAGTTTCAGTGAGATCATAAAACTATGTGAAACTGTTTAGGGGTGCAGCTTCTATTTGGCATGCCAGTTTTTAGTGTTGCTGTAATTTGTACCTATTTGTATTTGCTCCTCCATTTGATAACCCTGCCTACACCCTCCAGCCCCCTTCCCCCACACCTGGCCAACCCCTCCTCCCTCTGAACCTGACCAAGCTCCCTTCCTGTCAAGCCACTCTCCGAAATGCCTCCCCCCTCCATTAAACCTCGCTGCAAGCTACATTTAATGGAGGGGCTGCCGTGAAATGCCTTACCCTCTGTAAGACAGATTGCCTGGGCTGCCTGTCACCCACGCTGCTTGCTCACGCGCCTGCCCGTAGGTGGCCATGCAAACTGTGGCATGACGACAGTGTTACATTTTTATCTTATGTATGAAGAAATGATGAAAGCAGTCTTGGGGCACAGCAAAAAAGGGTGTTCTGTTCTGAAGTGCAGGATAACCTAAACTGGAAAATAAACTTGGAACAATGATTGCACCACTGAGAAAAACAAGGACATAAACAGATCACTCGGGTGTGTGTGTGTGTGTGTGTGTGTGCAAAACTCATTTCATCCCTACCTCTTCCATCTTCCATATGCACTCACAACCCCAGCAGTCTCTGCCACTTGCTTTAAGCAGTGAAATCCCCAGCCCCTTGAATAATTGATCCGGACACAATTTGTACTCAAGTGTCCCCATTTCAGCACAGTTCAGGGTACACAGAAGCCATGGATCAAACCAGACTGTTTTAGGAAAACCCATCCAAACAACTTTCACTCAGGCGCTCTGATGCACAATTTCATCACTTCTGGACCTGGGATCAGGGAAGGAATCTCACATTTACCTTCACTTATTTATTTCATATGGTGCTGGAGGAGACTCTTGAGATTCCCATGGACTGCAAGAAGATCAAACCTATCCATTCTCAAGGAAATCGGCCCTGAGTGCTCACTAGAAGGACAGATCCTGAAGTTGAGGCTCCAGTACTTTGGCCACCTCATGAGAAGAGAAGACTCCTTGGAAAAGACCCTGATGTTGGGAAAGATGGAGGGCACAAGGAGAAGGGGACGACAGAGGATGAGATGGTTGGACAGGGTTCTCCAAGCTACCAACATGAGTCTGACCAAACTGCGGGAGGCAGTGAAAGATAAGGGGTGCCTGGCATGCTCTGGTCCATGGGGTCACGAAGAGTTGGACATGACTAAACGACTGAACAACAACAACAAATTTATTTCATTTACTTACAACATTTGTATACCAACCAATAAATTAACCTTCTCTGTGTGCTGATCAATACAATTCACAAAATCAACCTCCCTCCCTAATTAACAAAGCAAGCAAATCACCACAGCATAGTAAGCAGAAGAAATAAAACCACCAAGCCATACAAAGAAAGTGCAAAAAGATTAACCCCAAACAGCTGGGAAAATATAAAGGTCCCCCCCGATGCTCAAAGAATGACAATGTGGGTGCCAGTCCACATTGAGGGCATGAGCAATAAAGTCCTCTCTCCAGGAACCCACCAATCATTCCATTTAAAACACTGTCGTGCCACTTCAAACCGTCATGGCTTCCCCCAAAGCGCTGTGGGAGGTGCTGGGGGTTGTTTCTCAGCTCTACTGAGATGCAATTCCAAAGAGGGGCTTAACAATCAACTCCTCTTTCCAGGAAACTCTGGGAATTCAGGTGGAGCTCAGGTAAGGGAACAGGGTGTGAATGTGGCCTAGGTGGGACTTTGGTCTGATTCCGCAGCCAAGTTCCTCTTCTGCTAAGCTCTCTTAAAATAGGGCCTGGGAACACCTGTGACTGAGAAGGCAATGCTGCACTTCTTGCCCCCGGCCACCACCAATGACACAAAGCAGGAAGGGTGGCATTTCCCATTTGGCTCCGCCACCCCTTTCTTTGTTCTTTTGCAAGGCTCTGAGCAGCTCCCCTTATAAGCACTGCTCTGCCCACGGCAACAGTAAGCCATGTAAGCAGTGTTGAATTATTGATGGTGTTCTCCACAACTCTGAGGAGCGGCAAAAGAGCAAAACAGAAATAACCCCCATCAAGGTAACCTTCAGAACCACCAATGCCACCCTTTGAAAAGGGGGAAAGCAGCCTAGCCTTTGACACACATTGTAGTAGCTGCTGTTGTTGTTGTTGTTGTGTTTGTTTGTTTTTTAAGGTTCTCTCTCACTTGCATTTTCAAAATAGGAAGCTGCCTGTAAATTCAAAGGGCTTTGGGATGCCACCAGAGAAATCCACTGTCAGGGAATGACAGCAACAGGCCTCCCCAGCCAGCTGGAATTCAAGGCTATGCTACCTCTGAATGTGGAGGTTCCATTTAGATGCCATTCTGTTTCTGATGCTCTGGCATGAGCCCCAAAGCTTTTTTTGTGAGAAAGAACCCCCAGTTCCCACTGATGCTCAAGAGGGAAGGATCAGAAGCTTTGGTGGAGCCCTGAGGTTCACAGAAGTGAGAATCTTTAAAGGTGTGGGTGGGAACTAGAGGAACAGCCCCCACTCCACCCCACCCAAAAAAAGTTCAATGGTTAGTAAGCGCACAAAAGAAACTCTTTCATGTAGCACATAGTTACACTTTTGAACTCACTTCCACAAGAATTTGTGGTGGCTGACAATCTAGATTGCTTTATAAGAAGATAGGGCAAATTCGTGGAGGAGATATGGCTGTCAAAGGCTACTTAGCCAGGATGGCTCGGCTCGGCTCTGCTCCCACAGTCCAAGGCATTAGTGCTTCTGAATGCCAGTGGCTGGAGCACGGAGGAAGAGTAAGAGGAAGAGGAGGAGGAGAAAAGGAGAAAAGGAGAAAAGGAGAAGGAGAAGAAGAGTTTGGATTTGATACCCCACTTTATCACTACCCTAAGGAGTCTCCAAGCGGCTCACATTCTCCTTCCCCTTCCTCCCCCCCCCCCACAAACACTCTGTGAGGTGAGTGGGGCTGAGAGACTTCAGAGAAGTGCGACCAGCCCAAGGTCACCCAGCAGCTGCATGTGGAGGAGCGGAGACGCGAACCCAGTTCACCAGATTACGAGTCTACAGCTCTTAACCACTACACCACACTGGAGGGGGGGTCCTTGTGCTTATGTCCTGCTTGCAGGTTTCCCACAGGCATGTGGCTGGCCAATGTGAGAACAGGATGCTAGACTAGGTAGGCCACCGGCCTGATCCATCAGCCAGGCCTCTTGTGAATGAGATGTTGTGCCTCGGGGGGCGGGGGGCGGGCACTGCTGCCTAAACAGAACCCTGAAGAAGAGTGCTCTACGCTGCAACATTTTGTTGCAAATCCCACTCCTTATGACTAGTAAAGCACTGATGAGTAGGCAAGGATTCCTCTCTCTTTTAACAGTTCACTATGGCTATTCCCTATTTCCCTCCAATACACAAGGGGATATTGCTCCTGAACTTGGAAGCCCCATTTGTGTCAACCTGTTTGCAGGCTAAACTTAAGCCGCCAGAGAAAGAAATGAGCCGCTGGTTTTCAAGCTAGATCAGCTGCAGCTACTCTGGTGAAGGTTATGCTTCTGGATCCCAATATCTCTTTTGACTCAGCTGCTTCAATATTTGCTCAAGCTCATGAAATCTGCCTGTGCTCCATGAATACACATGAAGCTTTGCACAATATTTCCTCCGTTGCAACAGGAACTGTTCCTACCCAGGAAACAAATATACTCCCGTTCCTTCCAATTACGGGGAGTGAGACAGGGAGAAAGTTACCGTACTAATTGCAACCCTGCTGCCTCCCATTAAGCATCCTTTATCACATTAGCCTCCTGCTCTTGTAATAATATGGAGCTGGCAGCCCATCATATAACAGCCCAGGAGGCATCTTTGTCTGACTGTCAGATCTGCCTGCAGCCACGGAAGGAAGGAAGGAAGGAAGGAAGGAAGGAAGGAAGGAGGGAAGGAAGTCGCTCTCATGCCCAGGACAGGCCAATGGACCTTCCTGATCTAGGAGCCCCTCCTTATGCAAACCCAAAGCAGCTGAATCACCCACTCTCCTGTCATCCACCAACTGCATGGGCATTTATTTTATTACTCATTTGAAAACACTGACATACAGTTTCCCCAGAAGTTTCAGCACGGCTGTTGTTCCACCCACCAGACACACAAGCACAACACAACAGCAGCACTTCAGGAAGCAGCCAGAAGCAGAAAGATCTGTAGGAAGGTCCTGCCATCATGCAGGAGGCAGCTGATATTGTGCCATGTGGCCAGCCACTGAGCCGCCTAGGCTAGTCTGCTGCCTTCAGGTGTGTCCGTGGCTCCTTGGCAGCAAATCAGCAACGCTCATTAACAGAATGCCTCCATGCTCAGTTTCTCTCAAGGAACCAGATCCCAAGGAGGGCAACTGCTTTCCTGTGCTTCCTAGAGCAGGGGTAGGCAACCTAAGGCCCGTGGGCCAGATGCGGCCCAATCGCTTTCTAAATCCGGCCCATGGACGGTCCAGGAATCAGCATGTTTTTACATGAGTAGAATGTGTGCTTTTATTTAAAATGCATCTCCGGGTTATTTGTGGGGCATGGGAATTCATTCACCCCCCCCCCAAATATAGTTTGGCCCACCACGTGGTCTGAGGGACGGTGGACCGGCCCATGGCTGAAAAAGGTTGCTGACCCCTGTCCTAGAGGCATCTAACTCAGCCGCTGTGGGATGTTGGATGAGATGGGCCTGCTTTGGTCCGATCTAGCTGGGCTTGTTTTCAATTCAGGTCAGAGACACGGAAATTTTCAAGGAGGGGGCTGGGCCCCCTCAAAATTACGCAGCGGCTGTGCATGCACACTGCGTGTCATGCTCGTGTCATGTGCACAAGCCACGCAGCATGCCATGACATGTCAGCATGCCCTGAAGCGTGCGCAAGTGATGTCAGCACACCATGTGGCATGTGCGCACGGCAAGCGCATGTCGCATGGTCACAGCAACCTCATCTGCAGGGGCAAGCCGGGGCACTTGGTTCAGATGCCAGTTTCTCTAGGAAAGGTGTGGCTTTACAATTATATGTTAGTTGGTAAAGCACAGGGGTGCCAGCTCCTGGGGGCAGAGCTGTTTTGGGCCCCCTCAATGTCTTTTTTTGGCGGCTGAGTGCAGAACTGAGCATGGCGCAGCTCCAGGGGCTGGCTCGTCCTCCTCCTCCCCCTCCTCCTGCCACAGGGACAAGGAGGGTGGAAGCAGCCTCCCACCAGTGGCAGAACCAGGCAGCGGTGGAGGAGCCGTTGAAGTTGCCCACCCCCCTGTGTTTGGCTCTGTCCCCAGCTCCTCCCAACACCCTGACATCACCCATGCCCTCACAATTGGGTGCCTCTGGTAAAGCATGAGACTCTTAATTTCAGGGATCTGGGTTCAAGCCCCATGTTGGACAAAAAGATTCCTGCATTACAGGAGTCTGGGCTACATGACCGCTGGGGTTCCTTCCCAGCCTAGAATTCTATGATTCTGTGAATTCTGTAGGCAGCCATTCTCCTCCTTCACCCTCTGCCCGCCAGCATAAGCAAAGCAATCCATGCACCCTTTCCTCTAGCCCAGGTGCCTGGGCATCGCCAGAGCGAAGCCACAACTCACAGCACAACAAAACGGCACAAGAGTTATTATTACTATTATTAAGGAGCCCAGAGTTGCAGGCACTACAATAACAAAACTTTCTTTTTTAAGAGAGTTGTAAAACATTCTTTAAAAAGCTAAAATATAAATATAAATGCAAGGTGGTAGAGGGTCTGCAGCAATTGTTCACACACTGTTTTGGCCCCTCCCCCTCCCACCCCTGGTTCCATAAACTCACTCTCAGTGCCCCCTACCCTATAAAAAGCTTAATTCAGAATAGCAGTTTGCAGCAACCACAGCACAATCAAATTCAAAACAGTAACATCTGTCCATTTATTTGTTCTGGAAGAAAGCATGTTATGCTTGGTCACTGTTTTGAAAATTTTCCCATAAAGTTTATATTTAAAGGGAAACAGTAACCTATAATTGCACGTTTATTCAAAATCCAATTTAAATGATTTTCTTTGACCAATAATTGATGAAGTTGATCCAGTGATGCCAGTGTGATAGTCATTTGCAGTGCCTCCAGTGCCCCCCGCTACCCGCTTGCTTCTTAGAGCCCCACTAGGGGATCTTGGGGGGGGGGTGTACCAGTCACTTTGGAAACCCCTGGACTGAAGTACCCCTAAGGTTGGCTGGGGGGGGGGAGGCTGAGCTTCCACAACTATGGTCAGGGAAATAAAGCAGCAGTTTGTTTTTCTTTTTATTTCATTGCATTTATATACACCTTCACTGTAAACAAACAAACAAAAAAACAAGCTACAGAGAGCAGTTTATGAAAAGACAGGTGTTGTAGCCAGGTAAGTGTCATTCAAGTTTCACTTTGGTCAATGGCTAGTTGTTGTTTTTTTT
The DNA here is from genome assembly GCF_009819535.1 of Lacerta agilis. NCBI lineage: Eukaryota > Metazoa > Chordata > Lepidosauria > Squamata > Lacertidae > Lacerta > Lacerta agilis. Next base: position 1,919,039 of record NC_046331.1, on the reverse strand, counting down.
AATTCAAAGACGTCATGATTATAAACTCATTTCAGCTACACTGAATACCTTTGGCTTTGTTATTTTCCCATAACAAAAAGTCCTGAAAAGTACGCCTGCTATCACGGCCTGGAGTCTCCTCCACACACTTTAAAAATGAATGTTATCACTATGGCAATTAACTTTATCTACTCTGCACAGCAAACCCATAGCCTGGGCAGACAACTTGCACAGCTGTGATCACCTTGCTAAAGAAAGGAAGAAGAAGAAGAAAAGAAGAAGGGGGGAACCACATTGATAGGGAACTGAACTGTTCACCAAATTGTGTAGGCTACACAATGCAGGCAGAAACACAATTATTACTGTTAGTAGTAATTTCATTTAATAACACACACCTTTCTGACACCTCTTGAACTCAGAGCAAGCAAATCAGCAACGTTCATGTAATTAAAAACAGATTAGGTGACACACAAGCCCTGATCCTGGTACCATTAGCTCAAAAACAAAGTGGGGCTGCTCACCCCCACTCCCCGCCACCAAGGCTCTGCATTAAATAACTTAATCTCTCCTCTTCAAATATTATATCCAGTTCAGCAGCACATAAGGGCTGGGGGGAGTGGAGGGGGAAAATATGAGCTCCGTGGTGCTCCTAAAGCTGGAGATTTACAGTAGCTGGGAATAAACACTAAATCTCTTTCTTCCTCAGCCGAAAAAGGCACCTATAGCTAAATTTGCACAAGGCAGATTTAGAAGATTATACTCCTCCTCTCTTGGGTTCCATGATCACTGCAGATGGTGACAGCAGTCACGAAATTAAAAGACGCCTGCTTCTTGGGAGAAAAGCAATGACAAACCTAGACAGCATCTTAAAAAGCAGAGACATCACCATGCCGACAAAGGTCCGTATAGTTAAAGCTTTGGTTTTCCCAGTAGTAAGGTATGGAAGTGAGAGCTGGACCATAAAGAAGGCTATTCGCCGAAGAATTGATGCTTTTGAATTATGGTGCTGGAGGAGACTATTGAGAGGCCCATGGACTGCAAGAAGATCAAACCTATCCATTCTCAAAGAAATCAGCCCTGAGTGCTCACTAGAAGGACAGATCCTGAAGTTGAGGCTCCAGTACTTTGGCCACCTCATGAGAAGAGAAGATTCCCTGGAAAAAAACCCTGATGTTGGGAAAGATGGAAGGCACAAGGAGAAGGGGACGACAAAGGATGAGATGGTTGGACAGTATTTTCGAAGCTACTAACATGAGTTTGGCCAAACTGCGGGAGGCAGTGAAGGATAGGGGTGCCTGGCTTGCTTTGGTCCATGGGGTCACGAAGAGTCGGACATCACTGAATGACTGAACAACAACACTCCTCCTCTAATGCTCCAAAACAGGCAGGAAGAGGAGACCTTTCCACAGATTCCCTCTTAATGAACAAGGCAAGACTGTACACACACACCCTTCATCTTTCCTGCCAGGAAAAGCAAGCCCACCCACCACAAAAAAATCCAGGCACTGATGTTTCCCTAAAAGCAAAGGAATCCCTTCCTATATAGTGCTGCAATGGGGGGGGATTTGAGATCCATTGCAGCTTTCTGACAGTACTGCACATTCTCACACCAGTCATGCAGGTTGCTGGGTGACCTGGGCCTAGCCTACCTTGAAGGGCCGTTGTGAAGGTAAGATGGGGAGGAAGGAGAACTGCTTGGTAGGAAACACGTGGGCTGCAAATAGACCTGTGTATGCTTTTATTGTGTTGTAAAATCGCTCCACAGTGCCTCATCGAAAGAAATCCCTAAACTGAAATTAAATGCAGGCGGCTCCCTACTTGTGCGGGGGTGACTTTCCAGGCCCCCGTGCGCGTAAGTGAAATTGTGTAAAGCGGGGAGCTCCCTCTAAACACCCTCTCTGCCACTCTCTCTACAAGCAATACCAAAAATACTGTGTCCAAAATAACTAGAATTGAAGCTCTGGGGCCGGCAAAAGGCTGGAGGACAGGCAGGAACGTGGCTGCTGCTGCGGCTGCTGCTGCGCCACATCAGCTGTTAGACGGGAAGGCTGAGCAGCGTAAAAAAAAATGCCCTGCTCTGGCTTCCTCCACCCTCACCAACATCCAGGGAGAGTCTCCTTATGAACCACAAGGACTCTCTGGATCTCTCCCTCCCTTTCTGGGTTTGAATTATTTATTTTCTGGCACTATGCACACACCGAGTCACACGTAAGTTGATTGCACCTAAGTGGGTGAGGAGAAGCCTGTAAATAAAGTAGGGCCTGCCAGAACAAGGAAAATCAATGTTTTAAAGGAGAAAAAAATAGGTTGGGTGTTATAGTAATGAGGTCAATTTACAGATTATATGAGGTCAGGATAGGGCCACAGCCCAGTGGCAGAGACTCTGCTTTGCATGCAAAAGGTCCCAGATTCAATCCCTAATGGTATCTCCTGTTTGGGCTGGGAATGTCGCCAGTCTGAAACCCCAGAGAGCCGCTGCTGGTCAGTGTAGTGGGTTGGGACCTCCTGGTGGTCTGCAGGCTGACCCAAGTGGGTTATAACAAGAGCAGTAAAGGTAAAGGTACCCCTGACCATTAGGTCCAGTCACGGACAACTCTGGGGTTGTGGCGCTCATCTCGCTTTACTGGCTGACGGAGCCGGCGTTTGTCTGCAGACAGCTTCCGGGTCATGTGGCCAGCAGGACTAAGCCACTTCTGGTGAACCAGAGCAGCGCACGGAAACACTGTTTACCGGTACCTTCCCACCGGACCGGTACCTATTTATCTCCTTGCACTTTGACGTGCTTTCAAACTGCTAGGTTGGCAGGAGCTGGGACTGAGCAACAGGAACTCACCCCATCATTGTGGGGATTTGAACCACCAACCTTATGATTGGCAAGCCCTAGGCTCATTGGTTTAGACCACAGCGTCACCCGAGTCCATTTTAACAAGAGCACTACCACCATGCAAACATATGGTAAAAGTATGTTTCAAGGTACTGTAATGTTTGGCAAAGTTACTCCCTGGTGCTGAGAAATCAGCTAAAAAAATGACTGCTGCCCAGTTCTATGATTGTCTGACTTAAAACAGATTCCAGGGTTGGTTTGTTTTCTTAAAAAAAAACTGGTTTACTCTTGTGCCTATTTATTACATATGGTACCCAATGCTGTAACCTGCCCCTGTGACCTTAGGGTGAAGTGTGGGATATAAATTTAAATATGCACATAAAAATTAGTCATCATTACATCCAGCCCTGTGGATGGGTCAATGCTCATATACCCATTTAAAAGTCCTGCCCCCCCACCCCTTGCACCACACGCACGCAAAAAGAACAGACAGCTTTCCCTTCACAAATCAAACCAGGTGCCTCCAAACTGAAAGCCAATCCATACACATTGTAGGTTCACAAAGGTGCCTTCACCTTTGGCACACCAAAGAAGAAGAAGAAGAAGGAGGAGGAGGAGGAGGAGGAGGAGTTTGGATTTGATATCCCGCTTTATCACTACCCGAAGGAGTCTCCAAGCGGCTAACATTCTCCTTTCCCTTCCTCCCCCACAACAAACACTGTGAGGTGAGTGGGGCTGAGAGACTTCAGAGAAGTGTGACTAGCCCAAGGTCACCCAGCAGCTGCATGTGGAGAAGCGGAGACGCGAACCCGGTTCACCAGATTACGAGTGCACCGCTCTTAACCACTACACCACACTGGCTCTCACAGATCTCCAAGGCTCAAAAACATCTTTCCCCAACCTGGTGTCCTGTCGTCATCCCCACTGTTTCAGGCTACAACTCCCACCGGCCTCTGCTGGCTGAGATTGATGGGAGTTGCAGCACAAAATATCTAGTCTGGGGCACCAGCCTGGGAAAAGGCTGAGCTAAGACACACCTCAGATTTCTGTTGGAGATGCATGAGCCATGCAGAATCAGATGATGCTTTCAGGAGGCAAACGGTGCTCAGAGGCAGCTCAGGAGCCAGGCCACAGATGCTTGCCTTCCCCACACAACGAGCTGTTCTTGCATGATTCATGCAGCAATAAACCGCGGTTCCCACCGCCACATGGGGTGCCAGCAAGAGACCTGGCCCAGCCTTCTCCTCCTCTGCCAGGCCATCCAGCCCACCTCCCTCCCCACAGCAGATGCTCCTGCTGCCCAACACCACCCACCCGTGCCTCCCTCTGCCAGGTGCTCCTGCAAAAGCCAGGCTCCTCTTCTGCTTGCGAGACAGATAGATACTCTATGAGGCAATCCCAGAGGCTGGAGAAAGAGCAGGGGAGAGGACAGGCAGACAGGAAGGAGCAGCACAAGAAGAGAAGGTTTCAAGAGAGAGAGAGAGAGAGAGAGAGAGAGAGAGAGAGAGAGAGAGAGAGACCCCTAGAGTCTACAGCTCTGTCAGCTTCCATTTGACTTGTCTCAGAAGAGTTTATTGTGGCACAGGCCTCAGAAACACAACAGGAACAAGGATGAGTGGGTGAGAGGTGGTGTGGTCTAACCAGGGTAACATGGGGTGGTGGTGCCAGGAGGCTGTGGCCCCAGATGCACAATTTATGAGGGTGCACAAACCAGGCACCCCATGCAGGTGCCCCCAGTGCAGCCCAGCCCAGTGCTCCTTTCCACCCACCAAGGGCTGCATGAGCTATATGGGCTCCACCCTGTGCGGGCGGGCAGCTCAGTGCGGCCCCACTTTGTTCCAGCAGGAGGGGTGGAGGTTGCTCCAGCAGCATCAGGCTTGAGGGCTCGGCTGGCACCTGCTCTGCACATGCACTTCACCCAGCATGCATGTGCATGCCCACCCCAGGTACTGGCAACCAGCACTACGCCACTGGGTCTAGCAAGGAGCCTGGGTTAAAGTCTGCACTCATTTCTAATGGGGAAAGAAAAACGAATGTGCAAGGCCAACAGCGAGACAGACCAATGGCTCACCTAGCTCAGAATTAGGAAGTTTGCAGGCTAGTACTGTTGTGGGCTCATTTGCAAGGCTGGAAGGCGAAACCTTGAGGTTTTCCAAGGGTCACTTCAAAAGCTTGATTACTGAAAACATCTTTTTTGCTTTTTGTATCAAAGCTAACACCACCATTGTCACAGGATGTAGGAAGCTGCCTCATTCTTAGTGAGGCTAGCTCAGTATTGTCTACACAAGGGGTCAGCAAACTTTTCAGCAGGGGGCCGGTCCACTGTCCCTCAGACCTTGTGGGGGCCAGACTAGATTTTGAAGTGGGGGGGAAATGAACAAATTCCTATGCCCCACAAATAACCCAGAGATGCATTTTAAATAAAAGGACACATTCTGCTCATGTAAAAACACGCTGATTCCCAGACCGTCTGCGGGCCGGATTGAGTAGGCGATTGGGCCAGATCTGGCCCCCAGGCCTTAGTTTGCCTACCCATGGTCTACACTGATGGGCAGCAGAGGCGGAGCAAGGTGGGTGGGGCGGGTGCGGTGCGCTCTGGGTGCCATCCTGATGGGTGAAATTCCGCCCCCCCTATGACTCCCAAGCCTACAGCGAGCCGGGGAAAGGGGGGAGCAGCAACGCAACCCTACCTGCTAGCCATTGGCTGCACATGCTTTGCAGCTCCAGCTCTCTCAGAGCTGCAGCCACGAGCAGAGGATCCCAATCATAGTGGCACCATGCGTGCGCCATACGTACAGCGCACACACATGTGCTACTGGGCGGTTTGCCCCGCCCCCAACACCCTGCACCGGGTGCCAGTTAACCTTCCTTCACCCCTGATGGGAGATGCCACTAGGGACTGAGCCTGGGACCTGCTCTACCCACTGAGCTATGTTCCATTAAACTCCCCATCTACCCTCATGTTTACAACCCTGAGCTCTTTGAAGGGGAGGGTATGATACAAAATACAAAGGGTGAAGAAGGAAAACATAAGGAGAACCCTGCTGGATGAGGCCAATGTCCCATCTAGTGTGGATGCAACCCCACACTGCCGTTTTGGGCAGCGCGGAGCCTGCAGGTGCCCAAGCAACCACATCACACCCAGGAGAGGCGTGTGGCTCAGGCAAGTGTCGCCCCCTGCTCCCCCCCCCCCAGCTACGCCTCTGAAGCCTGCAAGCAGGATTTGAGCACAAGAGCAACACTTTCCCTTCCTGTGGCTTCCAACTACTGGAGGCATTCGGTTGGCCAGTGAGAGCAGGATTCTGTTTCCAACGAATTGGAACATCAAATAAAAGAATCCATTAGTGAAGAAAGCAACCATAAAGTATACATTCAAAGCAACACAATCAACAAGCAATTAAAATATTATTTAAAATATTTCAAAATAAAATACTACAAAGAAGGTCAACTACAGAATGCACATTTAACGCAGCAAAGCTAACAATAAATAAATTCTGAAACATTTCGAAGTGAAGCATTTCTAAAGCAAGTCAAAATGCACATTAAAAAACAGCATTATTAACAAGTGAGTTATTATCATAAGCACAGAACAGGGCTGTTGCTGCCAGTCCTGGCTGTGGTGGTTCGTGGCAGTTGGTGGCTGTGGAAGCTCAGGCTTGATGACCTGAGTCTGCACTAAGAGGCGGCCAAGATGCTCTGTTAGAATGCTAGCTCGTGAGTGGCTCAGCCCATCGTTAGTCAAGGTAGGGTGCAGATGGGGACAAAACGGATCGATTTATTAGAGGACACAAACTTCCAGCCTCCTCCTGATGGCCTGTAACAGGGGTTGGCAAGGTTTACCTCGCCTAGGCCGGTTCACTCCAGCGGAGATCCCTCCATGGGCTGGATCGCTCGTGCAGCCACAATTTCTGGCATCTGCGCAGACACAATTTCCAGCACCATGGAAGGGTTGAGCACAGCGCACAGGGACTTACCGAGCGGGCGGTTTGGTTCGGGGGCAGCTCGTGGGTCAGTTAAACAACCCTGTGGGCCGCTTGTGGCCCATGGCCCTTAAGTTGCCAACCCCTGGCCTATAAGCCCCAGAGGGAGCCACTAAAGGAGAGTGGGGGAGAGGCCAAAGCTGGCCCTAGGGGGAGAATCAAGGAGCTGGTGGGGCTATCTACCTTCCCCCACGCTGAGGACAGCTTCTCTGATCCAGTGGGCAGCCTGGGCTCCTGAAAGAAGTGAGGGCAATTTCCCTCAGCTGCAAGGGGTTTGAGATCCCCTGAACCAGAGACACCACGCCTGTATTTTAAAACTTCATTGTTATGGGAACACTGTTGAAGAACGGCACATTCCTTAATAATAAAAATACATTGATTGCTCCTCTTAGGAGGAATGAATTTGCTCCCCCCCCCCCAAAAAAAATCTCTTCTCCTTCAGAAGTTGCTCAAATGGGTCATATAACCACCCATTCCCAAAAGCTCCCCCCCTTCCCCCCCCCCCGGGATTACAGGCCTGCCCTTGAAGCGCAGATGTCCAGAACGCGGGGAAGTTACAGCTCTAGCTCCAGATTAGAAGCTGGGTTTTCGAAGCAACCTTGGGAGTACTTCCAGGAAAGGCAACTCCTTAGGGCAGCTTAAGGGATTATTCGAGCAGAGCCAGCCATCACTAGGCGCTATTAAGGTAGTGCTTTATTTGGGGGTAAGAAGAAGGAGAGAATCTCCACGCAGATGTCCTTGGGGCCCTTGGGCTCCCCAAGCACAAATTTGTCAGAACAGGACAATCTGCAGAGTGCTACTGGTTATGAAGACCTTCTCTGCAAAACCAGGGGTTTCTGGTTGCTCTAGATTTTTGTGTGGCAAAATGTGAGTCAGCAATATCAAAGGCAACACGATGACCACAAACAAATACAATATGAAAAACTTCATATGAGCAGTGACTACATAATTGCATGAGCTCTGTTCCAGAGCATTTTCATGTTTATCATATGTATTCGCGAAAAAAGACTGGTTAATGAAGAAATTACATATCTTTCTACTAACAAGCGTTGAACTAATTCGCTGATGAAGAATTCAACGAAACAGCAGTTATTATCCGGAAACACTGTACATAGTTGGACATCGGAACTGGACATTTGCCGATTATACAAAGCTTCACAGCTTGTTCTCCGCTGGGTAAAGTCTGGCATCGCGATTCATTTAAGGACTTTCAGAGACTTCAGTTTGTTAGTCTTGATGTTTCGAATCATTCTATAAAGTTTTTCATATTGTATTTGGTTTCCGGTCATCGCATTGCCTTTGATATCGCTGCTCTAGATTTTTAGCAACACGGAGTGTTAAATTTTCAACAGCCTTATCCGTGTTTCACCTTGGGTGGCTACAAAAATGTCAAAATGACCACCAGCACACGTGGAGGTACTTGAGGCAAAATTTTCAAAAGGCTGGGGAGGTCCAACATCCAGGCAGTTTCTCCTCCATCCCAAATAGATTTCCCAATACTGTACATTAATGGAAGTGGGAAGGAAAAGGAAGAGAATTTAGGGGAGAATGATGACCTACACATGGTGCTCATAGTTTGTCAAATATATGACACAGTAACAGCAGAGGCTGCCCTATGCCAATAGTCCATCTACACTGACTGGTCCCCAGATATTGTTGGACTACAACTTCTATCATCCCTAGCTAGCAAGACGAGTGGTCAGGGATGGTGGGAACTGTATTCCAACAACAGCTGGGGACCCAGGGTTGAGAAAGGCTGCTATAGAGAATCTTATCATTTGAAGCCTCAAGTGGGATGTAAGCACTACGAAGAAGAGAAGAAGAGTTTGGATTTGATATCCCGCTTTATCACTACCCGAAGGAGTCTCCAAGCAGCTCACATTCTCCTTTTCCCTTCCTCCCCCACAACAAACACTCTGTGAGGTGAGTGGGGCTGAGAGACTTCAGAGAAGTGTGACTAGCAGCCCAAGGTCACCCAGCAGCTGCATGTGGAGGAGTGGAGACACGAACACGGTTCCCCAGATTATGAGTCTACCACTCTTAACCACTACACCACACTGGGTGGGGTGTAAATATTTACTTAAATCAGTCTCAACCAGCCCCTGGTAAAGTACATCAGCACAATTATCACCATATTACAAATGAAGATTATAATATGTCGGGGTCTGGGGGAGGAGGTCAGAACCCCAACTCACAGTCATCTAGAGACACCTCCTGTACTAGTAAACTGAGATTTTAGCCCAGGACTTCCCACTCACTGCTCATGCTCTCAACCACAATGTCAAATCAGCTCACCAAATCAAATGAGGCAGCTACATGGGGGGAAAGGGGGTGGTGCTGTGGTCTAAACAACAGAGCCCAGGGCTTGCCAATCAGAAGGTCGGCGGTTCGAATCCCCGCAACGGGGTGAGCTCCCATTGTTCGGTCCCTGCTCCTGCCAACCTAGCAGTTCGAAAGCACGTCAAAGTGCAAGTAGATAAATAGGTACCGCTCCGGCGGGAAGGTAAACGGAATTTCTGTGCGCTGCTCTGGTTCTCCAGAAGCGGCTTAGTTATGCTGGCCACGTGACCCGGAAGCTGTGCGCTGGCTCCCTCGGCCAGTAAAGTGAGATGAGCACTGCAACCCCAGAGTCGGACACGACTGGACCTAATGGTCAGGGGTACCTTTACCTTTTATCTAGGCCACCCAGCTTTCACCAACCTGGTGCCTTCCAGCTGTTTTAGACTACAATTCCCATCAGCCACAGCATTATACAACCACTCTGGCTGAGGCCTTTGGGAGTTGTAGTCCAAAACATCCAGAAGGCACCAGGATGATGGAGGTTGGGCTAAGCTATCCTGACTAGGGTTGGGAGATGCTGCAAATTTCAGTTTCCCTGGGTTTCTCATTTTTCCAATTTAAAGTTCAATTCTCCAGTTTATTGAACTTATATACTTCATTTACAACAGAGCTTTCCAAACTGTGTGTGACGACACACTAGTGTGCCAGCTGCATTGTGTAGGTGAGTCGTGTGAATGCTCCCCGCGCTCCTCCCGGGGCTGGAAAGGGGTTAGTTTAACCTCCGGTTTGCTAATAAAACTGAATTACAGTACTGTGTAGCAATATGATGCATGTCTACAAAAGCTTTGTAACCAACATGAAAAGTTTGGAAAGCTCTGGTTTACAACATAAAAGTTACATAGTTTGTGAATTTTTGAGAAAAGGGACTCATGAAAATCTATTAGCATTTTAGCGCAAATTTATCTCACTAATGCCCATCTGCACATGGTATTTACAATAAAATATGCATTTTATGGAGATTTTACTATATGCATTTTTTTTCATGTTACTTGGCTGCAGAACAGCAGTGCAAAAATTGGATAAGGGTGATCTTTGTTTCATTCTCGTATCATTTCAGAATGTGTGATTTGGGTAGGTTCGCCTATCAATGTGAACTTACCGTAATTGAATTTCTCCCCATCCTTAATCCTGGCCTTCCCCATCTTGGCCATGCTGGTCCATAATAGGTTCAGGATTCCCACCCACCCCCCTCCTTCCTTCCTGCAGCCAGGGGTAGCAGAATCAAATATACTGCAGAGGTTTAGAATTTAAGGGCGCTTCACTGGTCCGTATCCTTGCCCCCAAAATTTTGCATTCAGTTAACAGGAAAAAAATCTGAAGGAGGAAAATGAGGATCTGACACACTTGAAAGGTAAAGCCCCACAGCTCAACAGCAGAGCCTGCCAGAAAGTCTTGGGTTCAAATTCCCAGTGCCAAATGACTGGCTGAAACACAGGCCTTACACTGGAGAGCCAGTGACAGGCCAGAGACCTGGGCTGATGGGCCCATAATCCTGTTTGCCTGCAGAAGCCCAGCCCAATCCTACAGCACCTCCACTTAAAAGATCCATTTCAATTCACTTTAATATTCAAGGCCCATTGTCCTATCCAAAACAAACCCAGTTTTTAAATATAATATGACAAAATCAATAAAACAAAACATCCATTAAAACACAATGATACAGCAGAATGCAAAACGTCACTGAAGGAACAACAAATGCAGCAGGTCACTTATTTAAAGCTAGCTTGGCTTCAAAACGAAAGAATTCACCATCCAGCTGAAGATGGAAAGAGGGAAAGAGCTTGGGCGGTCTCCAAGAACAAGTTCCACAACTGTGGAGCCACCACTGAAAAAGCCATGAAGGCTCATCTCAAAGTCCAGGAAGAAAAGAGACACCAGAAAGATTAAGAAGCTGCAACAACAACTCCTCTATGAGGAAAGGTCACAACATTTGGGGCTTTTTAGCTAGGACAGTGACGGCGAGCCTTTTAGAGACCGAGTGCCCAAACGGCAACCCAAAACCCACTTATGTATCACAAAGTGCCAGCACAACAATTTAACCTGAATACTGAGGTTTTAGTTTAGAAGGGGAGGTTGGCGCACCCGTGTGGAGAGGGAGTGGAGCAATACAGTGGTGCCTCAGTTTTAGAACAGTTTAGTTCTTGAACTACTTGGAACCTGAACACTTCAAACCTGGAAATGAGTGTTCCGGTTCTGGAACTTTTTTTGGAAGCTGAACATGCTCTGTTCTAAGTATAACTTCCATAATTTGTGAGTGCCACACTTCCGTTTTCCTGGTGAGGGAAGGTGGGCCGAGCGGCAAGCAAGCAGGCAAGGGATGTCGCCCCCCCCCCCCCAGCCTGCTCCTACTTGCAGGCAAGTACCGTATATACTTGAGTATAAGCCTAGTTTTTCAGCACATTTTTTGTGCTGAAAAAGCTGCCCTCGGCTTATACTTGAGTGAGGCGGGCAGTGGGGGCGGCGAGAAAGAAGCCCTTTCTCTCCACTCGTGCCGCCGCTGCCCGCTCACCCGTCAACCATTTCTTAAGAAGTGTACAAGAACAGCGGTTCTTTACTCTCCCCAGGCAGCTTGTTCCATTCCTGAACTGCTCGCATAAATGCAAACTTGGCAAAGGAGCAAGAGGAAGGAGCAGCCCAAAGGGCTGCTTTCGGGCTGCTCGTTCCTCCTCCTCCTCCACAGTGGCAAAGGTGAATCGGCTTATACTTGAGTCAATAAGCTTTCCCAGGTTTTTGTAGGAAAATTAGGTGCCTCGGTTTATATTCGGGTCGGCTTATACTCGGGTATATACGGTAGGTGTGTGGGATTGGGCTGCTCTGCTAGGCAACGTTGCTGCTTGCACAGGAACAGGAGCTGGATTGGGGCTGCTCAGCACACTTTCCATTGAGGGGTTTGCGGCTGCACTCCCGTCAAGGGAAAAGTTTAAAGGAGCCCCCACCTCCGCATCAGATCCCCTGCAACCCCATGAAGGCAGCCACTCAGGCTGAATAGTTGCTGGGGTTGGGGAAAGTGGAGGCAGCCCAGAAGCTGCATCTGAGCCCCTGCACCACCTGAGCTGCCTGCTCTCGCTCCTACTTGCGTGCAAGCAGGAGTGGAATCATAGAATCACAGAGTTGGAAGAGACCCCAAGGGCCATCCAGTCCAACCCCCTGCCAAGCAGGAAACACCATCCAAGCATTCCTGACAGATGGCTGTCAAACCTCTGCTTAAAGACCTCCAAAGAAGGAGACTCCACCACACTCCTTGGCAGCAAATTCCACTGGAGGTGGGGATCCCTCAGAAGTGGAGGCTTCGTGCTTCCAAGCTGAGCGGGATCGGGCAGCTCAGCTGGGGAGCAGTAAGCCTCCACTCCACTTCTGACTCCACTCCCATTGGACCCTCAATGAACTTAGCACAGATATTTTGTTTCTGCAAGAACCGGGGGGGGGGGCCTTCCTCCCCATCACTCTGAGCCAGGTGATCAGGATATTGCAGGAGAGGGCCAAGCAAAGAGGCAGCATTTGAACCACAGCCATTAATAACAACAAACAACACATGTTCCTTGTCCTCAAATCGTGTCACTCTCATGCCAAGCCCAGGACGCATTTCTCTGGCTGCAAACCTTTGGCCTCCTGTGAAAAGCTTCAGGAAAAGCAGGTTTGGCAACCCTGAATGTTCAAATCCAGATAAGCGTAAAGAAACATCTGCCCCTTGTTTCCTTATTCACAGGGAGGACTCTAAATTATCTAGGCCAGTACCATCAAAGCAGCAGCCTGATTAAACATATATGCATATATACACATATGCATATATGTATATCTAGGTTTTACACGAAGGGCTTTAAACACTCAGTCATAATAAAACTTCGAAAACCACATTTCTCTGAATGTTGCAGTGATGTTCTCCAAACAAAAAATGGGTGCAAACATGCTAAGATGACGTACCTAAAAATGGATACATTGGTAAAAAGAACATACAGAAATGCATTATTTTACAGGAAACTGCTTGCAAAGATGTGTGTATTTGTCAGCACTGCATAGAAAAATGTGTTTATTAGGAGAAAGCTGCAGTAAAATGCTGGTGGATGCAGGCCCGTCTTAGAGGGATCAGCCGCCCTGGCGCAGCGATCCCTCGGCGCCCCCAGCCTGCCGCCTCTCCGCCCGCCTCCCTCCCGCGCTGGCCGCCCCTCGGGAGGGGGGGTGGGCGAGCGAGCGGGGGATGAGAGGCGTGGCGTTGGAGCAGGCGCTCGCGCGCCGGCGGGCGGATGATGAGGGGCGGGCGGGCGGGCTGTAAGCCGGCCGCCCTCGCCTCCCAGAGCCCCAGCTGGAGTGCTGGAAGGTCGCGCAAAGCCCCGCACCGCTCCAGCGCTCCAGCTGGGGCTCTGGGAGGCGAGGGCGGGCGGCTTACAGCCCGCCCGCCGGCGCGCGAGTGCCCGCCTGCCCGTGGGGGCGGGGGCGGGTTGGGGAGGAGGAGCCCGGTATGCCGGCGGGCTCGCGGGGGCGCCCCTGGGGCGCCCAGCGCCCTGGCGCACCGTGCCACCGGCTTCTATGGATGAGACGGCTCTGGGTGGATGTTAACCCAGGATCAAAATTTGTGAACTGCTGGGCCCTAACCCTCTTCTTGCTGGGAAACGTATGAAGTTGCCTTACGGAATGCAACCTAGTTCAGTTCTGCCCATATGAACTGGCAGTGGCTCTCTGTGGGCCTCCAACAAGAATCTTTCCTCAACATAGAAGGGTCACGCCAGGGAGCGAACCTGGGACATTCTGCACGCGATGCAGGCACTCTGCTGCTGAGCGACAGCCCTGAAACAGATTTCCCTTCCACCTAAAATTCAACTGTTTTGAGAACCCATTCAGTCTGCCCACAAGTCTCAGCTTCAAAAACCTCTTTCGCTTCCTGCTCAGATCCAAGAGGATGCTAGCTGGAAGATCAGGAAACAAGCAAAGAGTGCTAAAAAAGAACCCAGAGGTGCATTTTAAATAAAAGGACACATTCTACTCATGTAAAAACACGCTGATTCCCAGACTGTCCATAGGCCAGATTTAGAAAGCGATTGGGCCGGATCCAGGCCCAGGGCCATAGTTTGCCTACCCTTGTTCGAATCTAGGAGCTCATTTGTACAGCATCACCATATGTCAGCCTGGTGACCTCCTGATGTTTTGGACTACGTTGGTCCTCCCTGCAAGGCAGAGCATCCTGGGAGCTGATTCTGACAGGGCTGTGCAGAAGGTTCAGAAGCATTCTACCTGCTGCAGCTGCTCTAGGTGCCACCCTTGCCTGCAGCCATGGCATCTCGACTCAATGGGCTGTGCTACCCAGGAATGGGCAGCAAACAGACTTTCCCCAGAACAACACCACACCCCTGTAAGCAGATGCCTGCAGCACAGGCCCAAAATACTGAGGGCACCACCTCCAAGCACACAACTTTTGCTGCGCCATCCAATGCGGCACTAATGCAGATGCAAGGGAAGCAGTGCTGGCAGGGAGACGGGTGGGGAACTGGCAGAAGACAACTGCAGTGCCTGGATGGACAGACCACCTAGGACAGGGATGGGGAACTCCCATCATCCCTGAGAGCCAGTGTGGTGTAGTGGTTAAGAGCGGTAAACTTGCAATCTGGGGAACCGGGTTCGTGTCTCCGCTCCTCCACATGCAGCTGCTGGGTGACCTTGGGCTAGTCACACTTCTCTGAAGTCTCTCAGCCCCACTCACCTCACAGAGGGTTTGTTGTGGGGGAGGAAGGGAAAGGAGAATGTGAGCCACTTTGAGACTCCTTCGGGGAGTGATAAAGCGGGGTATCAAATCCAAACTCCTTTTCTTCTTCTGACCATTGGCCACCTTGGCTTCTGGGGCTGATGGGTCTGGCAACATCTGGAAACTTCCCATCCATGGCCCAGGAGAAAGCCAAGTTCAACCCTCCCACTCAGCCATGAAGCCCACTGGCTGAAACTAGGCCAATCACTCTCTGTCAGCATAAACTACCTCACAGAGTTGCTGAGAATATAAAATCGAGGTAGAGAGATTGAGAGAAGATGGAAAAACCATGCGCTGTGCCCTGAGAATCTTGGGTAATAAATGTATCAAAACACACATGAAAAGCAAATGTACTAAAAATAAACAAACAAACCAGTAAAGGCATGTCATCAGTTGTGATGTTAAAACTAATACCTTGACTCCTTTACCCAAATCATGGTTACCAGAGTGTCCTTCACAGGATACTAATAGGCAAAATGGTTTCAAACCAGCTCAGGTTTCAAATTGTGACCTGCATATGCACAGCATTCAAATGGCCCCTTATGGGCATACCTAAAAATAATGCATGTACTGTATTATTGATTAGTATTTGCAAACTTTCCCTCAATAAAATGTAAACAGGAGGGTCCTTTCTAAATTATCACTTTACACTGCACCAACATGCACTTCCTGCATGTAGAAATACCACATAAAGGAGTGGGGAAGGAAATATTATATTCCCTGATGAACTAGCTTTCTATAAGTAAGGACTTAAAAAAAAGGAACGAACACAATTGCTCTTATGAAGTGGTTCAAGCCATTAAAGACTCTTATTATGAATGTGCGATTTAGCACATGGCCCTCAAACACTCAGGCTATTTGGACACAGGCGTAAAACCGAGCCATTAAGCTACAGTCTTATCAATTACTGTGCAATGGAATGGATGTGGGTGGAGCATAGATGAGCCCCAGATATGCTCTGCCAAATGCCTTCGAGCTAAGGAAGGATATACCTATTTAGCTCCCCAAGAATAATAATGTTAATAACTCTTAATTCGTCATGTTCAGAACAGATTTGGGGCTGGCAAAGTGTCAAGATATGACCAGCTCTGCATGCATTTTGCTCCACTGAATCTGAGTGACTTCTGAGACTGTTTTTGCTTGGAATCTGGAATCAGAACAGCAAATCTGCACAATGCTTCACTTGGGGCTAAATTCTCCAGAGCATTTCCACAATGACAAACCCCCACAGATGAGGTCTCAGCTGAAGTCTGCTCACTCCACTCCCCCCCCCCCCCGCTCCTGTATTGAAGAGTTGGACCCTCCGGGTGCCTTCCAACTAGTATGATTCTAAGGTCCTTTAATTAGTCAATTCCCATATAGCACCTGGCCACAATCTGTCTCTTAATTGGTGCTTTAAAGCCCAAACAATCACACCAATTGCTTGCTTGCTTGCTTGCTTGTTGCATTTTCAGCTTTCACTTTTAAAAGACACATAAAGAGACAAGGTCCTGTCCCTCATCACCAGCAAATATAACAATGAAAAATATGTGGAAGTACTTGGCAAAAACCTCAAGAGCAAGAGGGGAGCTGAGCAGGGCTACCTGCTGTTTGTGTGTGTGTGTGTGTGTGTGTGTGTGTGAGAGAGAGAGAGAGAGAGAGAGAGAGAGAGAGAGACTTATCCTGCCTCTCTTCCCCATGAGAGGCAGTAGAAGCCAAATAAATGAGGCAAAACAAGCCAAATTTGCCTTTTTTTTTTTTTGCCAATCGCAGAATTCAGTTTTTCTTGGCACATAATTCTTTGCACAGAGGATAGGCAGCCCTGGGTGCATGCCAACAAGTCAATGATCCCCCCCCCACACACACACACTCACTTTTTGCCAAACTGTCTGTTAAAGCAATTTAATTCCTGCTTGCAAAGCGAGTTTAAAATAGCAAAGTTGAGACAAGCCCCCCCCCCCCAATTTCCCTTATGGTGCCAGCCAGCACTGACTATGGGAAGAGGGATTGATTGCTAAATCACTTTAAGAATTGGAAACTACGCTTCCAATAATCCTTTGCAGGAAGCCATGACTCTTTAATGTGGTATCGTATTTATCATTTATTGCACACACATATTCACCCCACCTTTCCTCCAAGGAGCTCAGGTTGGTGTA
The DNA here is from genome assembly GCF_009819535.1 of Lacerta agilis. Taxonomy (NCBI): domain Eukaryota; kingdom Metazoa; phylum Chordata; class Lepidosauria; order Squamata; family Lacertidae; genus Lacerta; species Lacerta agilis. The sequence goes on along the minus strand of NC_046331.1, from coordinate 1,902,047 downwards.
CATGGTTCTCCCCCTCCTCATTTAATCCCTACAAGAACCCTGTGAGGTAGGTGCAGCTGAGAGGAAGTGACTGACCCAAGGTCACCCACTGAGCTTCATGGTTGAGTCACAGTCCAGCAGTCTAACCACTACTCCACACTGCTTTTAATGCTATGGTGTGACTGGGGCCAGAGTTGCAAGAGAGCAACCCCACATATTAGCACAGCAGCTCTTCTTAATTTTGCACTGTGCCAGGCCAACAACAGCTTTGTTCAAAATTATGTGCTTCAATGATGCAAAGATGGCCTCAGCATTATTATGAAGGCCAGACACCCAAGAGGACACCTAAAACATTTGCTCTAAACTGTCTTCCACATCCACTGCCTGAATGCCTCATAGAGTTGAGCAGTACATCCACAATTTCTACCACAGAGAAGGGTCGCTGCAAGATTCCAGCATCCTGCCGCCCATCTTGAGATAATAATGCTTCCCAGGCAGCCACTTCAGGTAAAAGTCAAGATGTGTCAATCCACTGAGTGAGGAAAGTCAAGAGCTTTGCTGCTATCTGAAGACAGCGGCAGCTCCTCGGGTGAAGGTAGCAGAGAGTTCACGAAGTCCACAAACCCAAACAGCTGAAGGGGGAAAGCTTACTGCATCTCAGAAGCCAGGCCCTCTAACACAACAACTTCCACACAGTGAGAAAGGAATTCATTAAATTTTCACAATCAAGAACAGTCAACTGCAAGCTGCAACCCTGGCTGATTTACTGATCTGACTCCACCTCCTTCCAATCACGCCAAGTCTCTTCAAGGGGTCTAAATGGCTTATTCTGCCACACCAGCAGGCCTCCCTTAGAGGACGCCGCCCTGTGTCTCTCTGCAGGAGCCTTTACTGTGGATCAGTAACTCATGCAGATGAACAACATGCAGCATCTTCCAAAGGTTGGGCCACCCTAATCCTGACACTCTACTGGGAACACGGGTAGCATCTCTGCTATTAATCAATCAAGGAGCTTTGTGACTTATGTGATGTGTCCAAGGTTGTATTCGTGAGAGTCAGAAGTTGCAAAGCCAGGAGGGTGAGCATGTGTGTGTGTGGGGGGGTCTTTGCCAATCTGGTGCTCTGCTGGTCTGTCGGACAACAACTACCATCAGGCCCGTGCTGGTTTGTGTGGTGCAAAACATCTGGAGGTGCCCCAGATTAGCATAGCTGTCAACTTTTACCTTTTTTTAAAAGGGAAATTCCCTTATTCCAAATAGGATTCCTCGCAAGAAAAGGGAAAAGTTGACAGCTATGCAGATTAGCAAGGACTGCCATGCTGCAACATTTGCAGCACGGGCAAACGGGTATGATTCCATACCAAGATTAAATTGTAAATTAGCAACAAAAAGAAAGCTACCTGCCCATTATACACAACAAGAAGAGAGGCCCTCTTTTCCAAAATCTCTTTCTTTACTGGATGACACGTGGTTTTGGGCGCTCCATCCATCAGATTGGGAAGGAATGAAGCCCCTCTCCTCTAGCGAACACCAGCGGGTGGGGTGGGGGTGGGGGCGGGGTGTGAAATCCACCAGTAAGCAGGAGCTTATGCTCCAAGGCCACACATGGAAGTCACATCGCAAAGGGACCTTGGATGGATCAGGGGCACCTTCTTCCTAAGGGCACAATAAGGGCACTCCCGTTCAAAACAACACCAAGGAAACCAGCCTTGAGGCCACATATCAGCACTGTATAACTTTGGCAGAAGCTATCCAATCCTGCAGCTAAACTCCCCGCCCCCAATATAAGCCAGTCCGCCTCAGACAGAACTGCCAACGGTGGAACCCCCTCAACCCACCCCCCAAAAAACCTTCCCTCTAACAACAGAGTGCTTAAATAGCAGCACATAACTAAGAGGAAATTATTCGGGCAGGGTGGGGTCAGCCAGCCAGGCACAATCAGGGTTGGGTAGAAGCGAGAGGAGACAATTAAAGCTTCGGAATAGAATCATTAGGAAAATAAAGCGGGGGGGGGGGGCATGAAGGAAATGGAGGGAGAACGGGAACGAACCCTAGTAAGAGAAATGTTAATTAAGGAAAGGACGGGTGGGGGGGGGGGCGTTTCTAAAGGAGAGCAAGGGGTGTGGGGCGGGGGGAGGACAAAGTGAAGCAGGGCGGAGAGGAAGGTGTGTGTGTGTGGGGGGGGGGGTTATTCCAGCTAGGGGAAAAAAGTAATGGTGGGGGAGATTATGACTGAGGAGAAAATCCAGGAGGGGATGGATGCGGGGTGAGGGGGGGGGGAGGCAGCGACCGGGAGGAGAGCAAGAAGCCCGCCGGCGGGGGAGGCCCAGAGAGAGAGAGAGAGACCCCCCCTGGGCGAGGGGGAGGGGGGCTTACTGAGGAGGCCCCAGGCGAGGGGCGTCAGGAGCAGCAGGCGGAGGAAGGGACAGGCGCTCATCCTTCAGCGGCTGGCCCGGCGGAGCATCGCGGCGACGTCGGCGGGGCGGCAGCAGCAGTAGCAGCGGCTGCTTGGAGATGCGGCACAGGGGAGCCGAGGGAGCAGCGCTGCGCTGCGCTGGCAGGAGCAAAGCAGAGCCCGGGGCGGGGCCAGCCGGCGGGAAGGGACCAATGGCAGCCCTCCTCCCATCAGCTGGCTTCGCCCCGCCCCGCCCACCTGGCCGCCCGTCGCCGCGAGTGGCCGCAGGTGCAGCTGGGCTTCGCAATGGCCCCGGGACGCAGGAGGGAAAGGCCGAGGCGGGGGCCAAGCGGAGCGCGCAAAGCTCCGCCCCCGACTCCTCCACCTGGCGGCGCTGGTGGGGCTTCAACCCCGGGACATAGTTTTTTTTTTATGTTTGGCCAATAATATCAAAGCATACTCTAGTAGTACTAGCATTTGTTCATGATGAAAAAATGAAATACTCTCGCCGTTATTTTATATTTATTGATGATGATCAGTTGCTTAATACTAAAGCCTGATCTATTTTTATTATTATTAGTCATTAATACTGAATACAGGAGTGCTGCCCTGGCGTGTTCTGGTCCATCACGGGGTCACGAAGAGTCGGACACGACTAAAAGACTAAACAACAGCAGCAATCGCTAATACTAAACACTAAATACCCACACGACTTTTTTATTGCTATCAATGCTGATGGGTTTATTTAATACTAAAACATCTTTATTATTACTATTAGTCATACATAATAAAAATGAAATACACTCCTGACCATCTTACAGTTAATTGATAATTGGTTGATTAATACTCATACTCTATTATTATTAGTCATTGATAATAAAAAAGAAATACTCCCCTAACTTACAGTGATTAATAATGATTGCTGCTATTATTAGCCATGAATAATAATCAATATTCTGCTAACTATTTTATTGTTATTAATGATTATTGGTTTATTTTAATACTAAAGAATGCACTGTTGTTGTTATTAGTCATTAGTAAAAATAATGAAATACTCTAATTATTATTCTGTTGTTATTTATGATTATTAGTTGATTAATATTGAAGCATATTCCATTATTATTATTATTATTAATCATTGTTATTAATGATTCAGAAGTTTAAAAATTAGAATATTACAAAGTACCTAATAATGCAATTCTATTCATGTCCACTGAGAAATAAGTTTGTTCAATGGATTTAATTCCTTCTAGGTGTGTGTCTATATAGGATGGGGGCCTAAAAGGGCTAGCAACTGCATTAAAATTTAAAATAATACTATTTAAAATTGTGGTTGTGTGTGTGCCAACTTGAATAAAATATGGGGGCCCCCCCAGGTAAGACCCACCCTGCATAATCAGTCACGTGATGTAGTGCACACACACAATTTGAATGGCAGTGTCCTTTACCTTTGGGAGGGGGCAGCCCCCTCAAATATTTTATTGGGGTGGGCATGAAAACCCCTCTGCCCCTTAGAGTTGGCTCCTATGCTGTAGCTAGTCTCGTTGACTAGGCCTGTGGCCATCTAGATGCAAAGCCCCACGCAGCTGCAGAGCTCACTGGGTGACTGTGGACTAGCCACTGTTACCCTAAGGAACCTACCTCACAGGGTTGTTGTGATGATGAAATGGAGGGGTGAGAGGGAGCCAACCTCACTGCCCTGTGTTCATTGGAAGGGCAAGATAAAAACAAATTCAATAATAAGAAAAAAAGAATGCATTGTTTTTTTATTTATAAAAATGGTACCATTCTGCTATCAGAGGCAAGCTGGGACATTGCTTCACACCCCACTTCCCCATCTTGGTTACCCACAATGCAGTGTGTGCACTCCACTCCCAAAACAGGAATACCTGCTACATATGAGCTGGCAGCAACTCAAAAACCACTGGACTGTAGAGCCCGCCCGTTCTTAAATCACAGTTCATTTCCCTACAGCATAACATAACAATGCCATCTTATGGCCAAAAACCTCCACACCAGCTACAGATCTAGAGGTACCTAAAGCCCAACTGGACAAATACTTCACCACATCTTAACTGTCAGTTTCAAATTTGTCCTGGAAGCAATTGCTGCACTGCCCAGAGGCTAGGGTCATCCCTCCCCCACTTTTTTGTTTTATTTAATCTTATTTATTCAAAGCATTTGTACTGTGTGCACTTCAGTTAGGAAAGTCTCCCAGAGCAGCTTATAGGTCAGTGGAGATAAAGCAGTCCCTGTCTCTCAGGCTTACGGTCTAAAAAGATGAAACACAAAAGGAAAAGTGGATAGGCGGGGAAGAGGAAAGCAAGTGAACTTGGACACCCCAACTAGACCCACTGAAATGGACCTGTGTTAGTCATGCCCAGCAGCATAGCATGGTTTGCTGGTGCTTGGGGTGGATGCGTGCATGCGCTGGTGGGCAGGGCATGAAGGATGGATGGATGGAGTCATCCTTGTGCCAATGTAGCCCTCACCACCAGCACTGCCAGAGCAACTTTAGCTCTGAGCCGCTTCGTGAGGCTGGGATCTGAGTAAGCCAGAAGAAGAGTAAGCCAGCCAAGATTTTCCATTGTCCTGCCTGTCTCTTAGCAACAGTCATTCCGTAAGGGTACCTGAACTGGTTATTGATGCACAAGTTTGCTTTTTGTTTCCACCCCTTCTCCCTCCTTATCCCCTTTTCCTTGTGTGTTGTGTCTTTCAGAATTGCAAGCCATTGGGTGGCCTTCAGCTGAAGAGGGGTTTTTAAAAAACCCACATAATTCCCGCCCAGTTTGAGAAGAGGAGGAGGAATCCGTTGAGGTTTAACCGTTTTGGAGGACATTTCACACACACACACACACACACACACGTGTTAGATTCATTGTGGGGGTTGGCACATGCAGTGTGCTGGGCACTGAAAATCCCGGGCACCCCATACCAAAAACAAAGCCAGAGTTTGCATGCCCCTCCACCTCTGCTATCTGAAGTTCAGCCTGAATTTGAAAATTTGTGTCCTGGGCCTGTGGCCCAAGATGTCTGAGTACCTAGTAGTACCCCTGGCCAGAGGTGTGAGGGGACTGAGGCCCAGGGGTGGGGGAATCAACCCCTCCAGGTCTATTTGCCTGGCAGGAATGTTCCTTCAAATTGTGACATGCTTCTGGCTTGCTCGGATGGCGAGATCCATACATGCGTCAAAACCTCTTGGAATGTAGTTGCAGCATACCACCCAGGGGCAAAAGTCACACCCATTGCTCCTCCCACTTTTGTCTTTCGCCCTGCCCACCATTGGCATGTGGTGTCACAGGAGGTTGACTGTGGAGGAATTGTGGCCCTTGGTGTCTCAAAAAAGGTTCCCCACTGTGAAATTGTAACCTGATTTGTTGGGAAGGATCTGTGGTAGAGAACCTGCTTTGCAGGCAAAGGTTCCACGTTCAACCCCTTGCACCACCAGCTTACAGAATAATACCCTAACCCAAATCCCTGGTCAGGGCCCTGAAGAGACCCTACTTGGAATTTGCATTTCACTTTTCAGCCATTCCATCAACAGCATTCTGAGGATTTTAGAAGCGCATTCTTGGTAAAAGGTAAAGGTAAAGGGACCCCTGACCGTTAGGTCCAGTCGTGTCCGACTCTGGGGTTGCGGCGCCCATCTCGCTTTATTGGCCGAGGGAGCTGGCGTACAGCTTCCAGGTCATGTGGCCAGCATGACTAAGCCGCTTCTGGCGGAGCAGAGCAGTGCACAGAAACGCCGTTTACCTTCCCGCCGGAGCGGGACCTATTTATCTACTTGTACTTTGACGTGCTTTTGAACTGCTAGGTTGGCAGGAGCAGGGATTGAGCAATGGGAGCTCACCCCATTGCGGGGATTCAAACCGCCGACCTTCTGATTGTCAAGCCCTAGGCTCTGTTGTTTAGACCACAGTGCCACCCGGTCCCAAATCAGGGCATGCCCCACTACACATTTGCAAAATGCAAAAGGTATCTGCTTAGGGGAGGATGGGGAAATACGTTTCAGTTCACAGTTGAACCTAATGGGCACGAACTGAAACACAGCTCTCTTTCAAAATCCATGGGGTATTTTCGAAACTTTGTGGTCCATTTTGCCAACCAATTATTATCAGGGAAACGTCTGCAGTAGTAGCATGCAGCAGTGCATTTTATTAGGCAAGATTGTGTTCAAAAATCTCTGTGTTAGGAGAAATGAAACACAAATGCATACGAATTTTTAATGTTTTTTTTAATAAAAGAATCACAAACATGCAAAAATGGAGCAAATTCAACATAATGCTGGGGGCAGGGAATGAGAAATGGGGAGCAACTGAAACTGACAGGCTTTCTCTTCCACAACACCAGTGAATCTGTCTGGAAACCAACCCTAAAAGCGATGGGTTCTAATGGTAGAAAACTGTTATTTTGTCACTCTCCTGATGCTGAAGTCGCTGTTTGGAGGCAAACCAGGGGCTCACAATGATCAATAACTAACTCCTCAGCCCAACACGCCAAATGTTGGTATCCATGAGATGTTTTCATTTGGTTTTTTTTAAAGACATGCAGTGTTTTTCTTCAAAAGGAAAACAGATGGAATATGCACATACAGCTGCATTTTGTTTTAAGAGTGCAGAATATGCTAATGAGTCTTGGGGTGGGGAAGAAACCAATGAAAGCTTGCCTGTTTTGCACCAAGGTCTAGTCAGCCACGGTGAGACCAGGATGCTGGACTAGATGAGCCACTGGCCTGATCCAGCAGGCCTTTCTTCTGCTTTTACACGAGGGATCCGTCATGTGTGTGTGTGTGTGTGGGGGGCATATTTAATGTAAAAAACAGCCAGAAGTTGTGAAGGGGGTGGGGAGATGTTTTATCTCTACATCCCTCATCAAATTATTTCAAATCAAGTTAGTATATTTAAATGCAGTATCCCAGCTGCCCCACCTGGAATTTTGGCGGAGCAATTTTTCATGGGGAAAAAATAGTGATTTCTTTATCCTGGAATTGCGGCTCCTCTTTCAGAGACCTTCAACCCACTTTCACCTCCATCTGCACAGTTCAGAGTTCCCAGGAAAGCAAGCAAATAATAAAAATTATAATATTCTAAAAATCAGTGGTGCATTCCTGCTACCCACATTTACGCAGAAGCAAGTCCCACTGAGTTCAGTGGAGCTTACGCCCAGGTAAGTGAGTGCAGGATTGAAGACTAAACCAGAAGTCTCTACTATGGGTACCGCTTTGATTCAAAAATTGTCTTTGGTATTTAATTTTGGGTGAGACTTTTGAATGCAATGTTAGCAGACTATCATAAGAAGTTTTAAGAAGTCAGGTGTGGCTTGAAGTAAAAGGCAAGAGAAGAAGAAGAAGAGTCTGGATTTGATATCCTGCTTTATCACTACCCGAAGGAGTCTCAAAGCGGCTCACATTCTCCTTTCCCTTCCTCCCCCACAACAAACACTCTGTGAGGTGAGTGGGGCTGAGAGACTTCCGAGAAGTGTGACTAGCCCAAGGTCACCCAGCAGCTGCATGTGGAGGAGCGGGGAAGCGAACCCGGTTCACCGGATTACGAGTCCACCGCTCTTAACCACTACACCACACTGGCACAATCCCAGATAGTTGACTAGAGTGGCTGTCCCATCTTACTTCAACCATGGCAGCGTTCTCCAAAGCTCCCATGGGCAGCAAGTTGGCTCAGGGGCCAAGAACTTAGGAAGCTACCTTCTACTGAGTCAGGTCAATGATCCACTTAGCTCAGCCTTGTCCACACTGACTGACAGCAGGGGTTCAGGCAGGGCACATTCCCAGTCCTATCTGGAGATGTAACCAAGGACTGGACCTGGGACCTTCTGCATGTAAAGCAGGAGCTCTACCGCTGAGCTGCACGCAGGTCTCTCTGCCGCCTCTCAGCCTTGCTTTGCTCAATGGTAAGGTGTCCCTGGGGGAGCTCAAAGAAATCAGAGCCACAGGTGACCACATCACAGGTGCAATTTGTGCCGCACCTGGTGCTTATCTACAGTGCCAGATTTCAGGCACACTGGTCTATTTGTAATGTAAAAAGTTGGTGTGGTTTTTTTCCCCAATCCCCCCACCCAACATTTCTTCCCAGGGCTGGAGCCTTGCCAAGAACAAAGCAGTCATGGCAGATTCAATATGAATCTAACTTGGGGGTCCCTGAGCTTCAATAAGTAACAGATACGCAAGCAGAGCAGAGGAGTGGGTGAAAGTCCAGAAAAACCTTGCTTTCAGCTGGAGTCCACATTAAGAGAAAACAAGAACAACCACAACCACTCCTCTTCCAGAAGTTGTGATTTTTTTCACTGGCTCTTCAACAATGGAAGAAAACGAGGGAAGCCGATTGTTCAGGCTGCAGCACTCTTGGATCCAAACAAGGGCTTTGTCACAAGCCTCAGGTAAACTGTTCTTCTATCCAGCATCAGTCTCCATCTCCTCTCCCTCTAGGCTGTAGTTGTGGTTTTGGTGGGGAGGGGGCACGTGAGGAATGGGTTCTGATCTCCACAGGGGGATCCAAGCCAACAAGCCGTGAGGTCAGGCTGGACACTGGATGTGGCCCAGGGAGACCCGCCATCTTCACATAAACCCCACCGTTTATGGGCTCCCACCTGCTCAGGGCTGCCCTTACATCACTCCCCGTCCCTTGGAGGATCTCAGCAGGCAGAAGATGCTGGCCAGAGTGACCAGGATGATGGCAACGAAGAGGAGGACCAGGGCAACCCAGGGGCCGTACGCTGTGCCCTTCCAGAAGCCGGTCTCCTCGGCCGGGATCATGTTGGTGAGGTTCAGCATGTATCCCAGGGCCCAGCCGATGGATGTGTCCCCAGCCTGCAGGTAGGAACAAAGAAACTGTTGGAAAAAAGACTCACACGACTTGGGGACGCTTCCCCTGTGGCTACTTCCACCACAAAGCGCTCTCTCGCTTGCGCACCACAGCGACCAGCAGGTCCCCTCTCAAAGCTCCCTGCATCACCATCAAACAACAGGGCTCTGCATGTTCCAGAAGAATTCATGTTGCTAAGAACATAACTGCATTTTTTGCAGGCAGAATACAGGTTACCAAAAGCACAACTGGGTGGTTTTTTCGGGGGGGGGGGAGCTCATATTAGTTATTGAAACACTTTGGTTGGAATCTGAGACGAATGACAGATAGCAAGCAGCAAAAGATAAACTTAGGAGGAAACAGAATGCACATGTTTAATTTAAATATAGATCATTCTCTACCTAGGTCTACATCTAAATTCAAATTGTGTGCTTAGGCACACTCTGTGTATGTATTATAGACTTGGGCCACATTCACACCATATGTTCAAAGAGGCATGATACCCCTTTAAACAGTGCTGGTTTCTTCCAAAGAATTATTTGGGAGCTGTAGTTAATTAAGGGTGCTGAGAGCTGTTAGGAGGCCCCTATTCCCTGTCTCAGAACTACAATTCCCAGAGTTCCACCACCTTCAAGTTCCACTCTGGGAACTGTAGCTCTGAGACGGGGAATAGGGGGCCTCCTAACAGCTCTCAGCACCCTTAACAAACTACAGTTCCCAGGATTCTTTTGAGGGAGCCAGCACTGTTTAAAGTGGGATCATAGGGCTTTAACGGCATGGTGTGAATGTTGCCCCCAGTCTCATGTTTCATGAGGACACACAGTGCTGCTAAGCAAGTTCAGCCATTGGGACTTCCCTACATACATGCACATCCCCCTACCCTTGTCCTTCAAGCCCCACTCTCAGCCTTCAGGGCCACACACACACACACACACACACACACACACACACCTTTCCCCTGCCCCTCTGAGCCCACGCAGCTCCATTGCTGTGACATGTGCTACAATCAAGCCTCACCCATGAGCATGCAGGACGCAGTGACCACATCGTTTCTACACTCCTTGCTTGCAGCTGACCAAGGGTTGTGTGATGCTGTTATACAAATACATTGTGCAACAGCATTTGGATGTGCAGATCTGGCTGCCTCAACTCGAAATGATATTGTAGAGTGGGGGAAAGGTTTAGAAAAAAACAACTACAAAATGATTTGGAGAATGCAGCAACTCCCCTGTGGGACAAGGATGCAGTGTTCAGGACTCCTTAGTTTAGAGGAAAGCCTAGTCAGAGGGGAAATGATAGAAGTGGACGGAGAAATGTTTTTATTCCTCTCACATAATGCCAGAACCCAATTTGACCTGAAAGTTGGAAGATCCAGCACCGATATAAGGAAGTCATTTTTCACACAGTGCCTAGTTAAACTATGGAACTCTCTCCCACAGGAGGAAAAACAAAATAAAAAAATTCCTTCCAGTAGCACCTTAGAGACCCACTAAGTTTGTTCTTGTTTATGAGCTTTCGTGTGCATGCACACTTCTTCAGAACACACTTCTTCCCACAGGAGGAAGCGATGGCCACCAATTTGGATGGATCTGCTCTGCGCCATCAGAAGTAGGAATGCTTCTGAATACCAGCTTCTGGAAACCTCATGAGGGGAGGGGGCTCTTGTGCTGGGCTCCTGCTTGCAGGCTTCTCAGGAGAGGCATCTGGCTGGCCACTGTGAGAACAGGATGCTGGACCTGATGGGCCATTGGCCTGATCCAGCAGCCTCTTCTTAGCTTCTTACCTTTTTCTGGAAGGCGATGTTGGGGAAGGTGCTGTTGTCAAATTTGTAGCCCCGCATGAGAATGAGGTTGATGAAGGTGGTCGCGGAACAGTAATCTGGAAGCCTCTTCTCTAGGCCTGGTGCTTTCTCAAGAAGCTAGATTTGCAGAAGCATGGCAGGCAGAGAGGAGGGAAGAGAAGACGCTTGGTATTCTTCTCAAATGCAAAGCACAACTCTGACTGCCCCCCTCCCAACCTTCTTGGGTCCTGTGCTGCCTGAGGGGAGGGTGTTCCTGGCTGTCACAGGCTGTCACAGGGTACTCCTTCTGCTCAACCCATTCTCCTACCCCAGACTCAGTGGCCTGGGGGTTTTCCTGTGAGGAAATGCAGCCATCTGGCTGAAAAAGATACCTCATCACTGTGTTAAGAGCTGTCTTCTAATCTCAGTTATGTCACCCACAGAATTAACCTCCCAGCTTCCAGGACATCTCCAGCCATCCAAAAGGGGGCATTGCAGAGCCCCCTGCCCTTTCCTCAATTATCTGTTTGCATGGCTGTATCTTTCCTTTGTCCCTGTTTCTGCCTCTTTCCCGGTCCTTAAGGAAAGCAACCACAGAATCACAGAAATGAAGAGCTGGAAGGGAGTCAAAGGGTCACCTACTTCAACCCCCTGTGATGAAGGAATAACACAACAAGTATGGTCCTTCCTCTACATACATCCTGCCTTTCCTCCAAGAAACACAAGGTGGCACACAAGGTTCTTCCTCTCTCTCTCTTCCTCTCCCTCCCCCCCTCCCATACCCACACACCATTTTGTCTCAACAGCCCTGTGAAGTAGGCTAGGCTAAGCGAGAGAGTGAGTCACTCAATGTGAGCTTCGCAGCTCAGGATCCTGCCCCAATACTATCCACTTCTCATCAACTGGTGGGTTGGGACCTGCCAGTGGGTCACAGCCTGATCCAAGGAGGGCCACAGCAGAAATAAAAAAAAATTAAGATATGGGTCCCCCAAATGCATGTTTGGGTAAAACTGGGTCCTGGGTCTAAGAAGGTTGGATGTATCTGCACTATACACCATGCCACCCTACAGCTGAAATCGAAATCTTTTGAAATATCAGATTTCTTCTTAAACCACCAGGACCTTAAAGTCTGGTGCGTGCTTCAGTTTTCATTGGAAAAGCTCCCCCTTACGAGGAAAACCCACCTCAGACCAAGTTGCGCTGCATATTTCATTAGCAGCCTGCTCAAGGTCGCTTGGCACGGCCACCCGTCTCTTCATTTGCGACTGGATGAAGTCCACAGTGTAGAAAAAGGCAGAGAAGGCCTGTTGTTGAGGAGGAGGAGAAGAGGGGAGAGGAAGAAGGTGAGGAGGGTGTGGCATACCACTGGTCGCACTTCCTGGTCACTATAATAATCAATTTCATTTTATTATTATTATTATTTTATTTTTTTAAAAAAATGACTTATTTACATAGCACCAAGCTAAGCCATGGAACAACCTTGATGGCAGAAAGTGAGGAGGAATTAAAGAACCTTTTAATGAGGGTGAATGAGGAGAGCGCAAAATATGGTCTGAAGTTCAACATAAAAAAAAAACTAAAAATGGGGGGAATGGGGTGTCATCCAAACATTCCCCAGTAGGGGGCAGTAGTTAACAACATCCCTGAAACTAGAAAACAGAGGCAGGTACTGTATTCATTTAAGTAATCCAAATGAATGAATTATTCATTACAGTCACAGACCAATGAAAGGAAACACCCAAAAAAATCATCATAGGAGCCAACTCCTAGGGGCCAAGGTCCCTTCAGCCCCCCCCCCAATAAAATATTTGAGAGGGTCACCACTACCCCCAAAGTTGATGGGCATTGCCATTCAACTGGTGTGTGCGCACTGCATCTTGTTATTTATTATATGGAGCAGGGTTTATCTGCTGACTCCCCCCCCCCCAATTTTTTTTATTCAAGTTGGTACCCTGCAAAGCATGCAGCTATGGTTTAATCCAGGGGTAAGCAACCTAAGGCCTAGGGGTTGGATGCGGCCCAATCGCTTTCTAAATCCGGCCCTCAGACAGTTCAGGAATCAGCGTGTTTTTACATGAGTAGAATGCGTCCTTTTATTTAAAATGCATCTCTGTGTTATTTGTGGGGCATAGGAATTCGTTCATTCCCCTCCCAAAAAATATAGTCCAGCCCCGCCCCCCCAAAGGTCTGAGGGACAGCTGAAAAGGATTGCTGATCCCTGCTTTAATCTAACAACTGCACTGTCCAGGTTCACAGAATTTGAAGGAGATTAGAAACTAGGAAAAATATGAATAGTCATAGAAGTTTTGGCCAGATCAGGGTGGAGGGCTGAAGGCTGAACTATGACTTGGAGGTCACTGTCCTCCCTTCCTCTAAGGAAAATAGGAAAATGCCTTACACCGAGTCAGACCAGTTAATCTTGCGCAACATCACCTACGCTGAGTGGCAGCAGTTCTCCAGTGTTTCGGACCTACCTGGAGATGCCACTAGGGACTGAACCTGAGACCTGCTGCATGCAAAGCAAGCGCTCTAAGCTGCAGCCCTTCCCCTTAAATCCTTTGCAAGACCCTGATTAATTGGCGGGAAATGCAATGTGCTCTACACATGCCCAGAGGCACCCTTATCCATCTGTACTTGGTGTATTCTGAATTCTGGTCCTGCTATTTGGGCCAAGGCTCAAAGAGGGCCTCCCTTCTCCCATGACATTCCGCCGCCTCGAGCTACTCACGATAAAGTTTCCTGTGACACTTGGCTGGAAGATTTGGTCAAAGGAGCAGTGGGAATAGGGGCACGCAGTGAAGTGGAAGAGGCTCTCCACGTGCTGGTGGCACTTGGCTGCATTTCCAGAGCCGCTCATGTTGACTATTGCGGTGGGGAAATAGCTGGTCGGCTTCTCCGCTTCAGTGCATGGCGAGTCATAGATGCTTCCCACTGTGAAGTTCTTCCAGTATCCTATGGGCCAGCAGGGGTTGCTCACCTGGAGAACATACCTTTCGGCCTGTTGTGGGTGAAAATAACCAGTCTGAGTCAACCAACCAAACACCAGGCCCTTTGGGGTTCTCTGGAGTTTGTACTATCATTGAATTGTGGAGCTGGAAGGGACCCCAAGAGTCACCCAGTCCAACACCCTGAAGTGCAGGAATCTCAACTAAAGAATCCCTGGCAGGCAGCCAATGAAGGAAAGTCCAGAGGGAGCCACTTCCACTGTCAAACAGCTCTTGCCACTGGAAATTCTGTGCTAGGATGGCGCCCTCCAGATGTTTCTGGCCCGCAACTCATGGAAGTCCAAAACATCTGGAGGGCACCAATCTCTCTGTCCTGGAGCAGCCCTCAATTGGCAGGCATTGGTGGGAATTATAATTGTCCTGTCCAGCACAGGTTGAAGTGCCACCACTAAGGGGGGGGGACTTTTGTGGATGGGAGTCCCAGGTAGGTGCCCCCAGTGGGTCCTGATGGTTGGTGAAGCCTCCACACATATTCATTTTCAGCTCCAAACATAGGTCTAACACACCGTCTTGAGCTGGCTTCGATTCTATGTGGGCAATGACCAGATGTTCACATAAGCACAGCTAGAGGCCCAAAAGTGATTATTTTTTTTAAAAAAAGCCCAACAATACCTTCTGTTGCCTCTTTCTAAACCTTCTACACCTTCTGTTGTCTCTGCCTCTCAATACTACATGTGATGGATGTTCTTCAAATGCTGCTCACTCAGTCCACAAGGACTGACTGGCCCAATCCTTCCTACCCTACCCAACCCTAAACCATTTGCCCTAAAGAGACTCTCGTAGCACATAGGTCTGTGGGGGGGCATGGGGGTGATGGCCTTGGTGTCAAACAGAGTCTTCCAGAATTCAAGCAACTTGGGAACAGGCAGTGATGGCCACCAACCTGGATGCCTTTAAATGAGCTTTGGACAAATTCATGGAGGAGAGGGTTACCAATGGCTACTGGGTACAATGTCTATGCTCTGCCTCCATGGTCAGAGGCTGCAATACTTCTGAATACCGGTTGCTGTTTGGACTCTACTTGAGGGTTTCCCACTGGGGCATCTGGTCAGCCGCTGTGAGAACAGTATGCTGGGGCCATTGGCCTGATCCAGCAAACATTTCTTATGTTCTTATGGCCTCCAGCCCTACTCCCTTACCTTCAGCACCTTGGACAGAAGCCTCTTCAGGATCTGGTCCCTGCCATAGCAGAGGAAACTGTGTGTGTAGACCTTGTAAGTCTGCCCGTACAGCCGCAGCATCACCTCGTTGGCAGGGCGGCTCTCGATATCCTCTGGTGTCTCAAAGGTGATTTGGGTGGAAGCTCCCCCCAGGTCCATGGCGCCCAGGGTCTTCTTCTTGGGATGGACCCACTGTCCAATCCATCCATACTGAATTAAAAGGAACAGGAATTGTCATCTTAGAGGAGCTGCCATCAAAGCACAGAACTAGCCTGGTGGCTCTTGACTTAGTTTGCCAGAGCACCTGAATGCTCAGCCTTTCTACGAGACGTGTTTTTCTCTCTGCATGGTGAGTTCCTCTTATGAGGCCCTGGCAGATGTTGGTGGACCAACTCCCCTCACCCCTGAGCACGGGGCCTGCAGGCAGGAGCTGGTGGGAGCTGGAGTCCAGCAGCATCCAGAGGGCACCCCAGCTTTAGCCGCTGTATCATGCAAAGCCTTTGGGGCAGAAACTGCACTGTCTCAATGTCCTGTTCCACACCTGGCAGCGAATGACTTCGGTTCACGTTTAATAATAATAATAATAATAATAATTTTATTTATACCCCGCCCTTCCCAGCCAGAGAACCGGGCTCAGGGCGGCTAACATCAATTAAAATCACAACAAAAAACATAAAAACGATCAATTTAAAATAACAGATTAAAATACAAATTTAAAATTCAATTAAAACTGCAGGTCTCAATTTCAAAATAACCCACCAATAAAAGATGAAGCATAAATATTAAACAGAAACCAACCCAAAGGCCAGGTGGAACAGCTCCGTCTTGCAGGCCCTGCGGAAAGATGCCAAATCCCGCAGGGCCCTGGTCTCCCGTGATAGGCTATTCCACCAAGTCGGGGCCAATATTGAGAAGGCCCTGGCCCTAGTTGAGGCCAACCTAACGTCTTTGTTGCTCGGGACCTCCAAAAGATTATCACTTGAGGACCTTAAGGTCCTACATGGGACATACCAGGAGAGGCGGTCCCTTAGATACGAGGGTCCCAAACCGCATAGGGCTTTAAAGGTCAAAACCAGCACCTTAAACCTGATCCTGTACTCCACCGGGAGCCAGTGCAGCTGGTAAAGCACTGGATGAATGTGGTCCCGCGGCAAAGACCCGGTAAGGAGCCTCGCCGCGGCATTCTGCACCCGCTGGAGTTTCTGGGTCAGCTTTAGGGGCAGCCCCGCGTAGAGCGAGTTACAATAGTCAAGTCTGGAGGTGACCGTCGCATGGATCACTGTGGCCAGATCAGGGCGAGAGAGGTAGGGGGCCAACTGCTTAATACGGCGGAGATGGAAAAATGCCACCTTTTAATATAGTTAAAAGGGTTTCAAAGAAAGAAAGTAGGACTCTTCTACCTTGATGAAGTTCTCCAGGAGATAGTTAGCTGTGACCCAGCCAAACACACCCTCATCCTCTCCGCTCAGGATCCTCGCTCCACGGAAGTCAAAGGGGTACTGTTTCATAGTGGAGCTCACAGCTGCAAGGACCCTGTCCGAAGCCTCAGGGTTAGTGAGGCTGCCAAAAGAACAAGAACAGATGTCTGGATCAGGCTGGAAGTTGGACAGCAGTGACCCAAGCAGCCAGCTAGATACATGGGTGCAGAAACATGGGAACATAGGAAGCTGCCTTAGTCAAACGATTGGTCCACCTCACTCAGTACTGTCTGCACTAACTGGCAGCAGCTGTCCAGGGTTTCAGGGAGGGGGTGTCTCACAACCCTACCTGGAGATGCCAGAGATTGAACCTGGGACTGTCTGATTGCACGGCAGATGCTCTCTGCCACTGAACTAAGACCCTTCCTTCAACTCTCCCTACTCAACAGCAGATAGTGCAAAGCGGGCAAAACTGAACTGGATGGCCAGTGTTGTCTTGTTGCTGTTGTTGGTGTTGTGGTTCATTCATTTCATTCCTATGCTGTTTTATATTTTTAAGGGGGGGGCGAACCTCAGGGCTGTTTACCACACAGAAGCATCAAATAAAATAATCCAGAATAAGACAGTGCTGAAGAAAGTCAAACATTCAGAGCAACATTCAAAGCAACAGGAAACTAAAACATAATAATAATAATAATAATAATAATAATAATAATAATAATAATAATAATATTTATTTATACTCTACCCTCCCCGGCCAAGATCGGGCTAAATATAAATACAGTAAAAACATTAAAAACAACAACAACAACAACAACAACAACAACAACAACAACAACAACAACAAACAACAAAACAGTTGATTAAAATGTAAGTTAGGATACAGTTTAAAATGCAGCTTAAAATGCAGCCTCATTTTAGTGGTAGCCTATAGATCAAAACCATAAGGGGAGAAAACGTCAAATATTCACCGGGGCCAATTATCCATGCTGGTCCTATATGGGCCAGTAAAAAGAGCCAAGGGGAAATTTATATACATGTCCCATATAAAGATAAAATATAATCTAAAAGGTTCGAAATGAAACACTACTAAAGGAAGTCAAATATAAAATGAGCCTTTAAAACAGCATAATTAACAAGAGAATAAAATATTATCATAAGCATACTGTTAACAGTTTTGGGAGTTTGTTAGAACCCCAACGCACACAGTGATTGCTCATGTGCTTACTCACTGGGTGCTGATGATGGTCAATACCCTTCAAAGAAACTGCGGGAAGGAGAAATTGTGATCAGAGCTACGTGTGCAAATGTAACAATTGATCTTTTAGCGCCCAGCACCTACACTTTGGAATTCCCTGCCTCTTGATATCTGTGCTTTTCTAAAAACACGGCTGCGCCTACCCAGTTGGTGCAAAGTTTTGATTTGTTTTTAGTCTATTGTTATTTTAACTTTTCAAAAGTCTTAAAATGTTGTTAATTTTTCTTATTGACAATTTTATTGATTTATATTTTTGTGAACTGTTTTGCAGTGTGTGTGTGTGTGTCTGTGTTTTACAATCAAACGGGGTATAAATTTAATGAAATAAAATAAATGTGTAATCCTATGTGGCAGAGATAAATCATGCTCCAAAACAATAAAGTGGGTTATAATTGGAAATTTTAAACAAACACACAAACATGCATGTGATATTAAAAATGCATGTAGTGTGTGTGTGTGTGTGTGTGTGTGTGTGAGAGAGAGAGAGAGAGAGAGAGAGAGAGAGAGAGAGAGAAGTTCCTCCCCCGCCTTGTAATACTATTGTAATACTAGAAGTGAGGATCATCCAATTAAGTTGATGGGCAGCAGGTCCAAGCAAATGATGGAACTCACTGCCACAAGATACCGTGGGGGCCCACTGGCTTAGGTGGTTTCAAAAAGAGACTAGACAAATTCAAGGGTGGTGGAGGAGGAGCCACCCATGATGTCAGTCTCCCTCTGAAAGCCTGGTGCCTGGCGTGCTCTGGTCCATGGGGTTACGAAGAGTCGGACATGACTAAACAACTAAACAACAACACCTCTGAAAGACAGTTCCTGGGGAGCTGCAGCCGTGACAACCAGTGATGAGGGTGACACGGCAATGATAGATAGAAGCATGGAAAAAATGCCCCGAGATGCCAGGATAGGCTACGGAGTTCTCACTTGAGCAGTCGCATGCCGGCCGTGGCTCCCAGGTACAGAGGGGTGGCTGCATGCCTCTCCTTCGGAACATCAACTTGGGCCTGGTCAAGACAAGCCTGCAAGCTCCGTCCAGCTGCTGAGGGGTCTGCAACGTAGCTGGAGATGCCTCCACCTGCAGATTCAACCAGAGACAAAGCCATCATTCCCAGTCTAGGGGCACAGTAGGGGATGGGCATTCAAAGGAGAAGGTGTACTGGTCATGCCAGTTGATCATTGGTCACAGGGAGCCTCTCTGGAAGAGCATTCCCAGTGCCAACCAGACAACGGCACAGAAAGTGCATCTTCAGAAGAGGCTTCTGTCACCTCCAATCACACAGTGACCATCACTGAACTCCGCAGGTGTCAATCGTCTGGTGCCATGGTGACATCAAGTGGCTGGCAGGTGGGTGGTGTGGTGTGGTGTGTGGCCGTATTGACGTAGGCATATGCAGGAACATAGGAATCTGCTTTGTATCAGCTCAGGCCTTTGGTCTATTTAGCTCGGTATTGCCGGCACTGACTGGCAGCAATGGCTCTCCAGGATTTCAGATAGGGAGCCTGGAGATACCACTGAGGATTGAACACCTGGGACCTTCTGCTTGCAAGGAAGATGCTCCTGAGATAGCAGTTCCAAAGAACATCTGAAATTAGACTCTCTGTGTTAGGGTTCATCCACACTTCCTCTGGCCCCTAGCCTAGAAAGCACATGTCCAAGCAGTTTTCTGCTTGTTCCGCCACTTTCCCTGGGAAAACTCACTATTTGGAGTTGAACTGGGCAAACAGTCATCTGTGGTGGAAACCGGATCGGTGTTTGCTCCAATTCAGTGGTAAAGAATAGGTTTTCCTGGGGAAAAGCAGCGGGACAAGCAGAAGTGTGCTTAACCCTCTTGCTGCCGTGGCAGAGTCTTGTGTGCTGAGAGAGAGAGCGGGAGCCGGGCCGGCCAGACGCCCGGTGCATTGTAGGGCTGGCTGGCTGGGCTGGGGGGTCAAGGTGGCGGAGGGGAGTCCCGTTCACGGGAGAGCAAGGAGCAGCCAGGGAGACGTGAATAATTATTACCAGGAAAGCACACCAACAAATTTCCTGAAGAAGAGAAAAAGCTTCTCGTACTTATTGTGTGAGAATCATGTCTGTCCAGGAGTCCTTTAATCCAGAAAGTTATGAACTTGACAAGAGCTTTCGGCTAACAAGATTCACTGAACTTAAAGGCACTGGCTATAAAGTGCCTCAGGACATTTTACAGAAATTGCTTGAATCTCTATAAGAAAAACAGTTTTGGGGAGCTGTTATGCCTAGATTGGGAATTGGAATGGACACTTGTGTTATTCCTTTAAGACATGGATGCCTATCTCTGGTCCAGACAACAGATTACATTTATCCTATTGTGGATGATGCTTATGTCATGGGACGTGTAGCCTGTGCCAATGTTCTTAGTGACCTTTATGCCATGGGAGTATCTGAGTGTGGCAACATGTTGATGCTGTTTGGAATAAGTAATAAAATGACAGATAGGGAAAGGCACAAAGTAATGCCTCTAATTATCCAAGGTTTCAAAGATGCCGCAGAAGAGGCAGGAACTTCAGTGACTGGTGGCCAGACAGTATTAAACCCTTGGATTGTTTTCGGAGGTGTGGCCACAACAGTCTGCCAGCCTAATGAGTTTATAATGCCAGGAGACGTGCTTGTGTTAACTAAACCCTTGGGAGCGCAGGTTGCTGTAGCTGTCCACCAGTGGCTAGATATTCCAGAAAAATGGAATAAAATCAAGTTTGTCGCTACACAAGAAGATGTGGAGCTAGCCTATCAAGAAGCAATGATGAATATGGCAAGACTCAACAGAACAGCTGCAGGACTGATGCACACATTCAATGCACATACAGCCACAGACACCACAGGCTTTGGAATCCTGGGGCATGCACAAAATTTAGCCAAGCAGCAACACAATGAGGTTTCTTTTGTTATAAACAATTTTCCTGTTCTTGCCAAAATGGCTGCAGTCAGCAAGGCATGTGGCAACATGTTTGGCCTTATGAATGGGACGTGTCCTGAGACTTCAGGAGGACTCCTTATTTGTTTACCATGTGAACAGGCAGCACGTTTCTGCGCTGAAATCAAGTCTCCGAAATATGGTGAAGTGTAGGGAAACTGGCCATTTGGGCGTATATGACAAAAACCACTAACTGCCCTTATCAGAAAGACCATGCACCAACGTGCACCACACCTAACTGGGTGTAGTGAGAATCATATACAGACAGGCCCATTGATCCACGCAGACATGGCATGTTACCTACGTAAGCAAGAAATAAGCCCAACCATCCATATATGGTACTTCCATATCCTATGGCTGATGAAATGTAGTCCAAATATGATGAAATGTTCCTGTATGCTTTTGTATAAATAAGGCTCTTGCAGCCCAAATAATCATCAGACCCTTTCAACCCACACTGTTGTGAGACTGATCATTTTCGCACAAGACGAGCAGGCCTCGTCAGTGAAGGTCACCAAGCATGGATTATTGGGATTGTAGAAAAGGGCAACCGCACTGCCAGGATGATAGACAAACCTCGAATCATTCAGGTAGCACCACAAGGGGCTACTCAGAACGTGAACCCAACGCCTGGAGCAACTTCTTAATCTAGATGAAATAGCTTTTTAAAAAATAAATAGATCTATTCCTTTATCATTTTACAGCCTAAAGAACTGTAAAAGGAGAAAAGGAAACAACAACAATCTTTATTACGGTCCATAGACCCATCAATTAATTACAAAGCGATACCCAATTTGGCATCCTTCCTTCAGGTAACACAAGACATTTTGTTCAAACTTAGAGTAGGGATCATTAGTTCTTGCAACCACAGATAGAAACTTCGCCACTGCTAATGTTCTGGCACTTGACCGGTCTTCCAAAAGGAACCTGATATAGTAATCCTCTGATTTTCCTGGGAGCGGAGCAAGCAAGGGTAAAATCAGTTCAGCCCTAGCTTGCTCGAACTTCACACAGTGCAGCATAATATGTTTTATAGAATCTGTGTCTTGGGCGCACGAGCACCGTCTGTCCTGGTAGGGGACTCTTCTCAACCTGCCCTCCAACACTGCAGAGGGGGGAAACGTTTAGTTTGGCTTTTGTGAATATCCTTCGGTTGTTTGGTACAGTCAGGTTTTTGATGTAAGATGTTAACTGGCTGGGTGGCCGTTCAGCGAGGGGGCCAGGGGGCAAAGCAGCAAGGCCAGGCCAGGCTTCAGGGCCCAGGGACACCTGGCAGCAGGCAGGGCAGGGATCCATGTGTGGGGTAGCTTGGCTCGCACCCCCTCAAAATCATGTGCCCAGGGCTACAGCACCCCTGGCCCTCCCCACCATATGGAGGGAATGCCTCCGTATAAGCCTGTGTAATTTATGGAGCTGGGGGCTCCACTTTTGTGGGTTCCCAGTGGCCACTGCTGTGGGCAAGTAAGTAAGTTGCCTTAAACATCACAATGGCATGGTTATTGACGAAATTTACTACACCACCATTTGGATAAAGTTCTCCTAAAGGTAAAGGGACCCCTGACCTTTAGGTCCAGTCGTGGACGACTCTGGGGTTGTGGTGCTCATCTCGCTTTATTGGCCAAGGGAGCTGGCATACAGCTTCCGGGTCATGTGGCCAGAATGACTAAGCCTCTTCTGGCGAAACCAGAGCAGCGCACGGAAACACCGTTTGCCTTCCTGCCGGAGCGGTACCTATTTATCTACTTGCACTTTGACGTGCTTTCGAACTGCTAGGCTGGCAGGAGAAAGTCCTCCTAGCTTTCCCCAAAGCTGTGTAGAGCCAGCATGAAATGGCCAGGAGATTAACTTGTGCCCCTTTACATCGCCGAGCCACGCCCTGTTGAGCCACCTTCTGGATCCCAAAACCATTTGTTGGTTTGGCACGGGCAGAGCACCCACCTGGCTCTCTGCCTTGCCTCCCATCATTGTGACATATTATTTTATGTTTTGAAAACAAGCACCTGGGCCTTTTGTGCCATTTGCCCAGCCGATGCCAGCTCTGGAACAGAGACCACATTGCCTTTAAAAAAAGAAAGAAAGAAAGCTGGCACTAAAGATTTCAAAGCAGGTGGGCGAGGCTGGTTCTTTGTCTGGCACTCCGTGGGAAAAGGGAAAGGGAGAAAATGGTGGACTGGCCAACCCAGCTTCTTCTGTGGCATGCCCACTGTACAAAAGCCAGATTGGAGAGCTCAGACAATGGGTCGACCAGATAAGAGCCAGCCGCCACAACGCACTCCCAAGGCAGGCGGCACCAGTTTGACCCAAGAAGGAACAAGTGCCGCACAGAGCAAGATGGAATCCCAGAGTTGTGCTCTTAGGCCGTTGTCTGCTGCATCTTCGCAAGAGTCTTCCAGTCAGGGCTGCAGATAATTCTGCCACATCACTAACTCAGAGGCAATTTGAGCCCTATTTAGAAGACGCAGGTGGCGCTGTGGGTTAAACCACAGAGCCTAGGGCTTGCCAATCAGAAGGTTGGCGGTTCGAATCCCCGCGACGGGGTGAGCTCCCGTTGCTCGGTCCCAGCTCCTGCCAACCTAGCAGTTCGAAAGCACGTCAAAGTGCAAGTAGATAAATAGGTACCGCTCCAGCAGGAAGGTAAACGGCGTTTCCGTGCGCTACTCTGGCTCGCCAGAAGTGGCTTAGTCATGCTGGCCACATGACCCGGAAGCTGTACGCGGGCTCCCTCGGCCTATAGAGCAAAATGAGCGCCACAACCCCAGAGTTGTCCGCGACTGGACCTAGCGGTCAGGGGTCCCTTTATCTTTTTAAGAAGAATGATGATTTCTGACTAGAGTTCCCATTGCCCCTCCAGGAGTCCCTGTTCTCTCCTATCTTCTCTCAGGGAAAAAGGAAGGGGGTTGCTTTCTCTTGGGGGCAGATCATTTTCTGTCACTGCGCCAGAGAGCTTTTCAAGAACAAGAGTAGACCACCGCTTCAATTTTAATTGCGTAATTAAAGTTACAGGTAGGTAGCCGTGTTGGTCTTCCATAGTCAAAACAAAATACAAAATAAAAAAATCCTTCCAGTAGCACCTTAGAAACCAACTAAATTTGTTCTTGGTATGAGCTTTCGTGTGCATGCACACTTCTTCAGATACACGGAAACAGAAGTTACCAGACCCTTATATATAGTGAGAGAGTGGGGAGGGGTATTACTCAGAAGGGTGGTGGGAATGGGGGATTGGCTGATGGGTGTGGAAAACCTGTTGGCGACTGTTAACGACTGCAATTGGTCTTACAGGAAAAGGCAAGGGGTGAGATGGCTAAAGATAGCTTTGTCGTGTATAATGAGATAAGAATCCAATGTCTTTGTTCAGACCAGGTCTCTCCATGGTTTTAAGTTTGGAAATTAGTTGCATGCTATGGTCCATGGGGTCACGAAGAGTCGGACACGACTGAACGACTGAACAACAACAATTAGTTGCAATTCAGCCACTTCTTTTTCCAGTCTATTTTTGAAATTCCTTTGTAGTAAGATAGCTACTTTGAGATCTTGTATAGAATGTCCTGGGAGACTGAAGTGTTCTCCTACTGGTTTCTCTGTCTTGTGATTCCTGATATCAGATTTATGTCCATTTATCCTTTGGCGTAGGGTTTGGCCTGTTTGTCCAATATAGAGAGCTGAAGGGCACTGTTGGCATTTGATTGCATACACAAGGTTGGAAGATGAGCAATTAAATAGTCCTGAGATGGTATGTTGGATGTTGTTGGGACCAGTAATGGCATTCTCTGGGTGTATGTGGCAGCAAAGTTGGCATCTGGGTTTATTGTAGGCTCTGGTACCAGTGTCCATGTTAAGTCCTGTTGTTGTATTATTGTGGGTGAGGAGCTGTTTGAGATTGGGTAATTAAAGTGAGAGTTAAGTCTGCTTTCAGAAAATATGTTTCCTTAGTGCAGAAGCGATACAGGTGGGTCTGAGTTAAAGGAGGATCCTCTAACAAGTTCCAGGCAGTGGCAACAAACAGAGTCGACTACAGATCTTTCATAAGTCTAACCAGCTGACGACCAGCTAAGATTTAAGGTACAGTGGTGCCTCGCAAGACGAAATTTATTCGTTCTGCGAGTGCTGTTGTGTAGCGAAAATTTCGTCTTGCGAAGCACCAATGGGGGAAGAGCAGTTTGACACACACACACAAAAATCGGAATTTTTTTTCGTCTTGCGAGGCAAGCCTATTGACAAATTCGTCTTGCGAGACAGCCTTCCGCTAGCAAATGCCTTTCGTCTAGCGAGTCTGTTAATAGCATGACGGGAGGTGCAGGAAGGGTAGAGCCCCCCCCCCTGCAGACTGGGATGCAAGCCACACTTACCCTCTACTTCGCACATGCTGTGTTGACTGACGATCCCGGTGTCGTTCTCCTTGTCCGCAGGCCACTTGTACACGAACATGGCAGTGTGGGAGGATCCTGCATCCAGGACAATTCCATACTGGGCACAAAGAGAGAAGGGGTGATGTTAGCTTCAGAAGGAACTCCGGATTGCAGATGGCCAAGCCCTGAAACTCAAAAGGTGACCCTTGACAAGAGGCTTCTCTGCCTCGCAAATTAAACCACCTCACAGGGCTGTTGTGAAGATCCTGCAAGAGGAAAAGCCCACCTATCCGACCCAACCAAGAGGTAGCAGGCATGGGTGTGTCATTAAAAGGGGATCAATGGGTAAGTATTATATTTAACACCTTACAAGAGGAGGCATTATTGGAGTTTATAAAAACGATGCATAGCATGGGGAAAGTGCACAGAGAAAAGTTTTCCTGTCTGCTGGAAGGTTCAGGACAGATTAAAGACAGTCCTTTTTCACGCAGTGCATAGTCCAACAGCAGAACTCCCTCCTGCAGGAGGCAGTAGTGGCTACCAACCTGTAGTGGCTACCAATCAAATTCATGGAGGAGGAGAGGACTATCAAAGGCTACGAGACACCTTGCCTCTTCTCTGCCTCCACGGCCAGAGGCAGGAATGCTTCTGAATAATGCCCAATGCTGGGAGACACAGGAGGGGAGAGAGGGCTCCGGTGCTCAGGTAACTACTTGCGGTTTTCCACTGGGGCACCTGGCTGGCCACTGTGAGAACAGGATGCTGGAGGGGCCACTGGCCTGATCCAGTAGCTCTTCTTCTGCTGTCATGAATATTATATTTTTAACCATGGTTGGAAGAGCAATCTCTGGGTTCAATCCTACTCCCTGCCTTGCATAGCCTCTTTCACTTCCAGTTTAGGAGCAAATTGTGAGAGAAAATAAAAATTAAGAAAGGTGTGTGTGGGGGGGGGGGTAAGTACAGTCCCCCCCTCAATCATGAAACTCATTGGGTGACATTTAGGACAGTCACTCCTTTTCTCTCTCGCCCCCTACCTTGCAGTGTTGATGTGAGGAAATGAAGTGGGTACCTGGCGACTCCCTGGGAAGGTAGCGGGCTCTCCTTCATTGGAGGCTTTTAAACAGAGGTTGGATGGCCGTCTGTCAGTGAGCCTTTAGCTGTGACTCCTGCCTTGCAGGGGGTTGGACTAGATGACCCCTCAAGGTCCCTTCCGACCCTACGGTTCTATGAAAACTATGCACGCGGCCCCAAGAGCGATGGTAGGGTTAAAAATAATAATGAATATATAAAATAAATATAATTTATTTAATTAAATTCGAATTAATCAATTTAATACAATTTAGGGAGGCCATAGGTAAAGGCTTGCCTCATTCATATACTTTGTTTTAAGCAACAGGGCTCCTGTTGCTTTGGGGTGGGGAGTGGAGCCACCACGCCCCTCTCTTTTAAAGTGCAAACTGAGCTTTGCCCACACTTAACTACGCTTCAAGTGGAGGATTTCCATACAGGGATTACAAGGCTACTCACTTCAGAGCTACGGTAACATCCCGGGCTTTGCTCTTTGCCAGAGAGAGAGCGTCAGGAAAGATTCGGCTGTCACCTGAGCAGAGAGACCCACAGCTCCTTCTCAAAACAGACCATGGCAGGAGAACGGCAGGGTTCTCAACGATTCCTGTCCTTTTGACCATCTATGGACTGAACAGCCATTCTATAAATAGGTCCTTTCTTCTCCCTCCGGCTTGCCAAAGCAAGCCCCACCAAACGCCCATGAAGAACGGGGAACTGAAACACACAAGGCTTCCGCAGGGGGTGGAGAAGGGGAACCCCATCACCAATGAGAGGTGCAGGAGAAATTTGGTCCTCATCATGTAAAGGCAAACCTACCCAATTCACATTTCCCGAAGCAAGAAGGGAACCGAAACAGAGCTGTGCATCAGAATCTCTGTTTCCCTGAATCTTGCAGTGCAGCCTTTTGGCCAATCAAAAAGGCCAAGCTGAAAACCATGCACAAATATGCATATATCAGGGGAAAGTGCGCATTAAATAATTCATATTGTAACATACAAAACAAAGTGTGTTGTATTAGGAAAACTACATACAGAAATGGATATATTAAGGAGAAAGGTGCACTAAGACACTGCTGAGTTTTCATGAGGGCATGAAAAAAATTATGCTGCACTGTCAATAATTGGACTACACAGTCCATACACCTCAGTATTGCCTACACTGACTGGCAGGGACTCTTCAGGTTTCAAGCAGGGAGTTTCTCCTAGCACTGGCTAGAGATGCCACTGCAGACTGTACTCAGGAGCTTTTTTATGCATAGCATGTGCTGCATCACTAAAGGGGTGAAGGGGCAAGAGATCCCGTGCCCACTGCAAAAGAGGGCAGGGCTTGGGCCACCCTCTAACAATGCCCCTGAATTGACCCATACACCTGTATTACAGGGGAGGAATCCTGAAGGTAAGAGAGAAGCTCTGAGCACAAGAACAGCAATGGAATATTTTATTATTACTACGACTACTTGGTGTTAAACTGTTTGGGAGCTGGAGAGCGTTTGCCCAGAGATTTTCCTTGTGCGGCGCACGGGCCTTTGACACACCAAAGCCATGCAACCAGAATGTGGTGCCGAACTCACAACTCCTTGATAGCCCCCTGAGTTAGCAGGCACTTCCGTCCAGTTTCATGTCAAGTGGGATAGGAAGGACGCTGATAAGAAGCTTGCAGCGGGTAGGAGAGATTCCATTTGCTAGGCAATCTCAGATCCATTCCCAGATGGCAAAGTCCAGCAATGTCTGCCAAAATGCCGAGTAGAAAGAAGGGAACGGGACTAGATGACCCTTTGGGTCCCTTCCAACTCTACAATTCTATCATCAAGTGCATTTGCGTCAAATCGTTCTCCCTGATTAGAGGAATACATCGTGAAATGCACTTGCTCCAAACTGCCCTCCCCACTTAGAAGAAAGGCCCTCAGGATTTTGCCGCAATTGCATTGTTGGCAACTTAAGACTTATACAGGAACATAAACTATTATTTATTTAGAAAGCTACCATCAAAGGAACAGAGAGCTTAAAAAAAGAGAGGCCCCTGCCCGAAGAGGTGAGCAACCAGAAGCACCTGAACATTTTCATCCCAGTTAACCCTTCTGTTTCCCCCTTCTCAGAAACTCAGATTATCTGTCCTGTGAGGCATATATGGGAATGTAGGAAGAGAGACCCACTGGGTCAGTTTTGCTGCAGTTGCATCAGCTGAACTTTGTAAGGCACAGGCAGCAGAATACTGTTGACAACCCAAGGTAACCCCCCCCCCCAAAAAGGCCAATGCAATTCTAGGCTGCATCAATAGAAGCATCCAAATCAAGGGAAGTAATAGTCCTGCTCTCTTCTGCCTTGGTCAGACCACACCTGGAGTCCTGCATCCAGATCTGGGTACCACAATTTAAGAAGGATACTGACAAACTGGAAGTTGTGCAGATGAGGGCAACCAAGATGATCAAGGGCCTGGAAACTAAGCCTTATGAGGAGCGGTTGAAGGTGCTGGGTATGTTTAGCTTGGAAAAGAGGAGACTGAGAGGTGACAGGATAGTCATCTTCAAATATCTACAGGGATGATGGAGCACAGTTTTCTGCTGCTCCGGAGGGTAGGACCCAAACCAATGGATTTAAAAACAAGAAAGGAGATGCCAACTAACCCTCAGGAAGATCATTCTGACGGTAAGATCCATTTGGAAATGGAACAGACTCCCTTGAAAGGTGGTAGACTCTCCTTCAGTTGAGATGTTCAAAGAAAGTTTGGATAGCTACCTGTCAGGGATTCTTCAGCTGTGATTCCTGCATTGCAGAGGGAGGGACTAGATGACCCTTGGGGTCCTTTCCAGCTCTAAGATTCTATTATTGTATTTAGCCACCCATCAATAAACATTTCTTGGGAATCCTACAGCATAAGATCAGAAACCCAATACTTCGCTACCTGGCTGCTCTTCTGCATTTGGTCTTGCTCCCGTGTGTCCAATGGGCAGGTTTCTTCTTCCAGCCTTTGCCAACTTGGAGTCCCCACCCACCCACCCACAGCCATTTTGGACTACATCTCCCATGAGCCCCTGCCAACGCAGCCATCAGGAGGGCCACAGGCTTTTGTTCATGGAACCACAGGAAACTGCCCTGGCCCATTAAGAAAACAACAACAACAACAACAATTCATACCATCAGCATGAACGTAATCCTTGGACACATACTCCTTCCAAGCCTCCTCTCCCTCAGCCGTCCCCCGGGGGCAGCCATTCCACCAGGCTGCCTCAGCAGGAGAGATGGGATGCTTTGCCGAAAGACCGGCTGCACCAAGCACCTCCTTCCCTTGAACTGCGCCAGCATTTGGTCATTTACAGGGACAACTGTTCAAGAGTTGGTGCCTGAGTTTGATCCCCTGCCCCCTCCTTGTCCCTCGTGTGCCATGTTATATTCTGTTCTTTACATTGCAAGCCTGTGTAATTAATTAGAAGAAATGGCTTTAGCAGATTAATGAAAGATATAATTGCTTAGAAGAAATTTGGGATGTGAATGATTTAAGGATATAAGATATTTTTTAAGATATAGAATATAAGGGAAGATTTATATTGGATAAGTAAATTTAAAGATTATTAAGAGAGTTGGTAAAGGTTAATTGAAAAAGAAACAAAGCTACCGAAAGAATATATATGATTTTAAAGGCAGTGGAGGGAACAGGGGAAGTCCCCTGAAGTTAAAGACAAGAGAAAAAACAAAGATAGGTGTTGAGTAAGGTTTGTATGTGATTTTTCTTTGTTTGTTTGTTATCTTCTATTTTGTTTATTGTTTATCATGTATTATGTTTCTATTGTGTTTATGTCTGCGTAATGTTGTTTTTCTTACTTTGTTTATTGGAAAATAATAAAAAACTTTAAAAAAAAATACATTGCAAGCCTGTGGACAGGGGCTGTCTAGTTTTAACGGAGTGTGTGTGTGTGTGTCAGCTACTCTGAGAGCCTTTCTGGCCGGCAAGCACAAGCACTTGGGACACAAGTACCGGTAGTACTCTACATGAAAGAAACAAAAAGCAATATTAAATGGGAAGGGAGATAAGCCTTCTTCGCGTTCCAACAAGTAACAGGGCACAATGGAATGAAATAGCGGCTTGTGCTTTGGCACTGAAGGGTGGCGGCGGCTGGCAAGTGTCCATCATCTCCACAAGGCAATGAGTCTGCCACACGGAACTCAAGAATGTCAAAAGGCAGGGCAGCTGAACACAGTCTCAGAACCAGCAAGGTAACCCCTGGAGGTCTTCCTTGTTCTGTAAGCTCTCTCCTGATGAACAAAACGCAGCCAAGAACCACAGGACTATAAGGGACCCCTCAGATTACATCCAAGCTAAACCCATCATTGTTATTGTAGGCCGTATCAGTTGCTTGGAATCGCAAGTGGGGAGTGAGCTGCCGTTGCATTCAGCTCCTGCTTGCCGGCTTCCCATAACGGGCCTCTGGTTGGCCACTGTGAGAAGAGGATGCTGGACTAGATGGGCCCCTCTGGTCTGATCCAGCTGCTGCAGGGCTCTTCTTAGGATACGTTCTCAAATTTGCAACAATGCACACACAGCACCAGCCTTCCACCCTCCACTTTGCAGAGAACCTGGGGTGATCCAGTTCTCTGTCAAAAATCTGGTGGAGATTCTTGCAAAAGGGTTTTTTTTCTTAATGCCTTCTGATTACTTAATATGCACCTCAAGGGCATTTAATTTTCTAGGGCGAGACTCGCTGGTTTGCATTCAAGCAATTACTTGATTGTCCTAAAGAGGCTGCCCAGACAACATGATGGTATCCAGAGCAAGCAAAAAATGCATTGTAACTGGTAACGCTGCTTCAGTTTCCTTTCAAACAAGTCCTGGCACCTCACTTACCCTACTAGTGCCTGGCTCTGTCTTAACAGGATGGGGGAGAAATTCCATCCAGATCACCTTTAAACGGGAGCCTGCCTAATTTTTTGCTTTCTCAAAAGAATATGCAGACAAAAGCACAACCACCCTCCAAAATATATGTTCCTCTGAATTTTGCAATGCCATTCTCCTCCAGTCCAGCAATGTGCACAAAAATACATAAGACTGGGTAAAGTGTGTGGAACAGTGTGTGAAACAAAACAAAACAAAAAATGTTGGGCAAAGCTGTGTATAAAGATGAATATATTAGCAGAAATTGGCATTAAAATGCCAATAAATTTTCATGAGAACTTAAAGAACAAAGAGCAGGCTAGTGTGAAATTGAACTCAAGATCCAATTCAGATTTAAGATTCAAGACAGGTATATCCAAACTCACAGAAGCAGGTCCCAGTTGGCCAACATTCTATGACAGACACCATACACCTGAGAGGAACATTTGCAAATACTCCAGGGCATTTGTGTAATGTGTGTGTGTGTGCGGCTGCGCTCAAATCGTGGTGGTTTCCTGCAGGAGCTTGGGCTTCTTCCCTTTTTTTGGTACCTGCATTGCAGGGGTTTGGACTAGATGACCCTTTGGGATATCTTCCAGCTCTACAGTTCTATGATTTCCAAAGCAGTTTGGCTGCAGTCAGGGGCGAAGGGCATTATAAACTCAGAGCAGCAGCTCGCTTGCTCTGCCCCCACAGTTTGCACATTGGTTCCGCCTATTGCAGCATCAGCAGCTGCCCCTTGAAATCTCTTTCCCATAACCTCTGACGACTCCAAGCCGAAAAGGGACATTCAGATCGACAGCCAGCCCATGTTCCCTTGTACATCTGATAGTCATCTATGCCTCCCGCCCTGCTCCACAGTCCAGCCTCCCCTCCCGTTTTTAAGCAAGGCTCCCCTGGAGCTTATTTAGCTACAAGATTCACAAGGCAAATCTTTCCGTAAACAGCGTATTGTGAGCTCAGCAACAACAGAGAGCGGCCCATTTCCCAGCCTGCACATCTGTAGGTCAAACCTCAGCCAGGAACACCCCACCCCCCCACCCCAAAAAATCATCTGCTTCCTTGACAGGCCCCCGCAAAAGAGCCTGGAGGGAAGTCTGTTTTTTTTATTACCCTCCTTTAGGTGGAAAATCTAGAGTTGGGACTTGGACTCTTGCAAATTCCAAAACAATACATGCTTTGGATTGCCAGATGCATGACTTGTAAAGACCACAGAATTCTTGGAAAGCTGACGCATTCAGGAGAGGGGTGTGTGCGCAAAGAATAACAACATATCCTAAGAGGAGCCTTGCTTGCTGGATCTGGCCAAAGGTCCATCTAAACCAACACCTTCAGCAGCCAACCAGGATGCCTTCACGAGCAGAGCATAAAGGCAAGACCCAAAGCCAGATTCTGAATTTCTTTACACCACTGAGAAAACGTTTCCTTTCAACTTCACAATGCATCACAAATTGAAAGCTGGAGGTGGCAGAGTGGGTTTGTGTTTCCACTTCAGAGAATGCCCTTATATAGCAAATTTTGAAAGGTGCTTGCATGAACTCAAAGTTCAAGCTTTTAACCATTTACCCACACCCACTGACCAAGCCATTGCAATTCATTGTTATGGCAGGATAGACAATGGGCCGTCAAGGCTAATTGGCTGGCTCTAAGAATGGGAGGACACGGGGTGAAAGAGACCCCAACATTACCACATGGATCACCTGAGCTACCCTCTTGACCAGCCTTCATTAACCTGGTGCCCTCAGCCCTCCAGCTCCCATCAGCCACAGTCAGCATAGGCAAAGGCTGCTCTTGACCAAGCATAGGCCCTCCTGATGTTTTGGGACTACAATTCCCATCATCTCTGACCACTGGTCTTGTTAGCTAGGGATCATGGGAGTTGTAGTCCCAAAACATCTGGAGGGCCTAGTTTGCCTATGCCTGCTCTTGACCACCTCTCCCCCCACACACCAGTACACAACCTCAACTTTCAGAAACTGCACTGGCCTGTCAACCAGCATGTATTAATGACATCTTCAGCCTGAGAGTAATCTTTCTTATGCATCAAATGCTGTGGGGAGGGGGGATTAGGCAAGACCAGAACAGGGATGCATACAGAGATGCATTGAATAACCACCTGTGGATGGCTACTTCAGGCCCAGGATGGGGAACCTGTTGCCCTACCTCCAAGGTGTTGCTGGACTACAACTCTGGCCATCATTGAATATGACAGCTGGGGATAATGGGAGTTCAACTGCATCTGCAGGGCCACAAGTTCATTACCTCTGCCTTAGGCTCACAGGTGCCTTTTATGCAGCTTAGGACCAGAGTTCTTTCTGTTTGGGATAATTCAGACTGAAATCCCCAGGTGTCAAAAAAAGTTATTTATGTATGCTACAACTGTGGCTTGTGTTTTGTTAGCCCCCAAATGAAAAACGAGCGACGTCCCAACCAAAGAAGAATGGCAACTTAAGTTGACAGAAGATGCACAACTTGCAGACTTAACATACAGAATAAGACAACGAGATGAAGATGTGTTTAAAGAAGATTGGAAAACGTTTATTTAATATATGGAAAGTAATTGTGTACAGCTGAAAACGCTGGTAGCATTAAGATAAATTCAACTGTGTAAATAAGTTTTGATGGATTCAATAATGGAATGCTGATTTATATTTGTAAAATATAGCCATTCCTCTCCCTCTCATTTTGAAAAGACCTCTATGCATATTGTGCCAAAAAAAGAAGAAGCCCTGTTTGATACCACACTATACAGGGTGGGGTACGCCCCACCCCATATAATCAATCACAAGACTTGGCACATGCGCACCATTTGACTGGCAATGCCCATCAATGGGGGTGGGGGTGGGCTCCCTCAAATATTTTTTTTTGGGGGGGTGAAGACCCCTCAGCCCCTAGGAGTTTGCACCTATGTCATGGCCCAACCAGAACTCTTAGCAGAAATCCTGAGAAAGGAAATAGCCACAGAGGCAGAGAGAGAGAGAGATAATGAATTCAAGATATCCTCATTAAAACAGTCTTGGAGAAGTCCTGGCACTCAATCTGCCGAACAGAGAAGAATTTTTCTAAACGCAAAGGGGCTTGTTCTGGCAGCGGCTGAATATGACCTCTGCAAAGAACATCTCTAGGATTCCCAGAAAGAAGAAGAAGAAGAATTGATTGCAGCTTCTCTGTGTCCTGATTTGAAATAAAGAAGGGAAAGACCTGGAGTCTCTTGCAAGCCCTCCAGGATGCTGCTTGACACTTGCAGCTCGTAGTAGATCATAAACTGTAGATTTGGAAGGGACCTCAAGGGTCATCTACTCCAGCCCCCTGCAATGCAGAAATACGCTGAGACTTGTTGCAAGGCAGCATCTAGAGGGCCACATTTATTCCTCGGGGCCCTGGAGCACCAGGAAACTTGGCTGCCTCACTGCACATCCCTACATATAGTTTGTGAACAAGTTAAAAAGCAGAGGTCACAACACCAATCCTTTGGGGTCTCCATTTCCTACATCTCTTTATTTAGAGAATTGTCCATCTATTCCCACTCTTTGCTTAGTGTTTCCCGTTTCTTAATAGGTTCCTGGTTCACACAAAAAAAGATCTGATCTTTCATTCTGTGACTTACTCAGGAGTCCTTGGTAAGGTGCTTAGATTTTCAAAAATATTTTGACAAAGTACACGATTTCAGCTGGGTCACCTCTATGTGCCTGTAGATTCTATCAGATAACTCTTAAAAGGTTAGTGAGACATGGCTTGCCTTTGCAGAAGTCATGCTATTTCTGCTTTCTACTTTTGAAGTCAAATATGAATGTTACTAGGAACGCGGGTGGCGCTGTGGGTTAAACAACAGAGCCTAGGGCTTGCTGATCAGAAG
Source organism: Lacerta agilis (assembly GCF_009819535.1). Taxonomy (NCBI): domain Eukaryota; kingdom Metazoa; phylum Chordata; class Lepidosauria; order Squamata; family Lacertidae; genus Lacerta; species Lacerta agilis. Next base: position 1,867,175 of record NC_046331.1, on the reverse strand, counting down.
GTCAGCGGTTCGAATTCCCACGATGGAGTGAGCTCCCGTTGCTCGGTCCTACCTCCTGCCAACCAAGCAGTTCGAAAGCACGTCAAAGTGCAAGTAGATAAATAGGTACCACTCTGGCGGGAAGGTAAATGGCGTTTCCGTGCTCTGCTCTGGTTCACCAGAAGCGGCTTAGTCATGCTGGCCACATGACCCGGAAGCTGTACGCCAGCTACCTCAGCCAGTAAAGCAAGATGAGCGCCGCAACCCCAGAGTTGTCCGCGACTGGACCTAACGGTCAGGGGTCCCTTTACCTTTATGAATGTTACTGGCAGTTGTCCATTTACATATGTGAAGTTATGGCTCTATGATCACTGTTGCCAATCAGTCCAGCAACAGTTAACATATTGCACCAGGCCATGGGCACCACTTAAGGTTCAGTCCAGGGTCACCCCACCCCCACCCTCTGCTTCGCTCTATGGCCAACTGTTCTGGGGTGTGGTCATTCAACTGCCTTACACCATCAGACCACTGGGTGCATCTTGCTCAGTATCTCTACATACACTGACTGCCAGCAGATCTCCTGGGTTTCACACAGGTAAAGCAGGTGCCCTTGGACTGAGCTGCAGCCCTTCCCTGACCCAGGTCTTCCTTGTATTCCTAAGATATCATGTCAGTTTGTGACAGCACATTTTGTCACTTCCCAAAGCTCTACTTAAACCCACCAGTGCTTCCAAGTGAAGAGAGATTGAGAAACAGGGCTTCAGGATTGCTCATTGTCTCTGTTTGGGAGGCTGCAGATGAAGTCACACTTTGGCAGAGTTACAGGAGAGCCAGGGAGAGTTCCAGCTGGAAAGTAGGAATGGAAGCAAGGGAAAGAGCACAGCATTTATATAACTCCTGAGTGACTTGAATGCTAATCTGGAGGAAGAAGGAAGAAACACCAGAGGAGGCACCGTCAGACTTGAATGAAGAACCGAGCAGAAGGGGATGGAAGGAGATTAAGTCCTGGGAGGTCACAGAGCAAGGCTCCAAATCATTCCTTCGACTGATAGATTCAGGCTATGACAGTCAAGGTTTAGGTAGCCAAAATAACATCACCCTCCCCGCACAAGAAGGAAGGAAGTCAAGAGGCTTGGGGCTGCCCCAAAGTTTGGAGAAGTACAAAAATAGTAATAAAATTAAAAAAAAATACTCAGTAAAAAAAACCAAACCACCCAGTGCAGTCGGAGTGGTGGAAAGAGAAAACTGCTGAATAAAGACCGAGCCTCAATCAAAGGATACTGACTGACAGAGTGGGGATGGAAAACAGGGGCATGGCTGACTGGAATGGCTCAGATCCTGATCAAGTAGCACTCCATATGGCAATCTGTAGCCCTCCAGGTGTTTATAAAAATATTTACATATGATGATTCATAAAATCATAGAATTGTAGAGTTGGAAGGGACCCAAGGGTCATCCAGCCCAACCTCCTGCGTTGCAGGAATCTCAGCTAAAGCATCCCTGACAGGCGGCCATCCAACCTCTGCTTAAAAACCTCCAAGGAAGGAGAGTCCACAGCCTCCTGAGGGAGTCCCCTTAGTTGCTTCTTCCTATATATATCAGAGCCGTTTACAACAATTGTGTGTAAAGGCATACAATAAAAACCATATCAAAAGGTTAAAATCAGAAATCAGCTAACTTTTGTGGAAATATGTATTCCAAGCCTGAAGGAATAGAAATTTTCAGCGGATATTTAAAAGTTGAAATGGAAAGAATTTGCTGATTCTCCGGTGGTAGAGTGTTCCACAGGACTGGCTCGGTTTCTTGATGCTTTCAAATGAACTTAACCAACTCAGAGAACGACCAGCAGTGCTGCTGCAGATGATCTCAGTGACTGAGATGGGATATAAATATACAGGTGGTACCCTGGACCAAAGCTATTCAAGGTACTGTAAACAGATACAAGGACCTAAAACCTTGTTGGACTCCAACTCCCATCATCCCCATCCAGTCTGGCCAATGATCAGGCATGATGGGAGCTGGAGTCTGATAATATCTGTAGGGAACCATGCTGAAAGAGAACGGATTAGGGGATCATGGTTAATGCAAGCCACTCATCCTTTTACTGTGGTTTAGACTTTGCAAACTGACTTGAAACGTCTCTAGTAAATGCAGTCCACGAATTAGCCCCAAGGCTTTCCTGATCTCCCTCCAGCAAAGTCAAGGTGCCAAAAGGCTTCTGTGCATGCAGGGCAGGTTTCTGGATGCAGGCCTCAGCAAAATTGTGCAAGATTGTTCCCAGGCTTCTTAAAAGGCTCTCTCCTGCCCTGGCAAAGCAGCACTCTTAGACTTGGCTGGGGTGCCAAGGGATTTAAAGAGATTTACATACCAAGCATGGTAGGCAGGGTGCCCGTGCAGAGACCGTGCCTCTCCCCCCCCCCCCCCGCACCACCAGGAGACTCCAAATGCAATGCTCCCACAGCAACCAAAAGCAGAAACCCGCCCTGAACCATCTCTATATTATTTCACTTTTCTCAAACAGCTTTCCAGTAACTGTGTAACATAGGTCACTGTGGCTCTTCCCATGGTGCAGATTAAAGGGGATGATGAGCAAGAATACTGTACTTGAAGCAAGGTAAAGGTAAAGGTAAAGGTAAAGGTAAAGGTAAAGGGACGCCTGACCATCAGGTCCAGTCGTGTCCGGCTCTGGGGTTGTGGCGCTCTTCTCGCTCTATAGGCCGAGGGAGCCGACGTTTGTCGCAGACAGCTTCCGGGTCATGTGGCCAGCATGACTAAGCCGCTTCTGGCAAACCAGAGCAGCGCATGGAAACGCTGTTTACCTTCCCGCCAGAGCGGTCCCTATTTATCTACTTGCACTTTGACGTGCTTTCAAACTGCTAGGTGGGCAGGAGCTGGGACCGAGCAACAGGAGCTCACCCCATGGCAGGGATTCGAACCGTCAACCTTCTGATCAGCAAGCCCTAAGCTCTGTGGTTTAACCCACAGCGCCACCTGGGTCCCCCCACCACCTGGGTCCCAGTGGAAGCAAGATATGAACCCACAATTCCCCCTCTCTGTCGTTCATCCCCCTTCTATGGATCCACAGATCCCATGTCCACAGGTGGGAAATCTTGACTACCTTTAAATAAAAATAATTAAAATAAAGTGACCCACCCTCGATCCTATGTTCTGGCAGTGCCACCTCAGAAATCAGCAGGAGATGTAAGCCTGCCAGAGGCAGGAAGTAGGTAAACCACAAACAGGAGCGGAAAGCAATGATCTCACTTAGCCAGCACCGTGGGTCCCAAAAAGGGCAATCAGGGGGTGGTAGTTGATGGTGATCTACTGTTTGTCTGCCCTATCTGTTCTAGAGATAGACTGCCCCCGCATGTGGAAATTCCATTTACCTTTCAACTCTCTGCGGCCCCGTGGAATCCATTTTCCATTGGCCTCAACATGGCAGTGGGTGGGGAACAGCGAAGCTGCAATCCAGCAACATCTGGAAGGTTACAAGTTCCCCATCATTGTGCTAGGGTTAACTCCTCTCCCCTTCATTTTACAGCGTCCCTTCCAACTCTACAATACTATGATTCTATGGATGAAAGGTTGGCTATAAATGCAAAGATCCATAGAGCCCTAGAATCTTTCTTCCATAGAATCATACAACTGTAGACTTGGAAGGAACCCCAAGCGCCATTTAGTCCAATTCCCTGCAAGACAGGGATCTCTCAACACAGTTTCCCATCCAGTTTGAAACCACACTGGACGCTGCTACCATAGAAGCCAAGGTGGATGTGGCTTCCAGGTGCTCACCCACCCAGTCCAAGACCAGACCTAGATCCCATCAGCACCAGCTAATGTGGCCAGGACCAGCACCAGCTAATGATTGGGAACACTGGGAACACTCCAGTCCAGCAACGTTATCTAACCATATCTCTCTCTCTACATCGAAAGCCACCTAAATGGCCTCCATCATGATGCAGGGCAGTGAGATATACAAAAGGAAATGCTAGCAGATTTGCTTACATTTATGCATGTCTGCTTTGTGCCCTACAAGGAAGATACAAGTATGAGATTTCCATGGTGCAAAAATGTGGTCAAAGAAAACGATGACTACAAGGAAGTCTCTTTCGCAATCTCTCCACACAGCCTCGCTCCATTTGCAAACTGCACCAGCAAGTATATATATTCTTAATGTTTAACCTGACCCAGCCTAAATGTGCCACTTCATTTCCTAACCTCACGTTGCCATTTCACAATAGACCCTTGTTGCCGAATAGCTGGGATACCTCTCCCGCTTGCCTCCTTTCCTCTGGGGAGGGCGTAAGCAGCAGTGCCGCAAACAATTTAAACGAAAACAAAATCCAGGAGGCGGAGAACTACCACACTGCCCTGTGTTTATTTTATGGCAGGAATTGCACGTGGCATGAGGCATGCTTGGCAACAGTTTCCACTGTGTGGATGACACAAGAGGGCTTCCCCGCTCTAACCTCACCTCATCTTCCCTGACAGCAGATATTGTGCCTGCCCTGCTGATGGGAACACAGATAGGCCCTGAACTTAACTGGGAATTTGTGATCATATGGAAGGCATCTTGTCTGTCTGGCATGGTGCTCAGCACCCAAAAAGGGGCCAACCCAGATGCCCAGATGGAAGAGGCTCCCAGGGAGAAAAGATTAATGCAATCTTGTAGTGTTTATATAGTACTGAAATGCTACTGTTGTTGTTTATGTTGCTCTATTTGCTATTGTGTTGTTGTTGTTGTTGTTGAAAGATATGGAAGGAGCAAGCAGAACCTTGATGAGTGTATAAAAGAGAGTGGGGAGCTTTGGATGTGAGGCTAAGCTCATGGATCTAGTACAACCCTCATCCCTTTGATGCAGGAAATCTCCTCATACAACAACCCTGAGAGGAGGCCACGCAGCCTCTGCTTTAAAACTTCCAGTGCAGGAGAAACCACAGTCTGTTCCACTGTCTACCACAGGGGTAAGCAACCTAAGGCCCATGGGCCGGATGTGGCCCAATCGCCTTCTCAATCCAGCCCACGGATGGTCTGGGAATCAGTGTGTTTTTACATGAGTAGAATGTACGCTTTTATTTAAAATGCATGTCTGGGTTATTTGTGGGACATAGGAATTCGTTCATTTTTTCCTCCAAAATAGTCTGGCCCCCCACATGGTCTGAGGGGCAGTGGACTGGCCCATGGCTGAAAAAGGTATTGACCCCTGGTCTACCACTTCATTCAAAGCCTTTTTTCTTGCAACGTCAACCCACTAATCTGGGTTCTTATCCTCTGGGAGCAAGAGATAAAAGAGAACAGCATTCCAAATATTTGAAGATGGCTCCTATTGCATAAAAAAAATATCAGGCATCTCTCCAAAACAGAAACTACAAACTGTCCAAGAAGATACTTCACACCAATCCAATAAACCACCATGAAAAAGGAAGGCACAGAAACTGGGAGTATTTCCAGCAAACAGGTTGCTTGTTCAGACGCTGCCTTGTACCAGGTTAGACCTTTTGTCCATCCAGCCTCCTCTGACTAGCAGCAGCTTCCCAGGGTGGTCTTAGGCCTTTCCCATGACCTGGGGTCTTCTGCATGCCAAGCAGATGTTCTATGCCAGCAAAGTCCTTACCCTCCCTGATCTAAATGGATGATCCTTGCATTCTTAAAATGTTTTGGAGCGCTTGAGCTGGCTGTTTGCCTTTCTCTTCAGGGAGAAGGGAAGAAAGATTGTGGCCATTACTCCATGCCAGTATTGGGAGGGGGTTGGTTTCTGTGGTGAGAGGGTCAAGTGCAAACCCTGGTCCACTGAAAGATCTTGAAGGAGCTGATGTGTGTGATAAACTGGGATTTTTCTCCCACAGGGTGAAGCTGCCCACTAGGCCAGGTGTGAGGAACACCTGAGGCCATTCAGATGTTGCTGGACTATAACTCCCATCATCCCTGACTGTTGGCAGTTCTGGCTGATGGGAGCTGGGGGCCAGCAGTACTGGGTTCCCCAAAAACAGGACATTAAATATTCCTAGCAGGCTTTGCAACTAAATGAGTTCACCTGTGTCTCCCTCACCAGGTACCAAAGGCCTTGCAGGGATAGCAAGAAAGTGCATTGTCATCCAGTCCATTAATATTTCTTAGCAGATTCCCCCCCCCCACACACACACACCTCCTTCAAACTGTTGATAATTGGTTTCAAAAGGGGTGGGTGGACAAGGTCAGGGGGTCCTTAGGTCCACCCAGCAATCCACTGTTTCTTAAAAGAACACTCACTCAGAAGTTGTTCTTGTTAATATCTCAGCTTGTTAATATTAACTAGGAGATGTAAAGATGGGTAATATCCAATGATAGATTAATGGGCACATTCAGTGGCACTTTGTTGGAGACAATGCATGACCTTTTAATTCATTTTAACCCCTTCTGCTTTGAAAAAGTGTGGTGTGCCATCTGAAAGATTTGCACCATGGCTTGTTTGTTGGTTTTTTGTTATAAGTAAAGGTAAAGGGACCCCTGACTGTTAGTTCCAGTCGCAGATGACTCTAGGGTTGCGGCGCTCATCTCGCTTTATTGGCCGAGGGATCCGGCGTACAGCTTCCGGGTCATGTGGCCAGCATGACAAAGCCACTTCTGGTGAACCAGAGCAGCGCATGGAAACGCCGTTTACCTAGGCTCTGTGGTTTAACCCACAGTGCCACCCATGTCCATGCTGATAAATAAGATACTAATGCAGAGTTCCATGTCCAATGTCCTGGACATAACCCAGTTTTAGCACCCAGTAAAGCCACCCACGACCCTCGCCTCCCCCACATACATAACACAAAGTATTTAATTAATACAACAGAGGGATTATAGGCATTCAATCCTGTACTCAAATTATTCTGTCACATTCAGAAATATTAGCCTCTGGTTTTAGATGGTGCAGCTTGGGTGTGGTTATTCAACAACAACAAGTTTGTTGTTTGGTCAGCCAAATACAGGTTATAGCCAAAAAGCAGAAAATGAAGAAAATGAAAGATGTAAGCAAACAAAGCAATCTCAAAAGATTGTTTCCTTCCCCAGTTTAATTATATTTATTGATACTTGTCCAAAGATATACAAAAGTTCATACCCAGTGCAAAATATATTTTTATAATACACTGAAATACTGTAAATGTTTAATCTAAAAAGGAATAAGGGCAGAAAGAAGAAGAAAGGGAAAAGGGAAAGAAATACTGTATGAAAAAGACTCCTGGTTCTCTGTCCTGCTGGTAAATATAGTTTTCACTCATTAACTTCCAACCATTCTATCTTCTATAAACCATTTTTTTAAATCTTGAAATCCAGACATTACAAGTTCATTTTCTCTTTCATACGAAAAGTCCATATGAAGTTTCCAGTCCTCAATAAATGTCAGTAAATATTTTTCTCTAATTAAACACGTTAACTTTGTCATCTCAGCTAAGTACAAAATCTCAGGAGCATATTAAAACACAGGTGATAATTTTATTTTATTTTAAATAAGCAGAGCATGAGTTTATTCAGGAGTAAGTAGGGTGGCACTTTGGGTGTGCTCAGAGGTACTGTTACATTTTTAGCCATCACTTCACAGCTATGGTGGCTGGCCTTCCAGAAAATTTGTCTTCCACTTGACTGTTAAAACAACAACCAAATCTCAAAGCGGCTTACAAATATTATATTATATTATATTATATTATATTATATTATATTATATTATATTATATTATATTAATCAATAAGAAAAACTAACAGCAGTTTAAAACTTTCAGAAAGGCAGAAAGCAGGGAGACCAACAGTAGGTGGCGCCAGAGGCAACAACAGACAGGGCCTTAAAGGACCGTCCTTCGTTGCGCTGCACGAAGAGAGACTGGATTAGGTCTGAGTTCCAACGAAACCCCTAAAGAGTTGCTACCATTGAATCACAGTGCAAAGCGCTGGACTATCCCACTTGTTCACCAGAAAGCTAAACTTTAAACTGCCCAGAAGGAGCCTGCCTGCTGCCCTTCCTTCGCCACCCGTTCAAGTGATCCCCTCTCCCTAGTAACCCATTTCCCTCCCCAACCCCATTAACCCTGCCCGCCTGCAATCAAACCGCCTGGAAAATGCATCTAGATCGACAAACCTTTAAACGCCGAGACAACAGAACGCAAAGCAAGGAGATGTCCCCACGCCTGTGAAAGACCAACGCTTTTAACACAGGCGCGTGTTTTTGGACCCAACATATTTTTATGGTTGCAAGTTGTTTTAAAGTTGTTTTAAATATTGGTTTTAATGCTGTAACCCGCCCTGGGACCTTAGCATGAGGGGCGGCTAATAAATTAATAAATAACAATAATGATAAAAGAAAATTTGAGCGTTGTCCCTAATGACTCTCCACACACACACACACACACACACACAAACTGGAGATAGCCTACTTCTCCACAGCTTTTGAATAGAAAGATGAAGAGGTTCCTATGGAAACTGCGTAATACACTGAGCTCTCTCCAACTTTGCATCCTGGATGGGGCCCTTGCATTTCATCTTCTGAACTCTTCAATTGGATAAAACATTTAAGTTGGTTTGCTTTTAACTCAAGAGTTCGGACTGAACTGGAGGTCATTAAATGGGTTTGGAAACTCGAGGCGGGGAGAAGCGATCATGCCACCACCCGCAGAAAAGTGGAAGTTAGAAACAACACCCTATCCCATCTCCCTGTTTGAGGAACTGGTCCTCTTACACTGACTGGCAGAAGCTCCGTGCGGATCCACTTGGAGACGCCAAGGACTGGACGAGGAACTTCCTGAGCGCAAAGCAAGCGTTCTGCGGCTGAGCTACAGCCCTTCCCCTACTGAAATAAGGTTCCGGTCCTGATTGTTCTGAATAAAGAGCTGGATCAGAATGGAACCATAGGAAGCCGCCTTATACTGGGGTGAGGCCACTGGTCCGCCTAGCTTAGCGCTTCTCTCCAAGGTCTCAGACGAGGGAGGCTGCCAGCCCTGGTGGGTGATACCCATGACTGCGCCTGCGACCTGCCGCGCATAAGGCAGATGCTCTGCTGCAAAGCGCTGCCCCTAGCCCGCTCAGTTTGCAAAGCTGAGTGCCTCTGCACATGCTCGGCGGTGCTCTTCTTCCTGGAGAAGACAGAGCTGTGCCCCGATTCAGGTATCTTCCCACCACCAGCTGCAGCGGAGGCTACCCCGGACGTCTGGATTGTGCCGGGCGCTGCGCGCACGCTACCTACCTTAAAGGCGGGAGGCTCCCGCAGGTCCTTGGCGGGCAGGCAGAGGAGCAGGAGGCCCGCCACGGCCGCCAAGCCCAGCCCGCCCAGAACCACCGCCACCTTCTTGTTTCCGCCGCTGCCCATCTTGCTGCTTTGGCCGCCTGCAAATCGGAGCTGATGCGCCTCGCCTGGGCTCCGCCGCTGCTCCGAAGCCTCAGCTCCGCCTCCTTCCTGACCGGGCGGCACAAGGGGCTGGCGCAGCCAAAGAAGGAAGGCGAGGCGGGACCTGACTGGGCAGGTAGGGGAGAGTCTCCTCCTCCTCCTCCTCCTCCTCCTAGCAAAGCTGCCAAGTCAGCTTGGACTGGGCTTCCTGGGAAGTATCAGCGCCCCATGCGTGGGGATGGCAGGTCGGTGGAACCTCTCTGTGCAGGCTCAAGCTACCGCCGATTTATGTGCTAATGTCTCTGTTTCATAAAATTTGTGCACCATTTGACTGTTAAAACAGCAGCAGCAGTAGCAGCAACAACAACAACAAACAAACAAACATCGAAGCAACTTACAAAAAAGATAAAACAATAAAATTCACAGTAAGGAAAAACTAACGCAGAATGTTACATTTTCTTAAACATTCTGCTAAAAGCATTCTTGTTTAAACAAAGCTGCCCAGATGTTTAAATCTGTTTTAATCTATTGTTTATTGTTTTAAAAAAGTATGTTTTTAGCAGGTGCCACAAAGAGTAAGGTGAAAGCACCATCAACAGGCGGGGAGTTCCAAAGTGTACAGGTGCTGCCACACTAAAAGACTGAGTACTTACAATACGGAATGGGTACAGCAGGTATAACAGTGCCCAACCTGGCAATCAAAGCAGTCAAGTGGGCATATATGGGGTAAGGAAATCTGATAGATACCGTTCATTTCCATCCTACCCTTTCTTCAAGGAGCTCAGGGTGGCACACAATGGTTAGGATTGATGGAGGTTGCCTTCCTCTTCTTCTTCTTCTTCAGCAACCACTCGTAGCCAAGTAATATTGTCTTCAATGAACACAGGCTTAATGGTCAGTGTGGATGCCAATTTTGGATCCACACCGCCTTCCACAGTGGGGACACAGTTTTCCGTGTGAGAGTTGATCACAGTGAGGATCTGCCAAACATGCCTTCTTCTTAGCGTGGCTAAGATACCCCAGATAGGTGGGGTATAAATATTATCATCATCATCATCATCATCAACATCATCATCATCTCGTTTCTTCCTTTCATCCTGAGTTCATGCCTCTTCAAAGTCCAATACACATTGGTAAAGGATATCCCCCAACTGTAGTGCTCGCAGGCCAGTGTTTCCCAATGTTCCATGCTTATACTGCATTTTAAAAAAGATTTGCCTTGAGAGCGTCTTTAAACCTCTTTTGTTGTCCACCTGCGCTTCACTTTCCATTTTTAAGTTGGGAATAGAGTAGTTGCTTTGGAAGATGATAATCAGGCATCCGAACAACACGACCCATCCAACCAAGTTGATGGAGGTTGTATTCCTAGGTTAGGGCGTCAGCCTAGGAAGAAGGAGTGAGTGGGGTCCAAGTTAAAATCCAAGGCCACCTAGGAAGTTCTCTGGGTGGTGTTGTGCCCACTGCTATCTTTCAGCCCAACCTACCTCACAGGGCTGTTGTTAGGAAGTGAAGAGCCGCCTAGCCCTCCTGGGAGGGAAAGCAGGCTATAAATGTCATAAAAATGAGCCTCTTTGTGGGCTCCCCTTCAACAGAGGCATCTGAAACACCACTGTAGGAATCCCGGGTGCCAAGCTACTCTTTATTTGTTATGTACTTTTTAGTAAAGATGCCCATCGTCTGCCTCAAGGTCACAAGGTAGTAGGATACATGTGCAAGAAATACTAAGTCCCATAAAAATGTGACCATTTATTTGTTCCAAAGATGTCTAAACAGTGTAGTCATCCAAAGCATGAATTTCAGGGCAGGGCATATAAAGATCAAGTATTAGGACAATTTTAAAAACAATATACTATACACTAGAACAGTTGTTCTCAAACTTTTTACCTGGGCCCACACTTTCAGAATAAAAGTTTGCTCACACCACACCAATAAAGGTAAAGGGACCCCTGACCATTAGGTCCACTCCTGTCCGACTCTGGGGTTGTGGCGCTCATCTCGCTTTACTGGCCGAGGGAGACGGCGTACAGCTTCCAGGTCATGTGGCCAGCATGACAAAGCTACTTCTGGTGAACCAGAGCAGCGCACGGAAACGCCGTTTACCTTCCCGCTGGAGCGGGACCTATTTATCTACTTGCACGTTGAGGTGCTCTTCGAACTGCTAGGTGGGCAGGAGCTGGGACCGAGCAACGGAAGCTCACCCCATCGTGGGGATTCAAACCGCCGACTTTCTGATCAGAAAGCCCTAGGCTCTGTGGTTTAACCCAGAGCGCCACCCGCGTCCCACACCACACCAATAGATAGATAGTAAAATATTTTCTTGGATAACAAAGTCACACACAGCACCTCTGTTTTCAACTCATAGAGTCCTTCCTAGCTTTTTGGGAGTCCAGCAAAAACTGGAGGACCACAGGGGCTTGCCATCCATGCTCTAACCATTCCACCACACTCCACCACTAGATAAATAGGTACCGTTCTGGCGGGAAGGTAAACGGCGTTTCCGTGCACTGCTCTGGTTTGCCAGAAGCGGCTTAGTCATTCTGGCCACATGACCCGGAAGCCATATGCCGGCTCCCTCGGCCAGTAAAGCAAGATGAGCGCCACAACCCCAGAGTCGTCCACAACTCGACCTAATGGTCGGGGGTCCCTTTACCTTTACCCAGGACACACGGTGGGCAAGGTCCACTTTTTCTTCTGCAGATGCCCCTTCCAATTTAGGAAAATGGAACTGGTGATATCTGGCATCTTCTGCTGGGAAAACTAACTAATAAGCGAGTGTTCTTGGGGGTAAAAAAAAAAAACAAAAAAAAGAGGATCCGGATTTCATACCTGTTTAGTCTGAGTCTATTTTACTTGGAAGCAAGGAGGGACCTGGTCAAGGACACCTCTTGGCCTACAAGCTGATACAGCTGAGACGGTGACCTTGATTACTCTACCTCAGCATAATAGGGTCCTTGTTTTGTAACCTTGCTTTGTCTAACCACAATGTCTATGGTACATACAGTTTTAGTCGCTATATTTGACACATACCTGTGGTTTATCTGTTTTGGTTTTATTTCATGTCTGTATGATCTATAATTGCATATGGACTATGTATCTTGTCGCAAGATCCTGTTCTGCACAACACCATGTTCTGCAGAATTAATAAAGAGTATTTTTTATAATTAAAAAGTGTCATTGAAAAACTATGAAGCCCCCCTCCGTATGTGAGCAGAATGTGTTTTGCTATTTGGACAAATCCAGCTGCTGGATAAGGAGAGCATTTATTGATAACTCTTGCTGACAGCTCTGTACCTCCTTTGGCAGACTGCATCATGACCGGCCTTGATTCCTCTCACATGCAGAGAGATAAGGGGGGGGGTCTCCCAGACAGTTCCTTCTGAGCCAGGCTGCATCACCCAGAATTCAGAGGGAAAGTCACCTAGGTCATTTCTTCCCAATGAGTTTTCAAATTGCATTTTTTATATTGCAGGACACATCATGGGGGAAGCAGGGAAGTGATTCCTCACTCGCTAGGTAAAGGTAAAGGGACCCCTGGCCATTAGGTCCAGTCGCGGACGACTCTGGGGTTGCGGCGCTCATCTCGCTTTACTGGCCAAGGGAGCCGGCGTATGGCTTCCGGGTCATGTGGCCAGCATGACAAGCCGCTTCTGGCAAACCAGACCAGCACACGGAAATGCCGTTTACCTTCCCGCCAGAGCAGTACCTATTTATCTACTTGCACTTTGACGTGCTTTCAAACTGCTAGGTTGGCAGGAGCAACAGGAGCTCACCCCATCGCAGGGATTCAAACCGCCGACCTTCTGATCAGCAAGCCCTAGGCTCTGTGTTTTAGCCCACAGCACCACCTGGGTCCCTCTCCTCACTCGCTACACATTACCTAATTTCTTCCCCCCCACCATGCTGAACTGCTATTCAATGAAGCAGTTCATTGAATATGTACATTGCACAATGGCTGCTCAGATGTACACACACACACACACACACACACACACACACACACACACACTAACTGTGGCCTCCACTCACAAACTGGGTGGAAGCTGGTTTGAAGGAAAAGAAAGTAATACACACACGGGGAGGGGTGGTGTGTGTGGAAGGGAAGTCTGTCTGGATGACACACATTTCCAAATGTGTGGTCCTGTGTATGAGAGGCAAGAATCTATAGGAGGAAGGTTGCTAAAACAGTGAGGCCAGTTACTTCATCAAGGTGATGGCCTTAAAAGCTCAACTAAGTACCCATCGTTCACATCTTAAAAGAGTGAGCTCTCTTGCCAGAGACAAATGGGTGAGCCTTTCCCATCTCACCTGGCAGGATGCCAAGTCATTTTAGGATGGAGAACATTCCCGCATTGTAGGGGATTAGACAGCTCAGGACCGCCATACCACAAGGACCACCTCTTTCCATATGAACCTACCTGGACTCTGAGGTCATCTTCAGAAGCCCTCCTTTGTGTGCCTCCTCCACAAGGGGTCCAGAGGGTGGCAACATGAGAACGTGGCCTTCTCTGCAGTGGTTCCCCATTTGAGGAATGCTCTCCCCAGGGAAGTTCAGCTGGCACCTTCATTATACAGTACACCTTTAGGCACCAGGCAAAAACATCCCTTTTTAACCAGGCCTTTGGTGGATCCGAGTTACATCCTATGCCCTTTTAAAACGTGTTTCTGGGGTGGGGTGGGGGTGCGCTATTGGGTTGTTGTTTTTATTTTTATTAGGTATCTTGTGGTTTAACAGTACATCTTGATTTTATTCTGTGAACCGCCGAGACCTCCAGGTATAGGTCGGTATATAAATTCAATAAATTAATAAATATAAATATAATAATGATGATGATGACAGATGACCCTCGGGGTCCCTTCCAACACACTATGATACTAACAATAGGCTGGGAGGTGGGGGCTGTGTGAGAGCGAGTTTTGGCTGATGCTGGAAGCTGGAGACATAGAGATGTAGCTTGCTTTATGGTGGACTTGGGGCTCCCCTGGAAACTTTATTGGAGAAGAAGAAGAAGAAGAAGAAGAAGAAGAAGAAGAAGAAGAAGAAGAAGAAGAGAAGGAGTTTGGATCTGATTTCCTGCTTTATCACTACCCTGTGGAGTCTCAAAGCGGCTCACATTCTCCTTTCCCTTCCTTGCCCACAACAAACACACTGTGACTTTGGGACTGACTCCAGGTGCTCCAACCCTGGACCTGACCTTATGGATTGACTTTGGACCTTACTCATTGTATTGGGCCTGGAACATTATTTGACCATTTGAACAGTCTGACTACTCTCTGGATATATTGAGGTTCAGGACAGGGCTGTTTTTACCCTTTCTACACCTTTTTTGCAGTTTAAATTGATTTATTTAATTATTTCCTGGTGCTGCACATACATATGGTTGTGCATGAGCTGAATGTATAAGTGGAGAGGTGCCTGTACATAGTGTGAGTTACAGGTAAGTAGCCGTGTTGATCTACCATAGTCGAAACAAAACAAAACAAAAATCCTTCCAGTAGCACCTTAGAGACCAAGTTTGTTCTTGGTATGAGCTTTCTTGTGCATGCACACTTCTTCTGAAGAAGCGTGCATGCACATGAAAGCTCATACTAATAACAAACTTAGTTGGTCTCTAAGGTGCTACTGGAAGGAATTTTTATTTTATTTTGTACATAGTGTGGTTCATGCTGGACTGTACACACAGGCTAACTATTAAAGATCTGTTTAACATCCTTGCAACGGATTTTGGGACACATTCAAACCATATATTTAAAGTGCTATGGTAACACTTTAACAGGCATGTCTTCACCAAAGAATTCTGGGAGCCATATTAGTTTAAGGGTGCTCAGAGTTTGTTAGGAGATCCCACTATTCCCCTCTCAGAGCCACAATTCCCAGAATTCCCTGGGAAGAGGGACTGATTGTTAAAGCGCTCTGGGATGAGAATGCGGGAAGGGTCTCCTAATAGCTCTCAGCAGCCTTAGCAAACTACAGCTCCCATAATTATTTTGGGGAAGCCATGACTGCTAAAGTGGCATTGTAGTGCTTTAAATGCATGGTGTGAATGTGGCCTTTTATTTGTATTTCTGAAGCATTTCAGCTGGAACAAATGACGCATGCCCAAGGGCATATCAAGGACTCCACCATCACCCCCCCCCCCAAAACAAGGACAGAGAACAGAAAAGGCTTTGTCACACTAAATAACCCTCCCTGTGTGGGGTGGTGGATAACAGACTCGCTAATTATAGCCATTTCCTCCTAGCATCTTCCTTTCTTTTATTCCTCTTCCACAATTAGCCTGGCAAACACATAGCCTCCGCAATTCATTGAAAGCGGCCTTCGTGGAAATAATTTGCTGGAGGAAGAACGAGGAATCCTCTGCCCCCCCCCCCGGCACCCTCCACTCCACCAGACTGTACAGGCTGCCCTTCAGTTGGCATTTTAAAAGGTCCCAGAAGTCCAGTCCGTTGGGGCTGGAAGATGACAGTTCGTAATGTCCCAACCACACAAAAACAGAGAAGGGGACGTCTGGCAAAGTGTGCCCAGCGGCGAAGATGGCAGAAACTGAGAAATATTTGTTTGAAGAAGATCAAAGCACTTTTCACTCACCACCTCCCGCCATCACCACACAAGCAGAGAACAAAATGTCCACTAGACAGAACCACTGGTACTCTGCTCACACATTCTGTTCCCAATGGGTATTCGCCAAAAGCTTCCAAGAAACCCAGAAGATGGGCTCACTGGAGCCTTTCCCAACCTGGTGCCCTCCAAACATTTGAACCAACTACTTCCATTGACGTCATACAGCTGCGCTGGCTGGTGAACATGGTGGTCTGGAACATCTGTAGGGCAGCCCAAGTTAGGGGGAGGCTGGCTTAATGGTATGTCCCCAGAACCTGACACTCTGGGGTCACCCACACTTCTTCTTCACTCAGCGCTCCCCAGCCCCCCAGAAAACCTATAGCACTGATGATGTAGCAAATGCTCTGATTCAGTACTTAAGAGCAGGTTTTCTGGGGGGAAACAGTGAGGCAAAGGCAAAACTGCTCAGACGAGTGCTTAGAAAGCATGGAACAAGTGGAAAGTCTCTTGGGCCTGTGCTTTCTAGGCTTAGGCCAAGCAGAAGAGTGGATGAGCCCTCAGAGGCAGGCAGCTTTTGAATGTGGATGATCAGTTTCTCCCATCTGCTTTCCTCTTTCACGCTCTTTTCAGCACTTGAGGTAGAAAAGAGCATCAAAATAACCTGGCCACTATAAAGAAATTCTGCCCCTGGTGTACTCATTTTCCACCCTCCCATTTTGATTCTCTGGCTCCATATCTGTATAAACTTATTATCCCAAAATACAGACTTGCTTTCACACTTGCAGGACTGGATGTTTTGCCATCTGCTGTACTTGAGGGTCGATTCCAAAAGATCTTACCTGAGAAACGACTTTGCCCCTGCGGAGATGGTAGTACAGAAACAGTGGCACACGTCCTCCTGTCTTGCACCCTCTACAAAGATCCGAGGAATTAGATCATCGCCCCCCTGGTCCTATTAACCATCCCAGGGCGCCCAACCACGGCCATAATGTCCTTTCTTCTATCAGACCAAAATGAGCAGATAACGGCTAAAGTTGCCAGCTTCATAGCAGGGGCAATTAGAATAAGGGCCACTAACTGATTGATGATTCAGGATTTTAAAATGTGCTTTTATATCAAATTCTCTTTTCTGTGTACATTGTAATGTTTTATTGTTGCTATGGCCATTGGCCAGTGGCGTAGGAAGGGCAGGGTGTAGGGAGTGCTGCGCCCCGGGTTCCAGGGGAGGGGGGGTGACACTTGGCAGCCCCTCCCGCCACTCCCCACCACCAGGCACCCCGTCCGTGCTGCCCCACAAACGGTCGGGGCAGCCCCACGAGCCTCCGCTAGCCCAGCGGTTCCCCCGCCACTGCTACTGGCTAATGCGAATAAAGTTTTATCTCTCACACTTGAGGTTGGGCCCCATGTGTTTCCGCTGACTGAAGTTCAGCATGTGACTATCACGTGACAGTACGTGCCAATATGGACCTTTTAAGTGGTTTACTGCTGTAGATCAGTGCTTCCTGAACCTTTTCTGGTCACCACCCTGCTTCCACGAATTCATCTTCAGTGCCTGCTACCCTACAGAAAAGATACGGACATCAAAATTCAAAACAGCAATAATTAATAGCACATTTATTCAAAATCTAATTAAAACTAACAAAATTCAACAAAACTGATTAACTTTATGCAGTGATACCAGCTTTTCAAAGTCTGATAGTCCTTTGGGGTCCTTTCCAACTCTACATCCAGCACCCCTTGCCCTCTACTTGCTTCTTAGCATCCCCTAGTAATTCCACTGTCCGTCCGTCTGTCCCCCCCCCCCCCCGAGGTATAGATCATGGCATCCATACAGCTGCATAACATGTGTGTGTGTGTGTGTGTATACACACACACACTTCAGGCACAAGGCCCATTGGCAGACCAACTGTGCCCTACAAACTTTGGCAATGGTGATGGGTGCTCTTTGCAGCATTTGAGGGTTCTTGGTTTAGACTTTAGAGAAAGGGAGAGGAAGAGAGGAGGTGATAGATGGGTATCAAGTTAGGCAAGGTTCAAGGAGAAGGGAGTTTTTGTCCTGCATTGTTTTGGAACTCCATGGAGACATCAGGGGAAGATGAATGCCAGGAGATTCAGGACAGACAAAATAAAGCAGATTACAGAACCATAGGGATTTTAGATTTGGAAGCAGCCTAAAGGAAAGGGTCATCTAGTAAAAAAAACACCCTGCTTTGCAGGAATGACTGCTAAAGAATATCCAACTAAGTTCTTCTCACTGAAATTAATGAACCCAAGTTCATGGACATTAACTTCAATGGGTTAAGTAGGACCAACATTGGATACAACCCAAAGCACTTCTTCATGCACTTCACATATTTAAGCTATGGGATTTGTTCCCATTGGATGTAGAGATGGCCACCATCTTGGATGGAGCAGACCCTCCAATTGTCCCTATTTTCCAGGGACATTGCTGATCTAGAGAAGCTGTACCAGTTTCTGATTCAATCCTGGAGTGTCCCACTTTTCCTTAGGATGTCCCTATTTTCATTGGAGAAATGTTGGAGGGTATGGAGTTATCTGACCCCCGAGCCGTATGAAGGCAATCCTATATAGGGAAGGGGTTTTTAATGTTTAATGTTTTATTATGTTTTTTTATATATGTTGGAAGCTGCCCAGAGTGGCTGGGGCAACCCAGTAAGATGTGCAGGGTATAAACAGTAAAATTATCATTATGGAATGGGACGTCCCTATTTTCATTGGAGAAATGTTGGAGGGTATGGATGGAGACTCCATGATCACTGCAAATGGTGACAGCAGTCACGAAATTAAAAGACAGCTGCTTCTTGGAAGAAAAGCAATGACAAACCTAGACAGCATGTTAAAAAGCAGAGACATCACGTTGCCGACAAAGGTCTGTCCGTATAGTTAAAGCTATGGTTTTCTCAGTAGTGATGCATTGAAGTGAGAGCTGGACCACAAAGAAGGCTGATCACTGAAGAATTGATGCTTTTGAATTATGGTGCTGGAGGAGACTCTTGAGAGTCCCATGGACTGCGAGAAGATCAAACCTATCCATTCTTAAAGAAATCAGCCCTGAGTGCTCACTAGAAGGACAGATCCTGAAGTTGAGGCTCCAGTACTTTGGCCACCTCATGAGAAGAGAAGACTCCCTGGAAAAGACCCTGATGTTGGGAAAGATGGAGGGCACAAGGAGAAGGGGACGACAGAGGATGAGATGGTTGGTCAGGGTTCTCGAAGCTACCAACATGAGTCTGACCAAACTGCGGGAGGCAGTGGAGGACAGGAGTGCCTGGCGTGCTCTGGTCCATGGGGTCACAAAGAGTTGAATACCACTAAGCGACTAAACAAACAAACATGGATGGAGGAGGATGAGGAGGCTATCAGTGGCCACTAGTCATGATAACTATGTTCTACATCCACTGTTAGAGACAGTAGGCTTCCAAATACTAGCTGTTGGGAATCACAAGTTGGGAGACAGCTGTTGTGCTCAGGTCCTGCTTGCAGGCTTCTCATTGGGTCACCTGGTTGGCCGCTGTAAGAACAGGAGGCTAGATCAGATAGGCCTTTGGACTGATCCAGCTGCAGAGTTCTTCTGATATTCTTTAACAACTAACAAAATGTGTTCCCTGATGCCAGAACTTCAGCTGATTTATCCTCATAGCAAACATATGAAAAGATTGCAGCGCATATGAAACATATGAAACAATTTAAAACACAGATTGTCTTTGTTGCTTTTGCAAACAAGATTAGACACTCCAGACACTAGAGCAGCTGAGTAGGGAGTATATGCACAGAGGTTCAGCTGTGGCACACCCTACTATCCTGGAAGGACAAAATGATCTGTTCTTCCAAGGCAGGCAAGGCTGTTGTGTTTCTTTGAGCAATTTGTGGAGAAGAGGGCAGGATCCTGGAAATCTTACAAAGGCAATGTCCCTGCCTCCAAACACACCCCTAACATGTTGATTCTCACAGTTGGGAAGGAAGCATAAAGAAAAGATAACAAAATGAAATGAAAGAAGCTATTGACAGGGCAGCTTTGTTCATCTTTTACATTCATTGGTCTGTTTTGGGATTAACTGTATCTTTTTTATATATATAACTGGCACTGAAGACACAAAGAGGGAAAGGTCACCAGGCAGCAAACTTTGTGGAAAGTGAACAAAAAGGGTGAACTACAAGTTGCAGTGACCTTGGGCCCAAGATCTAGGCTACAACATATTAATGGAACAGTGGGAGAGATTGTGGCAGGAGGATATAAAATTTACAGCCTGCTACAATCTTAGAGAAAATACCTTTAAAATGATGTATTGTTGTTGTTGTTCAGTCGTTCAGTCGCGTCCGACTCTTCGTGACCCCATGGACCAGAGCACGCCAGGCACGCCTATCCTTCACTGCCTCTCGCAATTTGGCCAAACTCATGTTGGTAGCTTCGAGAACACTGTCCAACCATCTCATCCTCTGTCGTCCCCTTCTCCTTGTGCCCTCCATCTTTCCCAACATCAGGGTCTTTTCTAGGGAGTCTTCTCTTCTCATGAGGTGGCCAAAGTACTGGAGCCTCAGTTTCAGGATCTGTCCTTCCAGTGAGCACTCAGGGCTGATTTCTTTAAGAATGGATAGGTTTGATCTTCTTGCAGTCCATGGGACTCTCAAGAGTCTCCTCCAGCACCATAATTCAAAAGCATCAATTCTTCGGCGATCAGCCTTCTTGATGGTCCAGCTCTCACTTCCGTACATTACTACTGGGAAGACCATAGCTTTAACTATACGGACCTTTGTCGGCAAGGTGATGTCTTTGCTTTTTAAGATGCTGTCTAGGTTTTTCATTGCTTTTCTCCCAAGAAGCAGGCGTCTTCTAATTTCGTGACTGCTGTCACCATCTGCAGTGATCATGGAACCCAAGAAAGTGAAATCTCTCACTGCCTCCATGATGTATAGGTGGCATCTAACGCCCGAAAAATTGGCAAAAATGTACAGAAACAGATCCCCTCTGTGTTGGAGGTGTAGTAAAGGAAATGGGTCATATAAACATATGTGGTGGACGTGTCCTCTTATTTGTAAGTATTGGAATGATATATACGAAGAACTTAAAAAATTGACAAAATGTTCATTCAGAAAAAGACCAGAAATGTTCTTATTAAGTATCTTGCCAGAAGAAATAAAGAAAAAAGAAAGAGTATTATGTATGTATGGAGAAACAGCGGCAAGAGTTCTAATAGCTAGAAATTGGAAAAACCAAAATGTACCAACCATGACAGATTGGCAAAACTTAATGTTAGAATATTTACAATTAGCTAAGACAACTGGAAAAATAAGAGGACAAACGAAACAAACTGTATGGAAAGAATGGAGTTTATTTAAAGAATACCTCCTAGAGAGTAATGGCATAAGTGGAATCCTAAAGGCAGATACTGACTGAACCTGGATATAGATGAAAAGAAATAAGAGGAAGAAAAATTTGTGAAATAATTGATATACATAACTGTACAATATACAAATGTAAAAATATAAAATGCAAAGAGGATAATTGGAAGTTTAAGTATGTGTGAATGTAATAGAAATTAGATGTATATATTCTAGAAGATGTAAAATGTATGTGAGGTATATGTAAGTGTGTTTATGATTTTAACCAATAAAGAATTATTTAAAAAAAAAAACAAGTTAGGTTAGATTTTTTTTTTTAAAAAAAATAACTATTGCTCTTTGAAAATAACAAACAAAAAACTAGTTTACAGTTATTCATATAATTAAGAATGTAAGAAAAGTCCTCCTGCTGGATGAGGCCAATGGCCCATCTGTTCCAGAATCCTGTTCTCACAGTGACTAACCAGATGCCCACTGTGAGAAACCTGCAAG